>NC_064433.1:160624274-160934801 GCF_023343835.1 Lagopus muta
GGTGTTTCTTCCATGCATTCAGAACTGAAGAGCAAGGTGGCAAAACATGATTTCTTCCGTGAAAGAGGGAAAAATGGGGTTTGGGATAAAAGGTGGCGATAAAAGGTGTGAGAAGTACACTGGAAGCTAGGGAAATTTAATTTATTGAGTACATTCCATGTTCTTTGATTTAAAGTATTAATAAAATTCACAATCTTGTCTGGATACAGGAAAAAATGTGTATAGGATCTCTAGGGTAGGAATTCAGGAACTGAAGTCATATAGAAAGACTGAAACTTCTGTTGAAAATACTTGACTACTAAAGTGTAGAGGAAGTAATTTTTTTGCATAAGATCTAAAGAAGCTATTCTTTTCCTAGGAGTGTTCTGCCTTACCTAATTTAACTGTGTAAAGTCTAGGACTGTAGTGGGGTATGAATACTGGCATATAATAATACACATTATATTAAGTGTTTCATAGTAGAGATTTTTCAGAACTCTTGTTTTTCTACAAGTTGAGATTAAGCTTTTATTGAAATCAGCTTTTAAATATTTGCACTAGAAAATGTGATTTGCCTTGTTTTGGTACATCCTGAGTTATACAGAATTTGTGAACTACTTTTATTACTTTGCAACTACTGGGTCATAAACTTGGATTAGTTTTATAGGATTTGGTATATGAGTTGACAGATATGATATATGATGACACTTTATCATTTATTGCTTACACATACTAGTTATTGGGAAAGGATGGGGGCAGTTCACATTAACCACAAGATGGGATTTCAGTTGCTTACCCAAGTGTCTCTCATTCATTCGTTCATTTGCTATCAGTTATAGCAGATATATTGCTTCTTCAAGCCTGTCACACCAATAAATCATTTCAGATTGTATGCATTTGTACAGTGTAGCATGAATTTTAAAGGAAATCTCCTATTTTCTTTTCAATCAGATGAGCAACGTGAAGAGACTACGGCCACGGCTCACTGCTATTCTTTTTAAGCTTCAGTTTGAGGAGCAGGTGAACAACATCAAACCTGACATCATGGCTGTCAGTGCTGCTTGTGAAGAGATAAAAAAGAGCAAAAGCTTCAGCAAGCTCCTGGAACTAGTACTGTTAATGGGAAACTACATGAATGCAGGTTCTCGGAATGCACAGACCTTTGGATATAACCTCAGCTCTCTCTGTAAAGTGAGTTTTGAAATGTCCATGTTGAGTATTACATTCATTTCTTTATTTGTTTTTATTGTACTTCCTAAATACCTTATCTTGATGTTTTCTCTGCAGTTGTTTGTATTTATTTATTTTTTCTTCTTAATTCTAAACATTAGATGGTGATTTGAACAATACAGAGCTTATCTATGTACAGTCGTCTTGTGACTGACTTGCATTTGAACTTTCAGAATATTTCATATTGAGGAAATTATAATAAAAACCAAAACAAACTAAAGCTATGGAAGGACCGTATCAATGTGATCCTGGTTGCACTGTAGATTTACATGTCTGAACACTTCTAAGATTTTAATCTGTAATGAGATAGTTATGATTTCTCTTTCTTATAACATTTTTCCTTATCTGTTTTCCTTTTCTTGTTGCTCAGCTTCATTAGTTTCCAGCTGCTTCTAATTTTCCTTATGTAAAAGTTGAAAGAGTGACAATGTAATGCAAGAAGACATCTATTCTTTCCTGAGTGTTAACTTAAAAAAAAAAACTAAGCCTAATTGGCTAACCCTATTTAGTGCTATAGTTTTTTCCCCATCACCACCATTAACCATTTCACACAAATTGGCACTTCATTTTGTGGTGTCACAGCTTTTCATGGCTGTCCAGAAAATGTCTTGTCTTACATGTTACTGTTGCCACTGCTGAAACACACCACTCACCCCCTCACTGTCCTAACACCCACTGTTTGGTCTCCAAAAACATTCAGCAAGCACCAATGAATGTCAGTGGGTGCCATTTTTTTCCACATGGAGTTCAGTGGCACGCTTTTGCTTTATATGCACTTCTATGTCAGATGCCATTTTGTCAGACCACCCCTCTACTGTCGTCTACTGCCAGTGTATAACAACAAAATGTAATAAGGGAATATTATCAGGAAGGCTTGACCTCTACTGCCATGCCACCAACATCCACTTTCGATGATGTGAGACAACATAATAACATAGAAGGTATTCATTATTTTTGCATTTCTGAACAACACCCAGTAATCATGGAATCATAGAATGCCTTGGGTTGGAATAGACATCAAGGATCATCTAGTTCCAACCCCAATGCTATGGGCAAGGTTGCCAACCCACGTGATCAGACTGAAAGACGAAAGTGATTTAAGATCACTTATTGCTTACACATGCTAGTGATTTAAGAAGCAAAAATATATATATATATATATATATAATATATATAATATATTCTGTATGTGGACCAAGACAATTCCTCTTTACTCATTGTATCTCAATTAAGGCAAAAGGTTGGAACTCACGCTCTAGGTTCTCAGTAATCAACATATTTTCATTCATTTTTTTTCCCCTCCAGCAGTGTAGTGTAACCTCCTATAAAGCTAGATAACCTGTAAGCTTGCAAATCTAACTAACTTGCTTGTCCTGTGCATTTAATACCAGAGCATTGTAGGGTAAGCCATGACCTAAAGTCAGGTCTTCCTATGTAGAGCAGTTCAGGCTCTATTTTTATTTACTACACCTTAAATTATTTATCCAAGATCATTCCATATTTATTCTGCTTTGCAAAATGCTTGTGATAACTGCCTTCATACTGTTATGGAGACTGAACAGTGTGTGTTAGCACGGTGAGACAGTTGGTATGTTTCAGCAGTGGCAACAACTACATGAAAAAAAATCCACAATCCAGACAGCCATGCACATATTTACAAGCATGATATGCATGGCTTTTGTTCATTGCTGGTGAAAATATATAGTTAATGGTAGTGGGTATGTAAGCAAATAGTGCTTTGTAGCTGAGAATTTAGTCTATCAATTAGGGTTATTGTGCTCTTTGTATCTGTTCTGTTTTCCATTGACATAAATAGGAGGCATTATTTTTGGAGCAACCTACGTAGTTAACTTGTTAGGGATTGGGTTTCTTAGAATCGTGGAATAATTCAGGTTGAAATGGATGTCAGTAGACACCTAATCTTCTGCTCAGGAAAAATACTGATTGCTACTAATAGACTGTTAGTGATTTAAGTATAAAGATACACGCTATTACAGAAAAAGGTAATTCTCTCCGTATGATCAAAATGCCTAGTAGGGTGTAATTTTGATATTACGTCACGTCATATGATTAGAAATGGTGATACTATTTTGCATCTTTCAGGACTTCTTTAATTATACATAATCATATATTATAGTATTCGATATATTTCATTTACTTAAGAAATATACAAATTAAAAATAAAGTTCAAATGGCAAAGTTTTCATACGTATTTGATTTGGCATTGCTTCACACTGATTGTTTGTAAATGCCAGACCATTTGGTTAAAAACTTCTTTTCTTGAGTGAGGTAATGCTGCCTTAATAGTAGTTGGGAAGCATTGGGAAGCCATTTAGTAAGTACGTGATTGCCAAGCCTTCATTGGTTATGAAACTGTGTCTTGAAACACAGAGGTAAAAGTATGTATGTGTAATTTTTTCTGTTTTTCTGAGCAGTGTGTTCTGGCTTAGTTAATGTATAACCTCTTCTGTTCTGAGAATAAGAAACTGATTCAATTGTTACAAAAAATGAGCGTTAAGTTGAAAGATGATCCCACCCAAACCACTATTTCTTGACTGAAAAACTATGAGGCTACCAATTGCAGACTGCTTGGTGTTCTGCTCAGTATTTTTCAGTAAGGTTGCTGTTCTCTTTTTTGACTATGCCTGAGAAACTCAATGAGTTATCCGCTTTGCAAAGATAAACCCATATCTTTACTTCTTCCTGCATCATGAAGAATTGAAATGTAAATAAGTCTGCTACGTATACTGAGAAGAGAGATACGATGTTGGTGTGCCAATAGTAATTTATTAACTACTGATATATTAAACATAAATGTGTGTTTGAACCCCAGTTTGTTTTTAAAACTAACTTTTTATGATTACATATATTTTAAGCAGATTCTCGTAGAAATTGTGTGATGTTCCAACAGTTATTTATTGCTGAGAATCTCAATACAGTAGAATTAATTTATTTTATTACAGTACATGTAGTAGTGACCCTATTTTCTTTTGTTTGTTTCAATGTATATGAATTTCATGAGTTTTATCTTGAAAACTGTCTCACATAAACATACTTGTGTAAAGGAAAAAAAAAATGGAGGCACATAGCTCATCAGATTTATTGTTTGTATCATCTTGATCTTAGAAAACAATTGATGACTTTTAACAGGAATGTATGAAATGCTGACTTGATTGTTAAGCGCCATCCAGAATTCTCTGTTTCAGTTTGACACTATGGGAAAAAAAAAAAAGTTTATCTGATTTTCCGACTTTTATATCAAGCCAATAAGATGGCTACAACAGAAACGTATAACTGAATGCTTGCTTATTGTTAGTTGTTAGTATTTTTACATACATAGATACAAGTCCTAAACTGATCAGGCTTGAAATCATTTTTGTGTGTACAAAAGATTCAGACAGAAAATTTTATGCTTAACGATTTTGGAAGTATAACTTTTTGAACGTTCAGGTCTGTGAACTGAACTATGACTTGTGCAAACTGAGATTGTAGCTTACACTTCTTGCGTGTTAAGCCAGAGTTAGGATCACAGGTAAGGAGTCATCCTATGAAGTGTATATTTACATCATTTATTGATAAATTTTGCAGATTGAGCTCTGAATTGTTTGTTTACATTATCATAAATTTGATCATGATTTCAGACACTGACACATTGCTTAAATAAATACATTTTAAAAGAAAAACATATACTGTTTCTTAGAAATGAACTCAAATATTTCATAGAAAAAAATATTTAATTCTTATTTTCATCAAGGATGGAAATATGAATCCATTACTTCAGGTTTTCTCCAAGAACTGTTCCAGTTCAACAGTTTGTTCTTATCTTTTTTCTTATTCACAATTAGCAATATATATTAATTACTAAAATATTCAGAGGCAATCTTATCCTCAGTGTTTTAACACTTTTTTTTTTCTTGCCTAGCTGAAAGACACGAAGTCAGCAGATCAAAAAACAACACTGCTCCATTTTCTTGTGGAAGTGTGTGAAGAAAACTATCAAGATGTTCTGAATTTTGTTGAAGATTTTCAGCATTTGGATAAAGCTAGTAAAGGTTTGTATAACTAATTCTGAGTGCATTGCAGTACTTTTTTTTTTTTTTTCCCCCCCCCGTGAGATGATGCTTGTTTTATACTAATATTATTTTTAGAATGCATATTACTGGTCTATATCAGTGATCAGTAACTTTTGCTCCTGCAAGTGTTCTCAAATATAGTATATCATTCCATCCTTTTTAATTACAAGATTTCCCATAATACTTTTTCTAACATGTCCTTTAGATTCAGTTTCCAGAAGAGATTTCTTCTAGAAGTTCTTTTCTGTTAAAAGATCTTAAATCACTTTCATCTTTCAGTCTGATCACGTGGTTGGCAACCTTGCCCATAGCATTGGGGTTGAAACTAGATGATCCTTGATGTCTATTCCAACCCAAGGCATTCTATGATTCCATGATTACTGGGTGTCCTTTTGTTCAGAAATGCAGAAAGGCTAGGGCCTGTTCATACTTCCTTGGTGGGTGAATGATGTTCCCATCCCTACAATTCCGAGTACGTTTTTATCTGAGACCCATTGTGACACCTCATCTATTCTAGGATCACTCCCTTCACCTTACTTCCACCTTCCAGCTTCACTGGTCCCTGATGCTGTTCCAGAGTTCCATATTCCCAGCTACACCCAATGCCTGTCAAATTTCACCATCCAACCCCCACCCCGCCTTCACTATTGTTTTTCCTATCTACAAAGATAGGCCCAGTAGAGTTAATAACTAGTAAATCAAACTTAGGGCCCTTGTGTGGCTTATCTTCTATACTCCAAATTTCCACCCAATTTGGAATTGTCCAATTTACTGCTACTATCCCATAAGCCAACGCTCTTCCTTCTCTTCTAGGGAGAGCTATACATATCCAGCAAGATCTGTTGAGAGCTTGGCCAATTTTCTCAATCATTCTCAAGTAACTATTTTCTTGCCAAGCTGTGACTGCTACTACAATCACACTGGTTGTCATCAAAGTCTAATATGTGCTTTCGAATCCTGATTTTCAATGGTCCTTCCTCTTCTGCTGTCCACTGTGGTCTGGGTGCTCTCTTCAGGCGGGCATGATGAATCCATGAAGTCCTTCTATTTTAGATGCTGTGTGGGTGGTCAGAAGTACTTGGTAGGGTCCTTCCCACTTCGGTTCCAAAGATGGATCTGAGAGCAATTTAACATAAACACAGTTGCCTGGTAATACATTATGCACTGGATCATCCAAGCTCCATGTCCCGGTACCAAATAATCAATTTTCTTTAACTACTTTGCCAAGCTGACCATATACTCACTCAACACCTCATCCCCTGCCTGCATTCGGATTCCCTTTTGTACAGTATAACATCACCCATAAAGAATCTCATATGGGCTTAATCCTTCCTTGGTTTGGGGTTTTGTCTGAATTCTTAAAAGTGCCAGAGGCAGTGCCTGCAGCCATGGAATCCCAGCCTCTTGGCCAAGTTTTACTATTTCTAATTTGATTAGATGGTTCATTTTCTCCACCTGGCCACTTGACTGCAGCCTATAGGGTGTGTGCAGTTGCCAGTCAATTCCTAATAATGTGCTTATTTGTTGGACCATCTTAGCAACAAAATGTGGGCCTCGATCTGAGATTGCTGCAGGAACCCAAACTTCAGAATTATTTCACGTAACAGCACTTAAGTTACCTCCCTGGCCTTATTAGTCCTACAGGGAAATACCTCTGGCCACAGTAGAAAGGTATCAGTACCAATATACAGCGATACACCCCTTTTCTTGGGAGTTCCGAGAAATCAATTTGCCATTGTTGCTCTGGAAAGTTTCCTTTCCCAAGAGTACCCTGTTCCTGGTACTAAGATTGTACTTTGTAGTGTCTGTTTGCCCAATATATTTTCTCATCCTGCCCTAGAACAAGTTTCCAGAAAATACTAAAGGGCATAAGAATGTGTCCGTCTGGGCATGCACCCATCTGTCAGCTTGCTCTCTTCCCTTCTAAATCATTAATTGAATTTCTATACTCTTTAGAATATTTTACAGATTCTGACTCAGATTCAGAGATTTTAAGTTTACCGTCTGAAATTAAAGCCTTCTTCAACTACCTATTCTGCCACCTGATCCATCGTCTTTTTTCCAGTTTCCTGTACAGTATTACCTTTCTGATGTCTTTTACAGTGTAAATCTACCAATGGCGATTATACAACATGTTGTTTTCCTTGTGTGTGAGCAGTCCTTGCTCTTTTCAGATGGTACTACGAGCATGTAGCATCCCAAATACATAATTAGCATCTGTCCATATATTCAAGACTCTTGTCCAGGCATTTATTTCAGCCTTCTGAGGTAAAAGTCCCCACAGGTAATGGCTAGTAATGGTTGTGCTTTGATTACCTTGTCGGTAGCAGTTACTGCATATCCTGTCTTACGGTTTCCTTGTCTCACAAAACTGCTACCATCAGTAAACCAGGTGTCTTCTCAATCTTCTAAGGGTTTATCCTTCAGGTCCAACCGGCTCAAAGCAATCATGAAATACTGGTTCTCCAGGAGTTCCACTAAGGAATGATGCTGGATTGACAATATTAGTTACAATTATTTCTACATCATCTTGCCCTACCAGGATAGCCTGAGATTTCAAGAACCTTCAGGGTAAGAGCCAATGCCCCCCTTTTACCTCCAATACAGTAGACGCTGTATGAGACATTAAAACTGTTATTCTCTGGCCTAGCATAAATTTACTGGCTTCTTGAATATTTGAATATTGAATCTTGAATACTGAATATTGAGTACTAGTGCAGCCACCGCCCTCAAGCACCCTGGCCATCCCTTACTCACTTCATCAAGCTGTTTGGAGAAGTGTGCCACAGCCCTTCGACAGGGTCCAATATTCTGGGCAAGGACTCCCAGGGCTATTCCTTGTTTTTCATGCAAGAACAGCCAGAATGGTTTGGTCATGTCTGGTAGCCCCCAAACAGGGGGGCCTTCATGAGTTCTTGTTTCAACTGAGAGAATGTCTCCTTGCCTCCCCATTTCATATAATATTTTGGCTTTACCAACAGTCCGTAGCTGTGTATGCACAGTCAGCATCATCCCCTCATTCCTGGGAACGTACGGAATTCCTTGGCAGTTTGTGGCTCAGGGATTTGGCAGGTGGCTTCTTTCCTGACAGTCCTTAATGTTTGAAGTCCAGTTGTAATCTCATATCCCAAATATGTCACTTGCTATGGAGTTATTTGTGCTTTCTGTTGAGAAACTTGATAATCGTTTAAACCAAGAAATTCAGCAAACTCACAGTCCATTGCACACAGTCCTCTTCTGTTTCCATGGCATCCACACACTGCAGTAAGATTCTACCCTGGGATGGAGGAATCCAAGTCTCAGGCTCACAAGTTGACCAGCTCTCAGAAATCACTGAGCTGTTCTCACAACCCTGGGTAACACTGTCCAGGTTAACTGAGTCTTTTCTCCCGATATTAGGGTTTTCCTATTCAAAGGCAAATAACCTTAGGCCTCCCTTGACAAAACCAGGCAGAAAAGGTGTCTTTCAAATCCAGAAGGTAAACTCCACCTACTAATTCCTTAACTTGGTTAATAAAGTGCATGGATTTGCCACCACTGATTTTATGCATTCAACTATTCTATTAATTGCCCTCAAATCTTGTACCAAACTATAGCTATAGTTGGATTCTATTTGGATACATATTCAGACTCCAAAAAATGATCTATTATTTCTTTTATTCTTCTACAATCACATATCCTCAAAGGGCACTGCTTTACTGGGCTAACTATTGCTTTTAACTTAACTACTATTTAGGGCTGCAATTTTGGTTCTGCCAGGTATCCCTGATATCCACATATCTAAGCATACCTTATTTAAGATTTCTGTAGCTTCTGGAGGTACAACCTTGTTTCTCCCAGTTTGTGTTAAATCCAAACTTAACAATTTTCAATCAGTTAATATTGTTTGAACCTTAGCTCCAATTTTATTGAATTTAATCTCTGCATTCATTTGTTCTAATAAATCTTGCCAGAGTAACCTGGTATGTACAAGAATTTATGTATTCCTACTTGTTTTCTCAGCCTATATTTAAATGATCCCAAAAGTAAGCCTTTTCTTATTGAGCAGTAACACCTACTACTTTAACCAAATCATCTACAGGTGGTAAGAGGCACCCATACCCACCAAAAGATAAACCTCTTTATCCTGCTCCGTTAGCTGCAGTTTAACCAGTGGATCTGCTAGGGTAAACTTCCCAGATTTCCATCCTTCAGCTTTGCAATCAGAGATAGTTCCCTCTCACTCAGGTAGGATTTCTCCACCAGTGTTCTATTTCCCTTCAGTTTGCACACTGCTTCCTGTTCCAGTGGGGTGGAGCCCTCCCTGGGTTCTTCGAGCCCCCCCTACCTCTCTCTGAGGGAATCTCTGGATCCTATGGCCCTAATCTAGTGCCACAACAGTAACAACTGCTGTTATTCCCAATTTCCTTACTATCCCTGTTTCTCAGTCAGTTTTTTTGTTGTTGTCTTTGTTGTGTGTTTTTTTTTTTTTTTTTTTCCTCTCCATATCGCTCACCTCTCTTCAGTCCTGACAACCCTTTTACACCCTGCTCATCTTTGCCTTCCTCACCCTGTGTCCTTCCCAAACTTTTTCACTTTCTAAACTCTCATCATTACATAAACTACTAACATGATATTTCAGTTTCACCTCCTCCTCTCCAAAGGCTTCTAGTGCTGAGATTTCGGGTTTCCTAGATCTCTGAAGATGAAGGCTACTCTCACTTCCAGTGCCCTACCCTCTCCACCTCCCCCTTTGCAAGTAATGCTGTTTACAGCAGCAGTCTCTGTCCCTGGCTCTCCCTCTCACACCAAGTTCTGCTCACAGGGGAACAGTGTGGGGGGATTGCTCTTATGCCAGCGCAGATAAACTCACTTTCTTTTTAACCCTTTTTTCCCTTTGCAAACTATTCCACTATTCATACCCTCAGTTACATTTCCACATACCCTCAATTATACTTCCGTATACCATTAACAATTGCACTTTCTTATCCCATCAAAACAGCTTGTCCCATTCCCTTCAAAACCCAGAAATCAAACAATACAGTTCTTCAGTTTCCATAAACACCCTCAATACCATATAGCATTTCCCTAACAATCCATATCCTTTGGTTATAAACATCTTGCTGCAGAACTAGCACTGATTGACCCATCTCCCTCATGCACCTCGTCGCAAGCAGAACACGATATTACATAAACAAGTTTACACTCATTCCCTGAATGGAGTGGGAATCTCTCTATGGGTTCATCATCCCCATTCATACAAAAATGTAAAGACAGTCAGACAACGATCGTTGTTATACTCCGCACTCACCCTGCAGCTGTGCCACGTCTCAAGTATTCAATACATTCACTCGCAATCATACATAATACTGGCTTCACACTTCACCAAATCAGACCTCCAGACTCCTTTTGAATGTTTTGATAGCAATTACTCAAATACACGGTACCAAACACTTACGACAGATGGAGATAACAATAACACAACCTATAACTCCGATGTTATCATTTGACAAGATACCCACTGGTACCAGTCCTCTGAGGGAAAGCTATTGCTCTTTCCTTGCATACGACTTACAGGTCCCCTTCATACAAACTTCCCCAAGGAATCTCCCTACCCCACCCAGCAACCTAACCTCACGAGCTCAGATACGTCGGGGGAGCACGCACACTCCTTCATAGCCCATGTAGGACATCTTCTCACGACTTACAGGTTCCCCCTTTCCATACACATACCTGGTCTGGTTTCCAAAAATCTGGGTTCACAGGAAAGACTCCACAGCAAAGGAATCTCTAGAAAAAAATTCTTTTTTAGCAGCAGTCAGCCCTTAAATGGGGCCTAGGAGAGGTAGAGCTAGGCTCCACCTCTTCCAGTCACACAGGTGAATCACCTTCACCTGTGCTCCAGTGGGTGACTCTGTCCTTGCCTCAGGTGATCCATCAGTGGTTCAGGCCTTGACTCAACAGTTCTCATACAGATGTCTTTGCCAAATTGGCATTTATATATACTGGTTTCATTACCTGTGATATTCTCTTTTATCTTGAATACCACTTCTGCACTGGAATTTCAGAAAATCAAGCAGTTTCAAAAGACCACAGCTCGTGTATTTTAAAATCCTTTTAGTACTCTTGCAGATGTGTATTTTTATAAAGAAAGTTGACTTCACATGCGCTAACTTTTTCACAGTGAATGTCTAAGCAAGTGTTTTGTGTCCTTTTTGTGCTCAAGGAGAGATGACCTTGTCACAAAAGGAAATTAAGTTAGTTCAACAGGAACCTTCCCTTCATGAACCTGTGTTGGCTGTGACCAACGACCACTTTGTCTTTCATGCATTTTTCAATAACTCTCAGCATAATTTTCTCCATAATTTTACCAGGCACTGAAGGGAGACTGACAGATCTGTGATTACTAGGATCTTCTTTCTTGCTCTTGAAAATCGGAACAATGTTTGCCAGCTTCCAGTCAGTTGGGACCTCTCCAGATTGCCAAGACGGCTGAGAAATAATTGAGAGAGGTCTTGCAACAACATCAGCCAACACTCTTAAGTACTTTGGGATGAATCCCCTTTGATCCTCTGAACCTATATGCATGCAGGTAGAGCAGCAAATCTAACACAAAGTCAGGATTGGCTTGAAATTGATCATTACTGCAGTCACAGTCCTCCAACTTAGGGCACCTGGAATGCCAGTGCCCATCATCAGTGTTGAAGACATAGGCAAAGACGACATTAAATATCTCTGCTTTGTAAGATGACTCTTCTCCTCAACTAACAAACCAACATTCTTTCTGGCCTTCCTTTTGTTGTTAATGTATTGGAAAAAAAACCCTTTTTACTGTCCTCCACAGTATTGGCCAGTGCCAACTCAGCATTGGCTGCATGAATTTTTTCCCTTCCAAGGTGAACAGCTTCACTATAGTCTTCCCATGTCACCTGACCACACTTCCAGTTGCTATACACCTTTTTCCACCTAAGCTCTAGAAGAAGATCCTTGTTCAGCCAGGCTGGCCTTCTGTCCCACCTGCTTGACTTGTGACATTTTGGAATTGCCTGTTTCTTTACTCTCAGGGAGTAGTACTTTAAAAGTGACCAGCACCAACAAATCCCAATGATTTCAAAAGAAGTTTCTCAGGGGACCTTATTTACTAGTTCCCCAAGCAGCTTGATATCTGCTATCCAGGGCTGGGGTTTGGGTGTCTTTTTTGGGGGGGGCTGGGTGTCTGCTTTCTAAGGCTTTTTTAAAGCAAGCAACAGTGCTGCGCTTGTGCTAGGGAGCTGGCAGCTTGTAGGCGGACTCCTGAGTCAGCAAGGGTGGAGCTGGTACGTTAGCGACACAGTTTAAACACCCTATGAATGCGACATCACCTGCCCTTAACATTCACACCTGATAATAAGCTTTAAATAGTTTCAGGAGCACTGCCCATGGGTAACTGTTGTTGCTACCTGCTGAGAATGGGAGGTTCAGCGAGTGAACACAGTGCACACTGCCCATATGGTGCTGTAGCTGTGGAAGATGCGTCAGTTGAAGTGAAGTGAAGGAGTGTAAATATTGAGCTATGAAAAGAGATTTCAGGGATTTACAACATTTAGTTCAAGGAGTGGGAGCTCAAGTGATCTTTTGTTCTACACCCTCAGGGGTAGTGAGGGACACAGAGCAGCCTTGGAAAGCACAAGCCATGAATAATTGGTTCAGAGGCTGGTGTCCAGGCAGAAACTTTGGATTCTTTGATCATGGAGCAGTTTACTTGGCCTCTGACCTGTTGTCCATGCATGGAACCTACGATCATGGAGCAGTTTACTTGGCCTCTGACCTGTTGTCCATGCATGGAACCTACGATCATGGAGCAGTTTACTTGGCCTCTGACCTGTTGTCCATGCATGGAACCTACCTATCTCAAAGGGGGAAACAAATCCTAGCACAGGAGCTAGCAGGGCTTATCGAAAGAGCTTTAAACTAGCTATGATGGGGGAAGGGGACAAAACTGGGCTCACCAGAGATGAGCCTAGGGGAATGATGCTTGAGCAGGGGGTGAGGCAGATGATTCAGCTGAAGTGCATCTATACCAATGCGTGCAGCATGGGCAGCAAACTGGAGGAGCTGGAAGTGATTGTGCATCAGGCTAACCATGACCTAGCTGCTATTACCCAAACATGGTGGGACCACTCCTGTGACTGGAGTGCTGTGATGGGTGGCTACAAGTTCTTCAGAAGGGATAGGCAAGGAAGGAAGGGTGGTGGTATGGCCCTTTATATTAAAGACTGTTTTGAAGAGCTTGAAAGCTGAGTGTCTGTGGGTAAGGATCAGGGGGAAGGCCTGTAGGGGCGACATCTTGATGGGAGTTTGTTATAGACTGCCTAATCAGGATGAAGAGTTGGACGAGGCATTCTATGAGCAGCTTGCGGAAGTCACCCTGATGTATGTTGGAAATATAATACAGTGCAGAGGAAGCAGTCCAAGAGGTTTCTAGAGTGTGTGAAAGATAGCTTTCTTACGCAGCTGGTACGAGAACCTACCGGAGTGGTGTCTTGCTAGACAGGCTCTCCATTAACAGAGAAGAACTGGTGGGAGATGTGAAGGTTGGGGAAGGTCTTGGGCAGAGCGACCATGAAATTGTAGAATTCTCTATTCTTGGAGATGTCAGAAGGGTAACCAGCAAAACTGCTATCTTGAACTTCCAGAGGGTGGACTGAGATCTGTTCAGGATGCTTGTAGCGCGGGTCCCTTGGGAGTCATTCCTTAAGGGTAAAGTGGTGCAGGAAGCCTGGACGCTCCTCAAGATGGAAATCTTAAAAGCACAAGAACAGGCTGTTCCTGAGTGCCGTAAGGCGAGATGTAGGGGAAGAAGACCGGTGTGGATGAACTGGGTACTACTGTTGAGACTGTGGAAGAAAAAGAGTCTACATGCTCTGGAAGAAGGCTACCTAGGGAGATTGCAAGGAAGTTGCTAAGGTTTGCTAGGGTGCTGAGGGAGCTGGTAGCTCCTGGTTGTCTAGAGAGGTCCCAGAGGACTGAATGCTTGCCGAAGTCATTCTCATCTACAAGAAGAGCCATAAGAAGGATCTGGGCAACTATGTGCCTGTCAGCCTGACCTCAGTACCAGGGAAAGTTATGGAGCAAATGATATTGGGTGAGATTACACAGCACGTGTGGCATCTGGGTGATCAAGCCCAGCCAACACAGGTTCATGAAAGGCAGGCTGTGCTTGACCAACCTCATCCCCTTCTACGACTGGGTGACCAGACTGGTAGATTTGTCACTAGTCTGGTCCATGTTGATGTAGTCTACGTAGACTTCAGCAAAGCCTTTGACAGTCTCTCACAGTATTCTCCTGGGGAAACTGGCTGCCCATGGCCTGGACAGGTCATACCCTTCTTTGGGTAAGGAACTGGCTGGAGGGCCGTGCCCAACGGGTAGTGGTTAATGGAGTTCAGTCCAGCTGGTGATCCATTACAAGTGGTGTCTTCCAGGGGTCAGTACTGGGGCCCGTCTTACCCTCAGTAAGTTTGCAGATGACACCAAGCTGGGAGGTGGTGTTGATCTGCCTGAGGGTAAGGAGGCCCTTCAGAGGGATATAGATAAGCTGGATCGCTGGGCTGAGGTGAATGGAATGAGGTTCAACACAAGGCCAAGTGCTGGGTCTTGCACTTTGGCTACAATAACGCCATGCAGCACTAGAGGCTTGGAGCTGAGTGGCTGGATGACTGTGAAGAGGAAAGGGACCTGGGGGTGTTGGTTGATGCTCAGCTGAACATGAGCCAGCAGTGTGCCCAGGTGGCCAAGAGGGCCAAGGGCATCCAGACCTGCGTTAGAAACAGTGTGGCCAGCAGGAGCAGGGAGGTGATCATCCACCTGTACTCAGCATTGGTGAGGCCACACCTTGAGTACTGTGTTCTGTTTTGGGCCCCTCACTGCAAGAAGGAATGTGTCCAGAGAAAAACAGTTAAACTTGTGAGGGGTGTGGAGCACAAGTGTTATGAGGAGTGGCTGAGGGAGCTGAGATTGTTCTGTCTGGAGAAGAGGAGGCTCAGGGGAGACCTCATTGCTCTCTACAACTTCCTGAAGGGAGGTTGTGATGAGGAAAGGTTTGGCCTCTTATCCCAGGCAACAAACAGGACCCGAGGAAATGGCTGCGTTTGTACCAGAGGAGGTTTAGGTTAGACATAAGGAAAAACTTCTCTCAGAGAGTGGTCAGGCACTGAAATGGCTGCCCAGGGAGGTGGTGGAGTCGCCATCCCCAGCAGTGTTCAAGGGGCATCTGGATGAGGAGCTGTGAGATATGGTTTAGTGACTTATGGTAGCAATGGCAATGGGAGTAGGGTTGGATTAGATGATCTTGTAGTTCCTTTCCAAACTTGTGATTCCATGATTCTTTGATTCTGTGATTCCTCCTATCACCATTTAAAATTCAAGCACTTTGTGGTCACTGTGTCCAAGACAGTCACCAATTGCTATTTCACCCATGAAACTTTCTCTGTTCACAATCAAGATCTAGTTTATGGTACTCTATAAATGATAAAACACTTAAAATATGTAAATTAATTATTCCTTTAGAAAAATATATTTTAATTTTTTCTAATATATCTTTCCCACGCAAGCAGCAAGGGACAGGTTACCTGTGCAATTATAATTTACTTCAGGGTATTTAATTCACTGTGGGTTTTTTTTCCCCATTACCTGCTAATGTTTTAGTTTCTACTTTTGTAATACGAGAAGTAGGCTTAATTTTCTACTACAGTACATGAATTAAAGATACCTTTTTGCTTTGAAGTATAACAAATCCTGTTTTTTAAGTACTCTTAGATCAGCAGGAGCAACTTTCATTGTAGCTAATGTATGTACTGATATGGCAGTTTCTGAAGATTCATATAATTAAAGCTGCCTCTTCTTTTAACCACAATGACTTTCTTGCTTTTCTATTAGTATTTCAGTCAAGAAATATTTCTGTAATTTAGTACACTTTACTAATTTCTTATTTTATGGTATTCTGAAGATTTATACTGCATCTACCCAGGCTGCCGTTTTACTTGTGCTTGACTCTAATTTACATAAGGGTATTCCTTTCACATTATAATAACAATATAAAACTGCAGGCTCTCTTTCCTCTACAATTAACTTACCTGTTTTCTCATTTTTTGAGACTTTATTCATTGTTTTTACAGATAATTATTTTTTTTCCTTTTTTTCTTTTTTTTTGAAACAAGGAACCAAATTATATTTTTAATATATTTTGAGTAAAAAAGTAATATATTTTTAACTTGCAAGTAATATTGTTTGTTAACTTGCCAGGTAGGAATTGTTTTTAGTTAGATGTTACTCAAATGTTCACTGAGGAAGGAAAAAAAAATAAATGTTGATAGAGTGGTGAATAACAATAAGCACTGAATTTGAATGAAGAGGAAGATTTTTTTGGGAGAGTGCTTAAGGTGTGTCCACTGTTAGATCTATTTTTAATAGATAAATGTGTAATACATACACTTTTGTTAATACATACACTTCTAATTATTTTGAGACTTAACTTATCACACAGTTTTTTTTAATACTAGAAGTGTATTTTAATAGTACTTCTTCTGAAATTCGTTGTGTAGCTGATATCATTAGACAGCTAGGTAGCAATCATGCAGCCAATCTTTCTCCTACCACAGGTGAAGATGGGGATGAGGAATATAATCTGGAGAGCAATAATGAGAAAACTCGTTGGTTGAGATAGACAGTTTACTATGTAAAGCAAAACATGGAATTCATTTTCTACTTCCCATTCTCCAGTAGATATTCAACTATGTCTAGGAAAGCAAGTCTCATCACACCTAGCACTTGGGAAGATAAATGCCATAACTCCAAATTTTTTCCCTTGTGTTCCTTTTCCCCTAGCTTTTATTGCTAAACACAACTCCACGTTGTATGGAATATCCCTTTGGTTAGTTTGAGTCAGCTGTCCTGGCTGTATGCTCCTGTGCCCTCCCAGCTTCCTGCCCACTCCCAGCCCACTGGTGAGGTAGTGTGAGAAACAAAGGTGGCTTAGCAAACTGTGTTTGCTACTAAGCAATAACTAAAATACTGGTGTGCTACTGGAGGATTTTCATCATAAATTCAAATCACATCTATCAGTTTTCTAGCTGCTATGAAAAGAATTAACTTCATTTTACAGCCAGAAGTAGTACACACCTGAAATTATGCTATTGGTATTACTTCATGTACTCAGGCTACACCTTGAGTACTGTGTCCATTTCTGTCCACCTCTGCCCAGTGAAAGGGAGGCCTGGGCACACTGTAAGACATCAGATGGAGAGTGGAACATGAAGGTGCTGAAGGGACTAGAGGGCCTAGAAGGGCCCATCACAACCATTGTCTCATTCTGTGAATCACTGCTTTTCCCTGGCATTTCCTTTTTCTCTTTCCTTGATCCCCTTCTCTGGCAAAAAGAGGCCAAGTGAAGTTTAGTATGTATTCCTTAAAAAACAGAACATCACCTCCTACATCTAAAAACATTAAGACAGCATGAGAGAACAGCATTAATGTATATGCTAACCACAATTCATTTGTCAAGAGGAATTTTTTTTTTTTCTATTACAGATTTTCTCAAAGTTTATGGCAAATTTCTTAGTAGTATGTGCTAATAATCTTTCTGTTATGTATTGTTTGGGATTTTTGCTTTGTCTTGTTTGGAGTGGAACTTTCACAGGGTGCCTTTTCAGGTAGCCAAGATTGATGTTTATTGGATGGCTTTTTTTGTGTTTTCAGAAAACAGCACAAACTTCATGATTTGATCCATATGCTATTACATTCAGTAACAAAAATCAACAGATGATTCCGCTGTTCTGCAGGTTGCACATTTGTAAGTTCTTAAGAAAATTCAGATTTGGAATAGTCATCTATTCAATTCAGAGTTTTTCTTTGAACAATGTTCTTAACTAACAGGTTAGGAACATTTTTCCTTTTTTTTTTTTCTTCAGAATTCCCTTTTTTAAATTCAAGGTTTATTTTCCAGATTATTTACTTATGTATGGTATGTTTTTCTGCCTTAAATTATAGTTTTCAAGAATGTTGACTATGCTGACTAAGTGGAAGACTGCTACGAATTTTGATTCTGCTATCTGAATTTTATTTTTGGTAGATCTTCCAGGAAGAAGGTGAAAAGAATTTTAAGCAGTAGTGAGATTAAGACAAATGAAATGTTATTTGTATACGTTATTGGGAAAAACATAGGTATCTGCAGAAGACAAAAACATCAAATGAGCTACGCAGAAATAATTTACAAGAGGAACACTGAAGTGGTATAATGCACAGTGGAATAGAAGAGCTGAATAAATAATGAATATGTGTAGACTCTTGAAGATGAGAAAGCTTAATGAGTAGAGAAGTGTTGCAAGATTTTTTATTCATGTGTGTATTTGTGTGTCTCTGCTTGTGTATCTAAAGATGGTGGTAATGGTTTGTAATGATAAATTTGGTCTCGTTTAAACTTTAAAACTTTACTAGACTGATATTCATTAATTTTTCATGCTAATGGTTCATTCTTAATAATTGTAAATCAATATTACTGTATGCTCAAAGCAGTTAGTTATTAACAATCATGTCCTAAATTGTCCGTGAATGTATACTACCCTGCAGTCAGCACAGTAGTACTTCATGGTCTTGGTCCCTAAGGGCCAAGGTGTTGAGGCTCAAGAGCTCTTCAGTCAGGGAAACCACAACTGATGCAGGTGTCTTCTTTCTCTCTTTCTTACTCTCTAATGTGTACTCTGCAACATGGGGATATTATTTTCCTGTGCTCTGGCAGGTGGCATATCTTGTTGCTTGGTCATTTTTTCCCCTTGGTTAGCAGGTGCTTCATTCTTTCAATAGCAATCCAAAGATAAAGAATTCACTGATGGCCAATTATTCATCATTTGAGGGTGTCTGTTTTCAACTTTTGCCCATTTTTTCATGTTCTGAGCTCGAACTGTACATCATAAAAAGAGACATGGAGCCAAGCTTCATTTTGCACAGAGAGTTCTAAAAATAACAGACCAGGGCTCTTGTGTAGTTAGTATAGGGCTCTAAGGTCTGAGCTTGATTCCTAGTGATCATGGTAACATTATTAATGGAAAGCTGGATATTAAAATTCTCATGCATTGTTTACAGTTATGCTATATTAGTGTGCTCATATTTGAATTCAAAATAAGAGAAAATCAATTAAATTCTGCTTGGAGAGCTTTTGCTTTCATGTTTGCAGCTGGAGGCTGCTTTGTCTACGAAGAAAACATCCTAGGGCTTGAGAGGCAATGGCATTGTCAGAGCTTTGGGGAAAAAAAAAAAAATCAAGTGTAGCATATAGCACCTTTTTAAAACAAGAAAAGGCAAGAAACCCAGGAAAAGGCTGCAGAAGACAAGAGAAAAGGTCATTTTGGGAACCATAAGACATACACGTTGTATTCTCAGTCTTCTATGACACTGAATATATCCAACTACCTCTTGTTAATGGATATCTCAGACCTCTGCTAGTGTTTACAGAAACCTCCTAATATTTTGTCTTTACATTACATACTACTTTTCCGTTAGGGCTCTAAACCATCTGACAGTGAGGGATTTCATTGTTTTGGTTTGCTTTTTTTGAGGATCTGTTATGTCATTCAACAGGGATGTTATATGTTTAAATATTACATCAAGAATACACAGTCAGTTTTAGAGAATCATTCAGTAGTAGACTTTGACCGCTATCCAGTATTCATGAAGATCAAACAGAAAAAGCAGTGGTATATTGTCAGAATCTTTTTTTGTGGAGTATGGTTTTCTACATGAGGCTAGAGATCAGGATGTCATTGTCACTCTCACTTTTTCAGAATGTAGTGGCCAGAATAGCACAGAGAAAGCTAAATACCTGTAGGCAAGATGAAGATTCTCTTGGTACAGAGATGGTAGCCATCCAGGAAAACTAGTAGTGCATTACTTTAGAGAACTATTTCTAGGATTAGATATGAAAGAGGTATAGCTACAAAACTAGAAGAAATATTGCTTTAGTTTAAAGCAAGAATAATGATCTGGAAATGAGGGAGAGGAGAGGGTCTCCATAAAGACTTTTTTAAAGAAAACTGGAGTTCCCTGTACTTTTAAGTACTGATTTCCATTTCTGTATTCTGATGTAACCAAGATATGGAATTATAAGTTCAATAACTATGATTTTTGTCAAATTTTTCTGTGGCTACAGTAGTGTTGTGTGATTATGGAACATTTAGGATACTGCGCAGAAAATATTGATTTGGGGCGACTGCACATCTTTTTATCTAGTCTAAATAATGTGAAAATTTTAGAGGAAGGAATAATCAAACATAGAGGTTAATGACAATGGCACAAAATGAAAATGAATTTACTGGTAGCCAAGTAATCTGCTGGCTGTGAATATTAATTTCTCTTTTTTTTCATTTTGACACATGAAATCTATGTTGAATGGAAGGCATTTGATGTAGTATAAAGTGGGAAATTGTTCATTAGGATAAAAAGTGAAGAAAGTGTACAATGCTGCCTAAATGGAATATGGCAACAAAATAAATTTGTGCTATTGAACCAACAAACATTCTGACAAAAACTTAGCCAGCATTGTCAGTGGAGAGTGGGATTAGATTGTCATCACTGAATAGTGCTGAGGGAGTAGAGTAAAAGAAATGAAAATCAATAGTATGAAGTACAAGATCATGCATCTTGATACTGCAGTAAGAGCTCTGGTCAGGAAAGAAATTTTTTTATCTATAGATAATCAGATAAGGCATTTTCAGTACTAATATTAATGCAAATGTTAAAAGGACTGGTAAGCCATCACCTGAAATGTGGAGAGATTTTAAAACAGAAGCTTTTGGAATACCCACAGTACTAAAAGATTTGAATCAAGAGAGGAAACTTGAAGAACACAGTTTTTTTTTAACCCTGAAAAGTGAGGAAGGCTAGAAGGATATAAGGAGTCTTTTTAAAACAAGGATAAGGAAACTCATTGTGTATAAATGACCTAGACTTCAGGCACATATAGATTGTATTTCAACAGACAACTTGGTTTTGTGTGCTCACCAACACTGAAAACTCCATTCTTTCACTTAAATTCAGAATTATTATGAGTTATACACTTCAGTTTGGCTTGGATTTACATCTGAATCTCCTCAGCAGTAGGAGTAAATGTAGGTTGTTGTTGTTTTTTTTTTCCTCTTCTGCCATCCTATTACACTCTCGACTTTATACCGTATTTTCTAGATGAGCATGGACAAATCTTATAGATATTTCAGGTGATCTTTAGAAGAGATGCTTGGATTCTCAGTTTTGATTTTTCATCTGTTTTCACTAAATTGAAAGTTGCTGAAACTTTCAGTAATTCCAAAAGAATACCAATATATTGAGATTTAGTTTCTGTTCGAGACTGTCTACAGAAATATAGTCTTAAAGGAAAATATATCTAGTAGATGTGTATTGCAGAAATGATAAGAATGCTGAAATTTCATACTCAGGAACAACCTAAGACAAGGGAAGAAAAAACCCAACCAACTATAGAACAAGACAGACAGTCTTGTTCTTGACAGAAGATTCTTGATCAAATACATAACTGTTCGAGATAAAAAAACGAACACAAAAGCAACAGAAGTAACAAGTTATTTTTTAAAAAAAGGCTTTGCTGAAAACAAGAATTTGAAAATTTCAGTGCTTAGTCACTGATTTTTAATATGGCTTGCAAATCAGCTCTAGGCACTGATTTTTTTTATTTTTTTATTTTTTTTTATTGGCAAAAAGCAAGTAGGACTTTCTCAGCTGCTACCTACATTTTTTCTTTTTAAACTTGTGTGTTTTCTGGCTCTGATCATTCTGACACTTTGTAAGTATTTTAATTTTATGCACATTTAAGACAAGACAAACTATGTTGTAAAGATACTGAACTTGATAATATATACATCGTGTTTAATATTAATTATGTATTTCCTAGGAGCTTTCTAATTAATTTTTTTTTAATTTATTTTCTTAAACTTGTGTGCACCTACCCTCAAATGCTTCTTAATACAGCAGAGGTATGACTTTATATTAAAATCAATATTGATTTTGAAACCTATCAAGACATGAAGCACATCTTCAGTGAGCACTGTCAACTTCTAATTTTAACTCTACTTCTCTAACAAAGCAGTTTCTTAACTGCTAAAGCTAAATGATTTATCTAGTGATGATTAGAGTTCACCAAATCACTCCCTGAAAATCTGCCAAGCCTGACATAAAATTGGAAAACTGTGATTTTGAGTAAACAGAGGGTTTTTAAAATTATGGTTATAAACTGAATTGAGTTATAAATTATAATATGAACACACACCTATATCCCCTTTACTTTTTAGAAACAGTGATTGTATAGAAATTACTTTTTTTACACTGCATTAGCATTTTCACAGTTACCATTGATCATTTTATACCTGTGTTAACCTTGCTGTTATGAATGGAATTGTAGTTGCTATGCAACATTTTAATCCAGTCATTTGGTGATTCTTGGCAGAATTTTGTGAAAGATGTGTTCAGTGAGTGCATCTCATGTTTTCTATCGCATATCTCTATGCAGAAGTAAATCACGGATCCATTACAGATCCTATTGACATCATAGGGCCAGAAACTTTTTCCAGGGATTTTGTAGGTGAAGGTAACTTTATCTTTGTAGGAACAGTATATTTGGAATGAAATAGCTGATAAAAAAATAATAAATTGCATCACAGAACTGTAGAGGGTGGAAGTGACCTCTGGAGTACATCTAGTCCAACCCTTCTGCTAAAGAAAGTTTGCTACGGTAGGTTACACAGGAAAGCGTACAGGCAGGTCTTGAATATTGCCAAAAAAGGAGACTCCACAACCTCACTGGGCAGCCTGTTCCAGTGCTGTGTCACTCTCACAATACAGAAGTTCTGTCTTATATTCATATGGAACTTCTTGTGTTGCAGTTTGTGCCCATTGGTCCTTGTTCTGTTGCCATTAGATATTTATAAGCTTTGACAAGATCTCCTTGTAGTCTTCTCTTCTACAGGCTAAAGATCTATCGCGTTTCCTTGTAAGAGAGATGCTCCAGGCCATAATGATCTTTGTAGTCCTCTGCTGGACTCTTTGGTAGTTCCCTGTCATTCTTGAACTGGGGAGCCCAGAACTGGACACAGTACCCCAGATGTAGCCTCACCAGGGTGGAATAGAGAGGGAGGATCATGTCCCTTGTCCTGATGGTAACATTCTTTTTACTGCACGCCAGGATACCATTGGCCTGAATGGCCTAAAGGCTGGCTCTCATGGTCAACCTGTTGTGCACCAGGGCACCAAAGTCCTTCTCTGCTTAACTCCTTTAGAGCAGGTCGTCCCCATACTTGTACTGATGCATGCAGTTATTTCTCTCCAGGTGCAGAACTCTACACTTGCCCTTGTTGAACCACATTAGCTTCCTCTCTGCCCAACTCTCTAGTTTGTCTAGGTGTCGTTGAATGGAAGCAGAGCCTTCTGGTATGCCAGCGACACCTCTCCGTTTTGTATCATCAGTGTTCCCTGCATTCTTCCAAATGATTGGAAGTTGCATTCCTCTTTTTTCTGGTAAGAAATTTTGCAGTTTTTCTGCATCCTGTTATAGATTCTTGATGTTTCCTTTCTGCTCTTTTTTTTCTCTTAAGTCTGTGTATTGCTTCACCTCATCTCAGTGTCTGTACTTCTCTCCAGCTTGAAAGGCATGTTGACTTTACAAATTCTGTTATGTTTCTTAATAGGCACTGTGCTTTCAAACTAGGGAGCTGGATCTTTGGTTTCATGCATCAGTGTTCAGTAACCTGTTTTCTTTGTTTTGAGGGTCTTACTTTCTTCATGATCTATCATAGAAATTTTATTTTCTGTTTTAACAGATTGTTGTTTGAGCAAGCTTTGTGATTCTTGGAGTTGCTTTAAAGCTGCCTACGGGTAATCAGAAGACAGACTGGTATAGATATATCTCAGGCTATTTAAAACTGACTGTGCTATACCTTAGTCATAAGAATAAAGCAAAATGCAACATTCAAACAATATTCTAATCAGAACAAGGCAACTATATAAGTAGGGAAACTGAGCATTGTAATTTCCTCGTCATGCGTTGTAATTTGGTCACTGCTTTTATTTCAAAATTGAAAATGCAGCATGCTGTTTTGGATAAGATTTTAACTGAGAAATTTTACAGTGTTTCTTGTTTAAGGTGTTAACAGAGTTAATGTACTGTGTTTTAGTCTCAGCAGAAAACCTGGAGAAGAGCCTGAAGCATATGGAAAAGCAACTCCAACAGCTTGAGAAGGATTTGAAGACATTTCCAGTTGCTGAAGATAAGCATGATAAGTTCGTAGCAAAAATGTCCATATCCTTTGGAGTATTCTTTAGAAAAACACATACAAATAGTTTGCAATAACTCAAACTTTAAATTTATCTAGCTTCAGTTTGTAGCATATATTGTTGAAAAAAAAATCTTTTCTCTTAAAAGCTAAGTACATGAACAGCCTTATTAATGGAGTCATCTGTAGTGAATGGAATTGGGGGGAAAATGCTGTTAGGTTTAACTCTGTATGTAGGTGTCTTACTGGGTGATTTTTCTCATAAGAGTATATTAGAGGAAGATGTGCATCACTATGTATTTGTTCTTTAGTGTATGAATTACAGTTCAGAATAAGTTTGGTAGATGCAACAATTACAACAAAAAATTTCTCCTATTGCTTAAATGAAATTTACCTTCTGACTATTTATTCCAAGCCCTCCACCCAACTGAACTGCCTGTCTCCCTCATATGTGACAGGAAGATATTTAATCAAAGTCAAGGAAATTGTTCTCTAGCTTAAACCTCTCTACTGACCTTTGGCCACGGAGAATATCCTAGGAGCAGAAATATCAACATACATAGAGAGAAAAGTTGAAATTCCCTTACCAGGCATAGTTAGTTTATTATCTAACTGGAAGTCTACTTTGCTATGTATAAAGACAGGAGGACTCAGGAGACAGTTATTCATTGCTCTTGATTAATCTAACTCTATTAAATAAAGGACAGCAAGAGACCCTAAAGGTAAGTAGCTCTTATCACTGCTGCATTAGGGCCAATTTCCTCTTCAGAACACTTGCTGCAACCAAATCATATATAACTTGGCTTTAGGCCTTTCTCTGGACTCTGTAGTATCTGTAACCTTCCACTGTTACTACTAATCTTTTCTGTTGTGGTTTATTTTGTTGGTGAAGCTATTCTTTGTTATTGTTCTTGTTGCTGTTGTTAGTGACTTTCTTTTCCAACTCAGTGTGGTTTTGAGAGATTTGTTGAAACTCACTAGCACGGTGTCTCTATATTGTGAAATGTTTTTGCATCTGAAGAAGCCAGTGGTATAGAAGAGAACTTGGAGAGTTCTAAATTTTCTCCATAAAAAAAAAAAGATATAAAAGAAGTTAACAAAAATCATTTGGGATTGAGTGAAGAATAGCCTGAAGATATAAGTTTCACTTAAGAAGGAGAGCAGAGAGCAGTGAAGAGAAATAAATCTGTGCTAATGTCCAACATCTGAAATTCCAAAAATGATTAAGTTGAATGCCTAATTTCCTTTTGTGTTACTGACACATTAGGCATTTCTGGAACTTGATGGCAGAAAGTTAGTGGAATACTTTCATAGAAGGTTATAAATTGCATTTGAGACAGAATAGGTCACAGTTGTAAAACAATAGTGTAAGAAGTTAAAATATGATATTCAGATAGGTAAATGGGTGGACCTTGTCAGTAAATGCCATAACTTTTCTCAGAGTTAAAATTCCATCCCCATATATGAAGACTATTAGAGCAATTTACTGAGCTCTTAGAAAGGATATTGATCATCTCAGGAAAGGAAGAAATGTCCTTTTCAAGCATTTCAGAAGCAGTACTTCAGCAATACTGCTGAAGATTTAGATTATCATTGTATGTCACGAAGATAAGCCATAACCAAAAAGTTAAATTAGTTGTTTGCAAGGGTTGTCTCCGGAGAGATCTTTGATTGAACCAACTGTGCAATACTTTGTATGAAGGGATGATCTCAGCTGAACTTTTTAGGAGTTTCATTAAAATAAAATAATAAATTAAATAGCAATAAATCCCCAGACTTGAAAAGATTTAAAAATCAAGTCAAGTATTTACCCTTTGGATGACATATTCTTATATGAACTAAGGTAGCGTTAGACACCAGAAAAATTGGAGTTGAAAAGATGTTCTCTTTTAAGATGGCTGCAAGGAGAAACTGAGCTGTGTAGCTGTAAATCTGGTTTCTGTGCCAAGAAAAACTAATTTAGACTAAATAAAAAGATCATATATATGGGCTCAGTCTATATATATATATATATATGTGGGTGTGTATATATATATATATATATATATATACACATATATACAAGATACACTATTAAGTGACATGGACATTGTGGTGGGTTTTATTGTTTTTTTGTCTGTTTAAGGAGAAACCATTCCTTGCAGAGCACAAATTATGCCAAGACATTCAGTAGAGCATAACTGAATATCCATGCATCTTTCAACAAGATGAGTTAACAAAGTCTTCCAAGAAAACAGATTTTTTTAAGGGAATAGTAGAATGACTACTTATTCTGGTATAATTTATAGTTAAAAAATAAAATTGAAAAACTCATGCCAAAAAGCAGATACTAGTAGGTACTAACAGAAAGGCAAGTGCATTTCAGTGACTATGAAATAGTACATCTAGAAGAAGAATGTTAGGAGTTCTTGAGAACAACTGTAGTTAAAAACAATCAGAAAGCAGAAATAAGTTGCTGTAAAAATCAGTAATAGTCTTACATCTTGAGTACTTCCATCACCCCATCTCTGAAAGTATATTGTACACCTATTGATGTGGTAGAGAATGGTGACAACAGTGATCAACAGAAAGCAATAATTTCAGCAAGAAGGATGTTTAAATAGATTAGGACTCTGAAGCTGGAAAATTAAATGAGAATTAGTAAAGATACTTGTAAATTTATCTACCATGCAACAGGAAAGTTAGGAAGGTGTTCATTATTTCTTGTAAATAATTAGGAATAAAATCCTACTTCAGAGATGATAACATACTAACAGGAATGTTTACTCATGCAGAACACAAACTGCAGCATTTACTTTCAAGATGTTGTAGAGGTTGACAGCGTAGATGAATTTCCTTTAAGGCTTAGATAGTCAGCTAAAGATACTGTGTCTGGAGCTTAAATACATTAGTCCTGAGGTAGTTTTAGCTCATAAAAATCAGTAACCTGCAGATTCTTAGAAGCTAAATACTACATAAGTTGACTTACCATGCTACACTTTTTCTATTTCATTCTTGTTTTCTCCAATCACTGGGTATTGATTGCTGTTAGAAACAGGTGAGATGAATATTTTATCATAGTCAGAATAAATCAGTGCAAGTAAAACCAGCTACACTACGTATTTTGTTATGTTAGGCTATTCAAACAGTATTTTGAACAGAACATATTATGAACGGGAATAGTTTGCCTTCACCTACTACTTCTCCCAGTACAGAGGCAATAATTTCAGAACCGTTAAGTTGCATTTGGTTTCTAGTAATTTCTGTGAACACACTAATTAAAGAAGCTCACTTTTAGAAAAGCAGGAGCTTCAATAAATTACGAAGCAAAAAAGGTTTGATGGAAAGGTTAGATAATCCTGCACAGCATGATGAAGCCTGGACGTGTCTTGACTTTTATTCCTATGACAAGGAAAGCTGAATGATGCTGAAGTCTTGAAAGGCATGCAGCTCATAAAGAGAAACCAGTAGGAAATCTGAAAAAGGAAGGATGGTGCTTTGTTGGAAATAATTTTTCATCTTGAGTACAATTAGGCTTCATGGACAAGCAGGCTATTACATCCTGTCACAAATATCACAACCCAAAGGTCCCTAATGAACTGATTAGCATTCTTGTTTCTTCAGGAAGTCAGATATATGCACAGTTGGTGCACCCTTTTATTGACAAAGTCTATAATTATTAATATTTCTCTTATACATTAAACTGTGCTAGTTTGTCAGTGATCTTATGTATACTAGCTGAGCAGAAATTACAGTCGTTATTGTAGTTCATTTGTTTGCTTTAATTAGGACAGTCAAAGAATATTGAATTGATATTGATTTATAGTATTAAATTCATTCAGTGTAATGTTCAAGAAAAAGCACAGTGAACAAAATGCATTTGTATGTTCAAAATAAACATTTAGTGGGTTTATGAAGAGAATTTAAATTACATGATGAAAGCTTAATTAAGCAGTTAATCAACATCTTCTGTATCAGTTTAGCTTACATCTAATGATTTTCTAAGGAGCAGTTGAGAAACTCTTCACAAATTTTATCCTGTTTAACCACTGAATATATTTATAAAGCTGATTTTCACACAAGTTTATGCAACTAATACTTGAGAGACAGTAAGTTGGTTGATACCTTTCAGCTAGGAATACAGTCCTTTCTTTTTGATCAATTCTCTGTTCCTTTTTCCTTGTTGTTTAAGTGAATTTGTTAAGAGAAGGAAAGAATTGAACTTAGCCTGATTCGAGTGAGGTATAAGAAACCCAATTCTGTACATTGCCTCTAAACTATTGGTTATCCAACCAGCCATATAGTTGGAAATTTATTCTGTACGGTGTGAAGAAATAAGACATCCTAGGATCCTAAAGGATTTTCAAGATTACAAGACCAGAGCTGGTCAAGTGAAAAAGGACTGCATGTCACTCTTTCAGAAAGGATCAAGATGTTGACTATGTGGGCATGTAATTAATAGGGTTTGGGCAAACTGTAAATTTAACTTGAATTATGTAATTCTTTTATATATTTTCTATCTGGTCTGGACCTCAGACTCATTAACACTGGTTTTGTTCATAAATACAAGGGATATACACACTATGATACAAATGTATGTCAATTTTTTTTTTAGTATTATATTTAATATAGAGGTAAGATTGAGTGAGTAAGTCAAGGAAAAGGAATTATTAGACAAACACTCTTCAGAAGATACTAATTTAAAAATCTAAACATTAGAGTGTCTTTTTTGAACTACTGTATTCAGAGAAGAAATTTTACTGTCGATCCTTGCTGTGTACATAAAATGAAGTCTTTGTGACATGTATTTTTCAGATAATTGCAACTATTTCCCCGAGAGCTTCATGTGGGAAATGCTCGCTGGAGCCCTGCATAATTTGTACCCTCTGGCCTTAAAATAAATAAATAAATAAAATTAAAAAATTGTTCATTGAAATCCTGGTTTGAGGTGACCTCAATCTACTTACACCAGTCTTTGAAAAATTTGCTGTGTTTTTACAGAGACTGTTGCTGGCTTATATAATGACAGTCTCAGTTCCATTTTGAAGATTGTGTTGAAATGCATACAGCATCTGTGCACTTATTAATCTTTTGTACTTATGCAGGATCAGATTCCTTTTTGAATTGCCTATGTTTAATACATGGGTTAGTTTGTCAAAATGTCACATGCAATGAATGTAAGGTCTTCTGAGAAAATGTTTGGAGTACTAACGTAATTTGTTGTCTACCGTAGAGTAACAGCTGATTTTACGTCTTGATACACTCCACTATATTAGTATTTTACATAGCACAATATATTAAAATCAATACAGCTTTAAGACAAGCAGTCCACTATGAAAAAAGCTGCCATGAATATGCAAGACCAAATATATAGTATATGGAAATTCCACAACAGATACTACTCATTTCAGCCCTGCATTGCTTTTCTCTTCCAATAATGAGCAGAATGATGATCTGTAGTCCCATGAGTTCCAAAAGGCTGTCCATGAAGTGAAGCCATTTCAGAAAAAGTTAACAAATAACAAACTTCTTGATTTGCTTTTCCTCCCACCTGTGTTGCAGCTTTGCTGTACTTCTGTTTTCATTCATCCAAAGCCAATGAATCGTGTAGCTGATAATGCACATATATCAACCTGTTCATAATAATTACAGTTGGGATTGCCGTGCTCAGTAGTATTCCCTGTTGCCTCCAGTTTAGCTAGTACTGGCTAACAAAAGCTGTATTTAAGGAAAAAAGGAAGAGGACTTATTAAAAGTAGCTAAATTGAAGCACAGTCTCAGTAGAATGCCAGGAGCTTAGGGTATCCCATAGCATACCAGACAGAAAATAAAAATCTCAGAATTCTCTGTCTGGGAATGAAATACTGCATAGTAGCACATCTTTCCAGAATGCTGCATTTTGAGTTTAAAATTTTGCACCATGTATTTGAGAGGAGTCAGTTCCGACAGCTTAATATAAACATTATATAGACACTATTAGCATAGTTGTAACTGTACTTACATCTTGTAGAATATCACAGATCTTTCTTCTCAAAAGTTTCCTTTTTAGTGTATACTGGCTTATCATTCATTTACAACATTAAATATACATTTTATTTATATTTTTAGCTTTTGTAAGATTTTTTTTTTTTCCTTCCTAGAATGCTGAAGAAAGTTACTGGCAGGTTTGATAAATGGCATTTATACCTATTGTCAAAAAAAAACCAATTTACCTGGTTTTCCTTTAGCATTCCAAGCTATGGAAACAAACAAGCTCAAAAATGCAATAGATAGTTATTTCTATCTAAGTTCTATTGGTGATATAAGATTTATATACAAGTATAGTATGAAAAAAGATTAAGATGCAAAAACATTTTCCTTGGCTTAACGTTAATTTTTGTTTCCTACTGTGGCAGCTTTTTTTTCTTTCTTGAACTGCTGACATTTCTTTAGCTGGTCCTAATGTGTATTTGTGCCATGCTTTGTTATTCATAATTCCTTTTTTTTTTCTTTACTTAATATTTGGGCAGCTGTTGCATACTGATCTCTCATCCACTTTCCTTGCTATCCCACCAGTAAGTTTTGTGCATGTTGGGGAATAAGTAAAAGAATGTTTTGAAACTAAGTATAACAAACTATAAAGACGTCTTATAGTGAAGATCAAATGGGATTCGGTCTCTAAGCTAAACAAGTACATGGTATAAAATTTGAAGAGTAAAAATAATCACCCAGTAGTGAGTTGTTCCTATCAATTTGAAATAGCAGAGATAACAAAAATTCTATTTCTTTGTTTTTAATTCACCTAATCAAAAATCCCATTCTTCATAAAAATAAAATGGTAAATAGTGTATGTATTTGTGATATAAAATAAACAGTTAATTGTCTTTTATAGTAATTGCAGTGGGCAGTGGGAGAAAAGGTGAAGTTGTTATTTTTTGTCTTTTACATTCTTTTCAGGAGCATGAAGAGAACATAAATATTTGTTTAGTTGCTTTTCCATTTATGTAAATACTTATGAAATTGTCCCACAGACCAACATGCAGTATTTCTTCTTTGAGCTTTACAAAGCCATGAATAAACAGTTATTTTTTATTTGATTCCATTTGCTATGCAGTATTTTGGTGCTTTTTATAAGTTGTCTATCTTTTTTGGGAGTAGTTCTGTTGTTTTCACCTCTAATTTAATTAAATTGTATTTGCATTGTAAATAGCCTTGGAAAGCATAAATTTCTGATGCAGTCACTAGAAATAAAATCGGAAGCAATACTGTTGCTATATTACCATTCTAGAGAGCTGTTAGGATGAGGGTTTTTTCTCTTGTATTTATTATTTTTAATACTGTTTTTTGCTGACATTTCTATTTTTACTGTATTTGAAGTAATAATTACAGTATTTCTCGATATGTTAAAGTATTCCAGTTAGTTACTGATATCTAAATTTCACTTTGCTTTTATATATGTGGCAGAATGGCACGCATTTTAGTGAAGTTAGCTACTAGTTCTAAATCAAATTATATAATTCATATATTTTTAAATGAGTATATTTTAGAAATATTTTCTAATTAACTAAATTACATGTTTGACCTTAAAGATAATTGTGCATATGTTCTTAAATGAACTCAGTACTCTTGCAGCCTTAACAGCAGCATACAGCTTTCTAATTCATGCCAAAGAAGATTTTCAGAAACTTTCAGGGATGCATGAGAACATGGAAAAACTGTATCAGAATGTGATGAGGTATTTTGCAATCGATCTGAAGAAAGTTTCAGTGGAGGAGTTTTTGACCGACTTAAACAACTTCAGGATGATGTTCATGGTATGGTTTGTTTATTTATTCCCTAACATTTCTTAAAAATTACTTTTGTAGTCTTCAAATTCCTGAACAAAATAAAATAATTTTCTTCTGCCTCAAAAAGCATCTGATGCACATTACAGAAACTTTTTTTGTTCCTCCTAAATTCTGCTAAGTTACGATAATTAGATTTTGAGTTATTATTTTTGGATTATTTCTTTTTGAAAGAAATGGAAATTCTTTACAACGATGAATGTAATTTAAATCTGAACATCTTACATTTATTTATAATCTGAATAGGAAAAATATGAAACTCCACTTTTCTTAAAACTGCTTTTTCTTTTTAAAGGATGCTTGTTAGTTATTTAAAAATAAAAAATAGCTGTCATTCTATGTATCCTTTTCCCATACAAAATCCAAATCCAGAACTTTATTTTATTTAATGATAATGTTCTCTGAGTGTTTGTTTTTTATGTATTTTTAAATCTTTCTTATCTCGCCTTTTAAAGAGATGATCTTTTGGGGAGAAGTAGCAAAGAACTATTTTATAGTTTTTAATGTCTTTATTATCTGTGAGAAACAGCCATTAGACTGATGCAGGTTATTTTTAGATAGCTTTTCATGTATAAAGCTCAATACATTGTCAAAAGCATAATTCAAACTCACTTTCAGTTAGTAGATGTTTGCTTTAGAGTTATCTAAAATAGTCATAAATTGAGGCTAGTTCAATATTTCTTATATCACAGGCCATCATCCTGCAACCATTATATATAAACATATATATAAACTTTCACAACTAGTGCAATAATAGCTCAGCATAAAGGTTTAAAGTTTTTTGAAAATATAAATTTTTCTTTAGATATTTTTTTGAGTCCCAGCATATTTTCATTATGTTTACAAAAACTAATAATAATAAGCATTATTTAATCTCAATGTGGTGTTCTTATTATTCTTTGTTCTTATTATATCCACCAAAATATGATTTAAGAAGTTTTAACAAGTTTTCCTTCTTAAAAGTGAAGTAGAAATTTCTCAAACAGTATTTCTTTAAACATTTTTTTAGAGTTTTTTAGGAGCTCACTATATATGGCTACAAACAACTGTCTTGTCAAATTTCAGGATAATCAGCTGTTCTCCAAAAGATATTGCAAGTTCTTTTATCACTGCCAGTATACTTCTTCTGTAAGAAGGATGATTAATTTGATGCACTTCAGAATACATAAACAAGACTGGCACAACCCTCAATTTCAAATACCAAAGCAAATTTAGGAAAGTCTGAAACACTTATTTGGAGCTCCTCTTTAGGCTTAGTGAGGATCACTGTTCTGGTTATTTACAATTATGCTCAGATTGGTAAGGTTATGGAGGCCAGGAAGAGTTTGTTGATTTTCTGTGTTTTTTGTGGTCATTGTTTCTTTTGTTTGTGGCTACTTCTGATTACATGGCTTAATTTGTAAGCTATGCTCCTGCAGGAAGGAAATCTTAGAATCAGCTTTGTGATGCAGACTGGTGCAGTGATCAAACTCTTCTGTTGATCTGTTGAAAGACTCAGTTGCTCATTCTGCCATCTTCACATTGCAGCCTAACACTTATCATTACAATATATTTAGGTTGCTCCCGTGTTTCCCAGTTTTGTTTATTTGTTGTTGTTATTTTTTAATGTTTTCAGACTTGTCAGAGAGTATAGTCAGGAAAAATACTCCTGTATATACTGAAACTTGGGTGAAATTCCTTTGCCCTTCCATTTTGAGGAAAGTACTTAAAATGGAACGCATATTTAGCAGAGGTATTAGGATGTGTAAAGATTATTGAAGCTCTGCTGCTTCAGAATTCAATGACTAAAATTCTAGAAGGTGCCGTCTTCAATTAAAATAATTTTGCTCAGCTAGCTACATGTTGCATGACATTCAACAAAGGTAAGTGCTGGATCTGGGTCCCATGCAGTGACATAGAATTTGGGAATAGCGGCTAAAAACTTTCCCATCAGAAAAGGGCCAGGAGGTCCTGGTTGGCAACTGGCTGAACATGAGCCAGCAGGATGCCCAGGTGATCAAGAAGGCCGATCACATCTAAGTGTCCATCCTCATGTATGCAGCACTGCTGAGCCATGCCTCGTATCCTGTATTCAGTTTTGAACCCCTCACCACAAGAAAAATACTGAGTTGCTCAAGTGCATGCAGAGGAGAGCGACAAAGCTGGCTGAAGGAACTAGGAAAGAGGTGTTCCAAGGAACAACTGAAGGAATTGGGGTTGTTTAGTCTGGAGAGGAAGAAGCTGAGGGGAAACTTCATCACTCTCTGTAACCATCTGAAAAGAGATAACAGCAAAGAGGGTCTCTTTTCTAAGGTTACAAGTGGTAGCAGTGAAGACACTGACTTACGATGTGCCAGGAAATGTTTAGATTGGGTACTAGGAAGAATTTCTTCCTGGAGATGGTAATCAAGCTTTAGAGCAAGTTGTGCAGAAAAATGGTGGAGCCTTCAGCCCTGGAGGTATTTAAGAGATGTGTAGACATGGCACTAAAAGACATTATTTAGGTAGGTTAGGTTGATTGTTGAACTTCATGGTCTTGAAGGTCTTTTCCAAATGATTCAGTGATTCTGTATGCCTGACTTCTCAAACACACACACCAGTTATATTTTCCAAACTGTTGCTAATTTGAAACCCAGGAAACCTATTTCAAAAATTCTAAATGTTATGAAATAGTTATATTAATTTAATAGTAAAATTATAATTTTTAACCCACATCTTCTATTTAAATCCTGTAGAATAAGAATTCTAAGTGCTCAGATTCATCTTGAACTGGAGATACAAAGTAGTGGTTGTCCTTTATCTTAATTTCCCTATAGTTGCTTTCCATAAAACTAGCACAGATACTAAGAACCTGCTTCACAGCTGTGTTATAAAGATAGATTCATTAATGCTTTGAAACAGTTAGTTGTTATTGATGAGCATGATAGAAGAAACCTTGAGGAAAATTAATAATTCTGTCTTGCAGAGCACAATTTGAAGGCTATATGAAGAAGGTGTGTAGATAAGGCATGAAACCACTTATCATTCAATGACAGTAAACAAAATATTGAGTAGTTGCTTGGGTTTTAGCCTATTTGGAAAAGATTTTTGGGATGCCTAGTGTGAGACACCTGAGGCCTAATTTTCAGAATTGTTTAGAATGGGTTTTGATTACTGACACAAGTGAAAGATGTTTGGAAAACTTAGCTAAAAAGATGTTTAAACTTAGTGCTACACCATTATTGGATTCTTAAATAGTCTAAAACAAAAGTACAGCTTTACTCATTGCTATGCATGGGAACATTAAGTTATGTCATCTCTGTTGTTCAGCAAAGCTGACAATTTAAATACATTTTTATTCACTTAGGATACTTTTGTATTTTTCATTAATGAAAACTAAGCAGTTTAAAATCTGGAGCCATAGTTTACAAGTTAATAGCTAATACTGGAATGCACTTTATACTTCAGTGTTATCTGTTAGCTGTAGCAACTAACATTAGCACTCTGTGACTACCAAATCTAGTGCATATTTGTTTGGCTGAATCCAAAATACGGGTGAAGCACCTTACCTTCAGTGCTGTAATGCCTGCAGATAAGTTCCCAATACACTTACTGCAGCATCTTATTTATCTGAAATGTCTGTTCACCTGTGCTTTCATACTGCTGGATGTACTGCTAGTAGGCTCACTCCTTCCCTTGAGAAAAACAGCTTTTTGAAATAATGTGAAGCAATTGTAATATTTTTCCTCCTTACTTTTCTCTAATGGTTAGAATTTTCCTGCCGTAGTGTGTTTTGGAGAAAGCAAAAGATTTTTTTGAATCAGCAACTTTTAAGTGCAACACAGCATAGTAATCGCAGAACTACAGAAATCCCTTGCTCCTATTGCTACTAGATTGTTTTGCAGCAGAAATGACAGAAAAGTTTGAATCAGTGCTATAGTAAAAGCATACACACAGAAGAAGACATTAACATTTGTTTCCTAGACTCTAGAGCATTTATCTTCTGCATTATATAAATATTTAAAAATCACAAACGATCCAGGAAAGCACAACAGTGAACCCAAGAATACCTCCATCCCAGAAACTGTAAGCCTTGGCATGTTATGCAAAATAAATCTACTTCTGTAACCCTTCTGAACAATATCTTTGTGTACTGTGTTGGTATATAGTAGATGTGGTCAGACTGTGTGAAGTGTTTTAGCCTTTTTGAGCAATCTAATATTAAGACATCTAGTTTTTGAAATGCAAATGGCATGAGACGTAGAACATTTAGGGTAGTAGGGTATTATTTAGAACATTTTAGGCTTTGTTTACAGGAGATAGGCTTCTAAATGTATGCATCTGCATCTTGCTTTATCTCATAGCATGTGGTCAGTTTTTGTTTAATTGTTGCTTTCAAAGGAGCGCTGTCACCTCAGCTCTGTCAAGCACTATGTCTTGGAGTGGTGTCTCAAGTGGTGTTTGAGGCATCATCAGTCTGAAATTCTAAGTTATGTCACCGGACTTGTGGGAGGCTGTTGTCCTACTGAGGGAGAGGCTGAAAGCAGGATGTGATGCTCCAGAGCAACCAGTGTGCACTGGATATGAAGGTGTGAGCTACTAAATTAAGTCCCGTCGATCATTTTAATTAGAAAGGAATACATACCTAAATTTGCATTGTTACAAGCTGAGTTCTACTATTTTGGGGAAAAAAAGTTGATGTGAAGTAGAATTTTCTTTGATTGCTCTGTTAGTCAACTACGTAATTCCTTTCTATAAAGTCCCCTTACAGAGTTTTGCTGTCTAGTTTATTTTATTGAGTGCTCAGTCTGAAAATCTGCAAATAATTTGTTAAAATTAATTCAATCTAGAACTTCAGCATTCCTTGGTAGGTTTCTCCCCATCACCCCTGTCAAGAAAATTGACAGGGGTGACCCTAGAGAAGATACTGGGGAAGTAAAGTTTTGCTGTATTTTTTAAAAAATCCTTTCATTTCAAAGTAATTTTTCATGATTGAAAGCTTTCAAATTTCAGTTTTCAAGGAGGAGCATTTTCTTTTAAAATCCATGTACATTTTTTCATTGTAAGAGAATAACAGAATGGCCTGGTTGGAAGGGACCACAAGGATCATGAATTTCTACCCCGCCTCCTTCCCCGCCACATGCAGGGCCACCAACCTCCCCATTTAATGCTAGACCAGGCTGCCTAGACCTTGCTGTGTGGAGCCTCATTAGATTCACCCAGGCCTTCAAGTCTGAAAAGTCTTATCTTTCATCACTTTCTATTGCATTGATGTTACAAGCAGTGCCTGTGCAAATATTGCTATAATCCATATTTATCTATGCTGTATTGGATCACAGAATCACAGAATAATGTAATGGCATGGATTGAAAAGGACCTCAAAGATCATCTAGTTTCAACCCCCTGCTATGGGTAAGGTCACTAGCCACTAGACCAGGCTGTCCTGGGACAGAAGAGTGAATTCTTCAGTCCATTCTTACATTTTCTCAAATTGCAGGCTTGAGATTTTTCTTCTAAAAACAACATCAAACAATAACTATCATTGCAAACATGCCAATCTTGCATAAGAACTTAAGAAAATTTTAAATATTTTGTAGGCGGTGACAACTTTGATCTGTTGTGAAAGATGGGATGTTGTATGTAATTGCAGTATGAAAAGAGAAAATTTATTCAGTGAAGAATAATATGCTGTTAGTTTTTCTTGTAAGACCTTTAAAATTACATTAAGAATCCTCCTTATATGAAACAACTGTAACATATGTAAATTAAGGAAAATTTTGAGCATATGTATTGGCACATGTATTGCAGCTGCAGTGCACTTTACATTGGATGTAACCCACATAGCTATGTACCAGCATACACAGCTGATATTAAAATAATGAAGTTTATCTTAAAAGCACTGTTTAGAAATATTATTGAAATTGATTTTTTTTTGTTAGTGTCTAGGTATGCAAAAGAATGATTTTAAAATTCTGAAACTCTGTTCTATTTTGGCTTCATTGGAAGATTTGTAGTACTTATTTATGATTCAAAATAAGGAACGTAGTAGGAATATTATCCAGAAAAATAGAATTTATAAACACAGTGAACTAATGCTTATGTATATAACAGTAAGAAAAATGAACTAATAAGTCACCAAAGCAATTTTGTTTCCTTTGTCTTAGTAGTATTATGAGGAAGAATAGATCTTGAAATTCCTTTAGAACTACAAGTAAAGAACATAAATTTATAGTTTTCTGAAAACAGGTTGTTTAAATATTTTGACTTCTTCCTTCACTAATATATTTATTTATAAGCTGTAATTCTTGCTGAAATTTATAATCCCATTTGGAGCCAATTAGTATGCTTTTAATGTATTCATTCTGAATTTGCTTGTTCTTCTGAATAAAATGTACTGTATGTTGAATGTAAAATATTTGATAAGATTAGTTAGAATATTGAATTTTTAAGTTTTCTTTGTTTTTAAGCTCAACTTTTGCTAAGAGCAACCCTTTTTTTGCACAGCAAGCAATAAAGGAGAATATAAGAAGGAGAGAAGCAGAAGAAAAGCAGAGACGTGCTAAAATAGCTAAGGAGAAAGCAGAAAAAGAAAAACAAGAGAGGCAACAAAAGAAAAAGCGTTTGTTAGAAATGAAAACAGGTGAGTAACGTAGAAAGGTAAGGTTGGTGTGAAGGTTGGTATACCTTGAATCACAAATAAGTTCAGTTATGCTGAGAACTTGTTATGTTATCTGAGAATAAATATTCTCCAAGTCATAAAGCCATTTTTATTTCTTTTAACTAAGATTACATATTCATTTTGTTCTTTTAAGAGAATGTCTGGTCTGAAGTACTATGGATTCTTCTTTGAATATGTCAGTTGTTATTCCACCAGGTCCCTATTGAAACACCTTCAAAGTAACCTCATCCATGCATTTTTAAAGTTATTCATTTATTCTGTGTTGTCTTTTCTACCAAGAGACTACAGACACTGTAAATTCCCTGTTAGTAAGGAAGATCTCTGATGATTCTCTATACTGCTATATTTTATCTTAGATTGAGCTTCTGGAATCCTTCAGAATGATATACGACTTTCAGTGTAAATTATCATGAGCTACTTTCATTTTTTCTGAGCAGATCTTGTTACGCAGTTCCCCACTCAATCCTTGGTTCTCACCTTTGGAATAAATGATTAGCTGTCTCTTCCACGTTTCACTAATATCCAGAGTAGATGTGTGCCTTGAGGTGTGATACTAAAGTTTTCTATTAAGATAGAAATCAAGAGACTCTCCTCAAAACAAAGAAATGTAAATTTTTTAGAAGTAAATGTGACACTCTTTTAAAGTTCAAAGAATGTAGTATTGAAGACTTGAAAGAGGGTAAAAATAGTGGCTGCATTCTTGCATGTTTGGAAGCGTTTCAAAAAATTAGTTATTCTTCTCTAAGACGTCGTAAGAATGACTGATAGTGCTTTGGATATACAATTGATAGTCCTTTGGGGAAAACTAAAGTTCCTCACACTTTCGTTTTTCCTGTATTTGTGTTGAAACTTTCTGTGAAACAGGTTCCAGCGTTACAAACTTCTGAGTCACATGCCCACATGTGTATATGGGCCTCTGGTAGCTAAACCCACTCCTTCAACTACGTGGCTGTGAACAATATGTATTTGCCATCCAGAAATCATCTAAATCATTGAGTAAATAGCTACTTTGTCTGTTAGTAGGTTGTTTTCGTTTGTTTGTTTTAATTGATCACATAAATGTACAGAAAGATTTCTTTCCTTCGTTAGCAGCTACATAAGGCCCTCATCAAATGGGAAAAGAGAACATTGGAGTCACCTGAAACTATAAATGTATTGGATCTGATATTTGCTAAATTGGCCACTGCTGCTGTTGGTTTCTTTTTGTTGTTGTTGTTCTGCAGAGCTCTTTATAAGGTTTCTTGTGCTTGTCAGTTTGAATTGTCATTTTAAAAGTCTATTAGAAAACCCAAATTCTGGCAGTGGAAAGCACTTAAGGTAGATTTATTTGTCAAAAAGTACTGCAACAATGATATGAAAAGTGGAAGCTTTGGGGGAAGGGGAGGTTGTTTATTTTTCTACTTTGGCAGTTTTATTGCAACCATATTTACTAAGAAGAATAGCAAAGACTTTCAAAAAAAACCCACAAAAATTACTTTTTTCCTGCTGTTTTCCTTCCCACAGCTTGTTCACTGAAAGACTAAGTCTTCTCTTTAAGAATCTGTGAATCAATTAAAAAATATTTACATCTGACCTGCTGGCAAACATTTAACCAGACCCTCCCTCTGTCCAAATACATAAGCACTAATATCTAAGGGTGACAATGTGGAGTAACTGATTTTCTGCTACATTTCATTTCTTTATAGGGTTTCTAGATCAGATATTGGATTTGTAGGGACATTATTTCAAATGTTGTGTGAATGAAGCCACTCAAAATTCCTTGATGTCACCATCCCAGAAAACATTTTATTGCATTTAAACAGGTGCATACTTGAGAATAGTCTATATGTACTGACTGATTCTATAAGGCATTTTTTTAACTGGACAGATCACAGTGTACTCTGCATCTCTACTTTCAGTTTTCAGTAACATCTTGTTTTGACTGCAAATGACATGAAGGTTAAGCATGCCTCTGTATCACTGTCCTATATGCCACTTCTGATTTAACATTTCTGTTACACTTTCAAACAGAACTTTATTAGATTGATGCTTATTCTTAAATATTGCATTTTATTATCACTTCAAATTATTTTTTACTTTCCATCACTATCAGTACGTATTCAAGCAGACAGTCCTTAATGTTTGTACCCTAAATCTGATGTGAGTTTAAAAAAAAAAAAAGAAAAAAGCCAAAAACATAGGGCTACTTTTGTATAGCTAGTAGTGATAACCTACCATTGATTGCTAGCAAAGTGACGTGAACAAATTTGAGAGCCCTTCAGCAAGAGAAGACAGAATTGAATTTATTTTTTTTCTCTCTTCTGTTTTCTCTTTCTCTTCACTCATGCTCTAACAAGGTGGCTTAGTTTCTAGACACTTTCCAACCCTTTTTCTGTTATCCTTAAATTACATGATGTATAGTCCTTTAGAGAGCACATTCCCAGGCTGTAGCAGTGCCTTCAGCTGATATTTTTTTTCTTAGCTGCCAATTCTTTTCTTAAATATTAGAGCAGTCTTTTCTATAACTTGCTTTAAGTTGTGCATTTTTTCAGTGACTATTAGTTGACAAATAGTGACTACAGTGTGTTTACATTTTTGGAGTTCCAGCTTTCAGAGTGTATCCATTAATTCAAGGCCTGAACTGCTATCCAGTGCTTAAACTGGGTTTATTTCATCATACTGAACTTCTTTTGTTAACTACTGCTCTTTTCTACAACATAGATGCTTAAGTCTAGATTCTCTTTTGTTCTTGAAGTCCCATTCTTTGGATTGCTTCATCTCTCACCTGCTTTTGAGATTTATTTGAAGAGTAAGGTTGTCTTGTCTATGGTGTCACCAGATGCATGAGGCAATTTATGTCTTGAATAAGTGACTCATATAATGCTATAAAAAAAAAGTTAGCTATTTGGGGAATATTACTGACTTTTTTTTTTTACTTCAGATAAACCTAGGATCTTAACTGTACAAGAAAAATATGGATTTTACCTAACTTGTACTTTAATTGAACAGTAAGTTGTATACAGCATACTAGGACTGTATCCACCAGTCACATACCAAGTTTGTCTAGCACTACATAGATTGTATATTAACTTAAAAGGAACGTGATCCCAAATTTAAGACAACTTCTGATTTGTAAGTTATGGGTGAATACAGTCATTTCATCATTAGTAAGTGACACAATTCAAACATGAGAACTGAGGTGGTCCTACAATAGACCAGCCTTCTCCTGAACTTTAATAGTCTTCTTAGCCTTTGTTCTGCTTTTGATATAAAAACGATTACTTTGACATGTAGATTGCAACTTACATGCTGTCATTCGTACTTCTGGATCAGACTGCCTTTGGAATATGTTACACCAAGTTCAGCATTTTTGCAGTCATTTTCTAAAATTACGTAAATACACATAGTGTGTGATACATCTTCATAAAGCTTTTGCTTTGGTTTTTTTTTTATATTTAAGCTATAAGTATATTCATATTTTCTAAATTGTAAAATATGTTTAGGATCTTATGAATATTTTGAAAAAATTTGAACTTTGTAATCTAAATTCAAATTTCTGCTAATAGGACCATAGATTTTTGTTATCTATGTGGAATTGCATGATTTATTCTCTTGCAAGTTTTTTTGTGTGTGTGTGTGAGTGTGTATTTTTGAAACTTAACCCAATGCCTTATCCAAATCCATGTAAACTGTAGTTTGCTAACAGTCTGCGTCTCTACATCTTAGATAGTAACACTGCTGTGGCCTAATGATCACAGCTCAAATGCTTCCCTGTTATAACAGACTGAAGACTCACATAATATAGACGTAAGTTTCAGATATTCCTCTGAGTTCCATCCTAACTTGAAAGCCAATGGAACTCAGTAAAAAATCTTTACTTTACTTGCATCTGTGAAGACAGTCTAAACCATCACATACTATGGTTACAAAGGTAAATAACTTGTAGAAGGGGATCTTTATGTAAATATCACTTGTCTTTATACTATTAACATTCAGATATGTGCTTCCTTGTGTTGTTCAGATTCTCAGCAGAAAACACATCAATCAATTATTTTGATCTTATCACAGTGTAAAGAATCCTATAACTGTGGTAACACCAGCAAAATTTATTGTAATATAATTGAGAAGTCCATCATTGTGGCATCTTCATCGTGTCTTTCCTTGAACACTATTTAAACAACAAGCCACACTTTAGTCAGTGGATATTTACAAAGCATGCCCTTCCTTATGCTAAAGCAGTGAAGTGATGTCAAAATGATTTCTTAACATTCTATATGGGAAATCTGATGCTTAATTTGTTTTCATTGCTGTTTCTCAGTTTCACTTTTACCACAAAAAAACTGGGTTTAAATCCATATTTCAGTTGATTTAGAAAGTTATAGCTTAATTTGAAGTCAGTTTTGCAGCATTCCTTTTTGCAGAGCTGTCTGTATTGTTTACATGGTTTGGGGAAAAAGGGGAGTCACATGTTTCACAGATTTGCTGGAAGTGTTTTATGCTTTGATTCTTCTTTATTACTGTCAGCTACATTGTGAAATATGAATATTTTCATTAGTTGAGAAGTGCTCTGCAAAGCAAAAAGGCACTGAGTATCCCAGCACTGATAGTTTAAACAATGAAAACTGTAAACATAATTAGAATTCTGATTCCATCAGATAAAACTAAACAACAGCAACACTCCCTCTATTAATAGGTGCCCTCAAAGACCCTATTTTCCCCATCCAGTATAAGTTCATAAGGCCTCCATTTTGTTAATTTCATCTCGCTAGGGATGGAGAATCAATAGTTCTTAATGTGATCCTTCCCTCAGAGGGGAGTGAAGAATCACAAGTATTGCATATTATAAAAATCGGTTTCTGATTCATAACAATTGAAATGTCATCAGTGATTTCTAACATATGTTAATAATCTGTTGTCTGTAGGGTGATTTTCTACAAAATCTCAAGTTCTGGCCAACTGTAGGATTATTGCTATATTTGACATATTTTGGTATATATGTTTTGTGCAATTAAATTTACTGTTAAGTGGGCAAAAGTTCTGATAATCCTATATATGAAGAAATCCTGAAGGTATGACATTAATATCCAACAAGTATTTTGTGTAAGGTCTCTCTAGGGAATTTTCCCTTTCAGAATTTCCCTACCATTGTTAACACTTTCTACTTGTGCACTGACATTTTAGTTGCACCACTGATACTTACGTGTGTTCTCTTCAACAAGGGGACTCCCGAGGTAACATTTTTGTCATTTAGATTTATTCTTCAGGACTTAAGCAGAAGGAATTACAGGACTGTATGTCATTGTCTAGTCACTTACTAATATTAATACTCTGTGCACAGTTAACAGTAAGCTCATGATCAAGTTGGATTGTAGATGTAATTTTGCTTTATACCACTTGGAAGGAAGGCAGGAAGGAAAAAAGGAAGGAAGGAAAAAGAAAGAATGAGGAACAAGATGTGACAAAAATTGACCATGAATCCACAGGAAAGTAGACACAGGAGACACAGGCTGATACGTCGCTAAGCATGGAGCTTGTTTTTCAGCTGCAACTATATTGCCTTGGCAGAAAAGCATAAATTATTGAAAGCAGATGTTCCCTCAAGAATATTTGTCATGTTTGTACTTGAAACTAATGCGGAGAATGATAAATATGCAGGTATGTTTCATTAAAAAAAAAAATAGCCTGAAAAACAATGTGCAGTATGTCTTCAGAGGCCACATCAAAAGTTGAGATACAGCAAAACCTCATCGCATCTCACACAGTAGGATGTTCAGGGAATTAGATACTTGTAGTACAAAAAGGAATAGAACTGATCAGAGTGTATATTAGTTAGAAACCAACTAATAGTCATTACAAGTCATATTCTACCAAGATCTCAAAGGTGCTAAATCTTCTGAAATATACAGTAATTAGTTTATGCACTTGCTAGTAATCCATAGACTCAGAATGCAGCAGTTACTCTTCATTTGTATGAAGTATTTGTACTAAACTCCAAAAAAAAAAAAAAAAAATAGCAGAAGCATTTTTTTTTTTCTGAAAATTTTACTTAGAAGTGAAACCTATGGAGATAGTAGCTGAACGGCATTTGGGAAATTCATGTTTATATAAAGGCATGGGAAAAAATAAATGACAGCAAATTTTGAGTGAAAAAAATAGTCAAAACAAACAGCGCTCTTTAAAAAATATCTACAAACATATCTTTATTGACTTTTGTTCTCAGAGGACTTGTCATTTATGTGATAGCAGTAAGATTTCTAAAGAAATGTGTATAAAATGCTTGAAACTTTAAACGGTTTAAACTTTAAAAACAGTGGGAATCTCTGGAGCCATGTTTGGAACATTTTGCAGACACACAGATGATAGCAGTTTTTTGAGCATTCATTTCCAGGACACTGCGGCCTGTCCTGTTTAATATTTTTACTGATTACCTGGACCAAGGGATTGAATAGACCCTCATTAAGTTTACAGATGACACCAAGTTGGCAGAAAGTGTCAGTCTGCCTGGGGGTAAGAAGGTCCTACAGAGGGATGTGAATAGGCTGGATAGCTGGGCTGAGGCCAGTGGGATGAAGTTCTACAAGACCAAGTACAGGGTCCTTCACTTTAGCCACAACAACCCCACACAACACCGCAGGCTTGGGGCAGAGTAGCTGGAAGACTGAGGAAATGGACCTGGGGGTGTTGGCTGACACTTGGCTGAACATGAGCCAGCAGTGTGCCCAGGTAGCCATCCTGGCTTGCATCAAAAATAGTGCAGCCAGCAGGAGTAGGGAGGTGATTGTCCCTTGAGTACTGTGCTCAGTTTTGGACCCCTCACTACAAGAAAACCATCAAGGCTCTGTACTATGTCCAGAGAAAGACAACAAAGCTTGTGAAAGAGCTGGAGCACAAGTCTTATGAGGAGCAACTGAGGGAACTGGGATTGTTTAGTCTGAAGGAGGCTCAGGAAAGACCTTAGTGCCCTCTACAATTATCTGAAAGGATATTGTGGTGAGATGGCAGTCAGCCTTTTCTCCCACGCCATAGGACTAGGGGGAATAATGTCAGGTTGCACCAGGGGAGGTTCAGGTTGGATATTAGGAAATATTATTTCTCTGAAAGAATGGTCAGGTGTTGGAACAGCCTGTTCAGGGAAGTGATGGTTACCATTCCAGGAGGTGTTCAAGGAACACTTAGATGTTGTACTGAGGGACGTGATTTAGTGGGGAAAACCTGGTGAAACATGGATGGTTAGACTAGATGATCTTAGAGATTTTTTCCAAACTTATTGATTCCATTATTTTATAATTCCTACTCCAAATATTATCCCTCATCTCCTCCATAAGCAGGGATATATTAGAGTCCTCTTTAATCTCTCTCTTGAACTACTTGTAAATGCCTTTTATTCTTCAAGTACATTTTTTTTCCTTGAATCTTCATGAGTTTCTTCTTTCCAGTGGCAACAGGAAGAAGAAATCAACGTAATTACCAGAACATAATTTTCTTTTCCTTAGTCCAAGGCTGTAAAAAAGCTAAGAACCTCTTCTGCCATTGTTAGAAAGCTAACAGAAGACAAGGTCATGTCTCTGATTCTTCTTTCACACTGAATCTGTTGTTGCTTCTGTTTCTGTGCTGTTCACTGTGACATTTATCTTCACCAAGCAATACAGCAGTGGTTTTGCAGAAGTACAGTGTTATTATTGCATACCAAAATATTTGTATTCTGAAGCTAACAAAAGGTACTTTATTTTTCGAGCAGCTTCTGTTTACTGCAAACTGTTAAATGCAAAGTCTCTGAATCATTAACTGCTGGAGACTAAGACAGCATCCTTACATATTTTATATTCAACATTAAAATGTGTTTATTTTGACCTCTTTAAAGATGTTTCCTGCCAACAAATGCAAGGGTAGGTGGTCCTTTGAGCTGATCCTCCCCAGTATTCTTGTGCACTTACAGCTGCTAAACAGAAAGGGCCTTGCCTATCCAAAGCTGCATGCAAGATTTCCTGTAAGCTCAGCTGTGCCACCAGTCAGAATGTTCTCACTCCACAAGTGCAAAATAAGTGACTTTTGAAAGTTCCTTCAGCCCCTCATCACTGTAACACAGCTGTCAGTGTGAGTGATCATTGTGTATATTTTTTAATTTATTAGTTGCTTATAAGTTGGAATGGCAATAGTAATGCATTTCTCTTTACTCAATGAACTCCTTCAGAGGCAAATGGTAACAAAGAAACAGATGTTCATAGACATCCTCACATACAGAAGAATATCTGTAGCTGAATATAATATGAGAAGCTAGTTTCACATAAGAATGCAAATAGAGTGGTTCTAACTGCTTTCTAAATGCAATTGTAATTGGCAAGTCTCTGCTAATAGGTCTTTTTCATTTGTCCCTTTTTTTTCTTTTTACTCTCTGAAACAACAGCACTGAAAGTACTTGATCTTGGCTGGTCTGAAAGATGGATTGATTGCAGTCTTTCTTGTCAGTGTTCTCCGAGTTGAGCTGTAATGTGTAAAGAAAACAGAAATTATACACGAACAGTAAAAATTTGACCTCTTTGTACATAGCTGACTGTTCTATTAGCTGTCCAATCAGATCATAACCAGATCTTAATCTTAGATAACAGTGCTTAAACATGGTCTGTTTAGTTATATGTAATTAAATAGAAGTAACAAAAACTTAGCATTTGGATTAATTTAGCAGTTCTGTTTTTCTGCTAAAAAGAAAAAAATAAAAAGGAAGTAGGCCAAAAGAAGTTTGAGCTTTTAAATTGACTTCCTGAATATATTAATGGGTAATGTAATAAAGCACACAGTATCCTGTGTTGAGTAGGTATTATATGGAGGTAACCTATTTTATTTTTGACTTTTATTTTTTAGTTTCTGATGATTTAATAAAAAGGTAAACTACTTTCTAATGTAGCCATATTTAGAGTTTTCATTGTAGTTACAGAGCACTTGTTCTATCATTTGACTACAGTCAACAAAAGAAAAAAAAGAGTTAAATGCAATTTCTTGGATTTCAGTTTGCTCCCATTGTGCTCCTGTCTTGTCTCTGGGCACTTCCTTGAGTCTGGCTCAGACTTCTTCACACCCCACACCGCCATCAGATGTTTAGACAAGTTGACAGAATCTCCCCATGCCTTCTCTTCTCTAGACTCAAAGAGTCTCAACTCTCTCAGTATTTCCTCACAGGAAAAATGCTGCAGCCTAATGATCATCTTCATGACCCTTGACTGAATTTGCTCAATTATGTCAATTCCACTTATCTTCCAGATGTGTCTCACCAGCACTGAGCAGAGGCAAAGCATCTCCTGCCTTGTACAGCTGGCAGTATTCTTCCTTGGCTTTCTTTGCCCCAAAGGCACATTGCTGACTCCGGGTGATTTTTTCATTTTCCTTTATTGAACTTCATAAAGAATTCTGTCTAGTCATTTCTCCAACTTCAAGGTCCCTCTGAATGGGAACACAGCCATCTGGTTAATCAGTCATCCCTCTGGATTTTGCACTATATGCAGACTTCCTAAAGGTGCTCTCTGTCTCATCATTTTTTTCACAAAGCTTGAGAATAAGATGATTTGATTATTTAAAGGGAAATCGGGATCCAATAGAGATGCAGAAACAGGTGCCACACATCACCAAGGTTTTCTTTAATCACTTGTACAGAACCACTTCTATGATCACATTTTACCTTCTGGTTTTCCATGATATGAACTAACTTATAGAAATTAAATTGTTACCAACCTTGATTACAACAAATGAACTTAAAGGATTTGTGAATAATAGAAGTTTGCATTTCACTTTATTTTAACTTTTTGGAATTTGAATGCAGCTTTCATTCACATGCTCAGAGTCACAAACTACTTGTGCCCCACAAAATCACTGTATGACAACTACATGATGGGACAATTTTAGCAAAAGCAAACAAGAAAGAAAGAAACCCACTCTTGTCAGCTAGAAGATTTATGGAATTAGGTGCTACAGCCTGGAGAAGGCTGTAGAGTGACCTAATTTATAGCCTTTTAGTACCTAAAGGAAGCTTGTAAGAACAGGAGGGGAGTCAAGTCTTTGAAAGGGTAAATAACAGCAGAACAAGGGAAAATGGTTTTAAGTTGAAGGAGGGAAGAGTTAGGTTGGATGTCAAGGTATATAGTCAATGAATATAAAGATGTTATAATTATGAAATAAACAAGACAGTTTAGTAATTTTTAGTAAGTTTAGTAGATTATAATAATAAAAACAGAATAGATAGAAAGCTTACCCACATCCTGGGCTTGCTACAAAACTCCAGAGGAGGGATCTCCAAAAGAGATCCTTTCCTACTGGTAGTCAGCTTGTAAGTGGGTCTAGGTGAAGCCAGGCTCCACCCCTTCCAGCAGCACAGGTGAAGGCAATTCACCTGTGCTCCCATGCCTGACTCATGTTGCTTGCCTCAGGTGATCAATCAGAGGTTCAGGCCATGATTCAGCAATTCCCATACACAGGGGGAAGTTCTTTCTTAGAGAGTAGTGAGAGGTTGTGAATGCCCTGTTCTTGGAGGTGTTCAAGGGTGGGTTGGAGTTGCCTCTGAGGAAAGGCAATTGAATAGCAACATTCCTGGCAGAAACTGAGTTTAACACTTTTTAATTATAAAGGGAAAGGGAAATGTCCTTTCAGCCAGTCCAAGGCATACTTGACAGCTATTTCAACTTTGCACTTGTACATCAGAAGTTTTCTGCTTGTATTGTAAGAACATTCTTACAGCTAATTAGAGTCAAAGGAACACTTAACTGTGTTAGGAGTTATTGCTCTAATTCATGCAGTGTTACTGAAATTCTACCATTTTCTGGACAAAGCTAACCTTCATGTCCACCAACAATTTCTGTGTAAGAGTGTATCTGAGTGGAGTAAAGAGTCACAGTTTAGGGGGTCACAATAATGCACATTTTGAAACATTTTTTTCTCTGGAAAAGGAAGTTTCCTGTATTCTTGCATTGACTGTATGAGCCTTAATAAGAGCTCCTGACCTGTTCACGTGTACGTCTGAAAGTGCTTGAAAAGTTATGTGTCAGTAGTATGAATGTTTCACAGAATCTTACTGCCTGAGAATCTTTTCAAAACTGAGAAAATTGAACCAGTTCCAAACACTGGGGCTCGCTCCTGCATTGATGGCTTCAATTACCTCCCTGTCCCTGTTCTACACTCCAGAAATTAAGTTATCAAACACTACATCATTGCTAAAACTTTGCTCTTACGATATTTGGCCCTTTGTTTTTTACTCAAATTGGGACCTTTAATCAGTTGGGCATTGCTTTATGGGATTTGTTCTTACAGTCAATCATTATTCAAGCAAACTTACAGTGGAGCACTTGAAAGAGAAAAAAAAATGTTTTCTGCTTGCAGATTTTTTTTTCTTAAATCTCTTCCTAATCAGTGCTTAAGAGTATCTTAAGTTGTATCTTTTTCTCTCATGCTTAGCCTTGTGTGAATAATCTGGGAAATCTCTGCTGCTGTCCTAAGACTGGTATTCACTTGCCTCAGAAGATTTGTTATGTTACAGTGAAAGACTTGGCATAACTAAACCTAGAAGGAATTAAATTCCATTTCATCAAGAACTGGGCACAGTGTATTTGACCTGAATTATATCCTCAGCTGAAGACGAAAAACCAAAACAAAACAGTTTATATTTTAGTGAGAAAAAAAATATTTATTTATTTACTTATTTATTTTGCTAACTACTGAATTGTGAGACCGGGACTTGATCATTCAGACAAGAAGAACAAACCCAGTAGCTTCAGTGCTACAAGTTTATTTTTGAATTACATAAAAGCTAGAATGATGCCATGATACATGGATTTATTTCAAAGATTATATCAAGTCTTTGGTATTTCAGATAACTTGATAAGTATCCCCTGAGTTCTTGCACCCTTTTCCTTCTGTTGCATTTGTGAAATATGAAGATGATGTGGTTTTACACTGACGGGCATCTTCCACCACGCTGCTCTCTCACCTCTCCTCCTCAAAAAGAAGAGGAGGAGAAAAGATGATGAAAAAAGGGTCATAAATAAGGACAGGAAGATCATGCACCAATTTCCGTCACAGGCAAAAACAGATTTAGAATAGGGAGATTAATGTAATTTATTGCCTATTACTAAAGGCTAGAGTGATGATAACAGTATGGGTATTAATAGCTAGCTATATGACCTCATAGAACGTGGTGTAATCAGCTGCTGATTTAGGCATCAAAAAACAGCATTTGGAGCCTCACTGAAGATGTAGAAGTTTGAAAAGCAAGCTTTCTGCATGTTTTAGTACAGAACAGCAAACTGCAAATGTTTTTATTTGCAGTTGTTAATTTTTCTTCAGTAAATCCACACATACTATAATATTGCTAGAGGTGTTTCTTTTTTAATTCAGTTTTTATATATGTCATTTATTCTGCTATTAACACTTCTGCATGTCAATGAAAACGTTAGGCGATTTCTGGCTACAGTGTATTTCAGATAAGAAAGCAAAATAGATAGTGCCCTTAAATATGTTCCAGGTATGCGACAGAAAGTTGATTTTGCAGTATTTCCATTCTATTATTTAAAATATATAATATTTTTATTCAGTTGGTCTTCTTATTGTATAACATATTATGCACTGTTTTTTTTCTACTGAAATCTGTTATGTTTTTGAAATAACTATGCAATCCATAATAGTCTTAGAAAGGCTTAAAATGAAAGAAGATGACATGCTGAAATAGAATTGAAAGCAATTTTTTTTTTTTTTTTTTTTTTTTTTTGTTATTACTACCACCTAAAATAAAGTTTCTGAACTCTTCTTTCATAAGCAGTTATGGTTTTATTTTGGAGACTGTAATATTATTGAGTCTTTTTTGAATTATTACTACCCACAATGCTTATAAACTTTCCTCCAAAATGTTTGTGTACCTTAATATAACTAATGGCTCATTCCTCAAGCATCACTTTAAACTGAAACTCTCACTGAGTTTTCATTTGACATGTGAATATTAAAGAATTTTATGAAATCAGATAGAAAAATAAGTTAGCAGAACAACAATAAAAACCACCAAGAAGGTGAATATGCAATCTGAGCAATATTTTTTAAGTTGGTTGCTGTACTGGTCCGCTGGTCGTGAGAGAGGAAACTTCATTGTGGTTAAGTATATTATACTAAATATAAAGCAAGAGAAAACCTGTCTGTACTTATATTCCACATCTGCCATGTATTGCATAGAAAATAAATGGGGATCAGTGTTATTTGAAGTTATAAAACATTTGCTAGTTTTCCATTATTTCTCCTTATATACAGCTCTTTAAGTCCAGTAGTCGCGTCTATAGAGAAAAGAGAAGAAATAAGGCTGTTCTCAGATTATAGTTTCATCACTTTCAGGACAGCATCTTGGAGTAATAGCAGATGAAGTACTACAAAGAAGATTGTTCTTCTTAGTGGAATACATTTAATAAATTCCAAAAATGAAATAAAAATAATTCCCTAAACACAAGTATATGTACAGAATTAGCAAAAATTAAAGAGTGGGCAAAATCACAAACAAAACATCTTTATAAAAAATGTAATTTAATTTTGAATCAATGTTACAGAACATCTGTTGTGAGCTTTAAATATGTTTATATGTGTATTTCTGTAGATTAAAAAAAAAAACCCAAACCTTTTTTTTTTATATTTAATGACATTTTTCAAAGCTCAAATTTTGAGAGTAGAAATGTGTTCACTAATATCTGCAAAATCATGTGATGTGTCTGACCGGATCCAAGGTGTATGTTGACCTTGGGAGTTTAGCCTTGTGAGACATAATGAGATTTCTGTCATGTAGTTAGTTCTTTATTGCTCTGTGGAGATTTTTCATTGTATAGGAAATCCATGGTGTTGTGGGGTTTTTTGTCCTGACAGGTGTAGAGACAAAGGATGAATTAGGTTAAAATATCTAAGATTTCTGATATGTTTATTTGAGGAAATATAAGTAATATTTTTAATGCTTGTGTTTAATTATAACATCATGGTAACATTCTTAATTCTTTCAGGGGGATATTATCCCCACACGTGCAATATGATGAGAAGTATATTCCTGGACTATATCAATATTGAAGACAGATCATTAAGTATAAAAGGAAAATGGCTTTTGATTAAAGCTACCTATGGAAGTCATTTTATGTCCTATTTAGTCCAATATTTTTCCTTCAGCTTCCCACCGAGAAACAATTTCAACTTTTTATAACAATAACTGAAATGATCTCTTTTGTCTAATACAGCAAATCACTTAAGGGACAGCTCTTGAAAGCTGACATGAAACTGATTATTTGCAGTTGCAAAAGGGTACTGAAATGAAAATATGAGTGAAGTGACATTTCATTTAAAACTACAGTTGAGAACGAGGAATGTGAAATGAATGAAATAAAATTTGGCCTAGTGCAATTGACAGAAGACCAAATCTGCTCTGTTTAGTTGTGAGAGAGCAATGTTCCGAATGTTAAAATCCAAATAACTTAAAATAAGTTTTAAATAACTGGTTTTAATACTACTACGAATTATTGTTGTTTCTTATTGTTAATATTACTTACGCTTTCATATTGCTGTGGTTACCCAGAGCTTTCCTTTCCTTTCTCTTACAGAAGGGGAGGAGACTGGAGTGATGGATAGTCTGTTGGAGGCCTTGCAGTCAGGTGCAGCTTTTCGAGATCGAAGGAAAAGAACAACAAGGCCTAAAGGTGAATATTCTATTTCACTTTTTTTTTTTTTTTTTTCCTGAATAAAGCTAAAATCATTATGGGTCCAGTGGTCTAAAGGCTTTGGGGTTTAATTCTTTCTTGCAGTGATATCTATCTATCAGGAGTCTTCAGGCTATTTTGCTGCTGTCTGTAGTCCTCTAGAGATCAATGTACTGAACTTAGTGCAGCCTGACTGTTAAGGTTCTTCCATATAGCTATGTATACTTTAAATTTTAGAGGTTTATAGTAATAGCCACTGTATACAGGAGACAAAAGTACACTTGTCCTGCCAGGGCATCAGTTTATTCCACTGTAGATTTTGTCCTAGAAATATCTAACTTTCAAATATTTCTGCTTGCTTATGTCATTACAGTACTCCATCCAGAAACTTTCAAAGAGGTGTTTATTTTCCTTTGTTTTCTTACTTTTGCAGAAACACCACAAAATCTCAGTCCAGCCACACAGAGGCCGGTGCTGAAAGCCTGTAACCATGGTAATGAACCATATTCATGAATTGCATGCTCTTTTTAACTTAGCTTATGTAGTTGATCTGTCTTCTCAAAAGATGGCTGTGATATTTTCTGTTTTCTAGTGGAACACTAAAACAGAATTGGTACCCTGTTGTTAACGTTCATACGAATATTACACCATGACACAGTACTTATTATGTTGTAGAGCTCTTCTGTCTTTTTTAAGTTTTTTATATTTGTTTAAAATTTGATCATAGTTTTCAATGCAGTGATTTTATAAGCCTTAGGAACAATAATGTAAGACTTTTTAATCTATTATGTACTTTGTTAGAAAGCAGAGATTGCAGAACATTTAAAATGTTAAATATTTATGACACTAAATTATATAACCTTTTGCATTCCTTTGTCTTGGTTTTCTTGGTACTTTATCTGGAATAGTTTAAGCTGTCAGTCACTAAAATATTTTAAAAATGATGTTGTATCAGTGAAGTAAGAGGAAATTAATCAGTTATTTCATGGAATAGTATTTCTCCAAAATTTGAGCATGGGTCTTATCCGTAAACTCCCAAAGAATCCCACTCAATGAGTAGAAATACTCCTCTGCATGAAGTTACAGTGAGGGTAAAGATGTTTTTTTAGCTTTCCTAGATAATCTGCAGAACAGTATTTTAGCTGCATTTTATCTAAGTCTCAAGAATACAGATTGACTGTTTTCAGTGCTTCTAACCTAGTGGTCTCAGTTTATTTACATAGTTTATTTTATTAAAGAAAACTTTTTGTTAACCTTAAAGAAAAACAAAAGTCTTCATTTTGTAAGCAGAATGCATTATCTTTTGATATTTAAATACACCTCATAATTTAAAAAGCAAATGCAATCACACCGGGGATATTAATTATACCTCGGTATTTCTTATGTTTTTATTTCTTAAATGTCTGCAGTGGACAAAAAGTCCGTACAGAATTTGTCATTAAACTGAAAATCAAATAATCTAGAGCCAGAAAGACAGGTGAAAGATAATTTAATTCACTTCTAGGAATTGGCCCAAGGAAGAATGAAGTAAATTTGGCAGGTGCTTGTCTGGCACATAACATACTGATATTTAAATAATGACTACAGAGCACATCTGAATTCTACCCTGTAAGATACCACTTGATGGAACAGTTATGTTGGTTGTTGCTTATTTTCAGCCCATTATATTCAGCCTATCATCTGACTACAGGCAGTATAGTTTCCGTTTTCAAACTATAAACGCATCTGGACAAACATGAGGACTAAGTCTTTTGTCTCAGGTTAAAAAATAAAGAAGCAACACATAACTTTAAATTCTGCAAAGCATGGGAACTGGTTTGTATAACCAATGGATATAATCTGGTACTCAAATTTGGCTAGAGATCAGATGCTTATCCTAGAAAAGTAAAAGTAAACTCTTGGGTTTTTTGTTGCTTCTAATTTAGCCTTATTTTCAATAGATCATCTTGAGACAATATGATTCTAAGATGTTTTAGAATGAATGCAGCTTTTCTTGAGCCTGTCTCATTTTTCCTGGAGCAAGATAATACATTCCTGATCTTTTAAAGAATTCAGTGCTATGCTGTTGATTTGTTTGCACTTGTCACAGTATCTAGATGGTTGTATATAACTGTCTGGAGCCAAACATAGCACTGAACTTGATATAATTTCTGCTAAAATATATGGGCATTTATTGCTTGGAGTTTATCTTGTAAATTATTCTTTTTTTTTTTTTTTTGCTTTATTTCTTCAGCTGTTGAAAGCCTATGTAGGTAATTGGAGAATGTTCTGTCTGATCATTTATTTTGTTTTAGGAAATTAGAAATTATGTAGGTTGCATATTATCTAGAACATACACTAGACCCTCAGTAGCAAAGCTTGTTTTTAGTAACCTTACTGAAGTTAGTAATGTTGTCACTCAAACCAAGACTTACAAAGCTTTAATTTTTGGTTACCAAGGAGTTGAGCATTTTATAATGTCGAGTTTGTTTTCTTCAGTCTCATCCTCTTTGTAGTTTTTTTCTTTCACTTTTTGTCTAATGTGGATAAATATGCAGTAACTTATTGTTTCTACGTATACTAGACATTATGATTTATTTTCTGTAGTTCATTTTATGAACTCTGTAGTAAAAAGTCTCTAATTTCAGCTTACATCATAAAAATTGGAATATGTCATTACACAGAAAGATTGGTTTGGCCTTTAATTGATTAGCTGTTTTTCCCAACTTGAAATTTCAAATGAATGCTAAATTTTGTATCAGTGCGCCAAAAAAGCTACTACCTTAAAATATGTGGAAAGCGATAAAGCACTTTTCTTGTTTGATTCTTCTGTTGAGACCAACAGATTCACTTATAGTGGACATGCTTTATTAATATGCATTGCAGATTCATACCTAGAGTGTACTTCTTTGACTCATAATACACTCAGAAAGAATTACAAGTCATGTGTTGAAATATCAACCTACTGAATGATTGAGAATGCAACAATCTCTACTGGGCAGATGCCATCAAGTTCTGACTAATCTTTCTTGTTTAGAAACAAAACAAAAACAAACAAAACCTGTTTAGTCTTTATGATTAAAGATTTTTCTCTAAAAAAAGTGAAATAAAATTATACCCCAGCACAGTAGATGTAAAAAACTGTGACTTCATATTTCATAGAGTATGGTAGGGGTGAGAAATGCGGAAAGAATGTCCACTCGCTCCATAGCTGTAATATAAATGGGAACAGGAAAGTAATTTATTTCATCACTGCCATTATTATCCTCAGTACAATACTCTCAAGACACAAAACTACCTCCTAATGGTGAGACTAAGCCAAGTCTTTTTTAAGAAAAGAAAAGTGAAAAGCAGAGGAGCAAGCTGGCACTAAATAGCGCTAGAAGGAGGGTAGACGTTTTCTCCTTTCATTAAATAGATTGCTCAAAAAAAAAAAACAAGTAGTAAATGTAGTCGAATGATAGCCATTGATTGGTCCTTTTCCTCCTTGTGATTTGTTGATCTCCCCTGAAAGCTCTGGTAGTCTTCATCTGGTATTTTTGAGTGTTAGTTCTCATGCTGCTTCCCAGGGTGGCCTCTTGGCTGCGTTCTTTTATTTTCGGTTCTACTGCACTTTTCTTTTATTGAACAGATTGCCTTTTTTTTTTTTTTTTTTTTCTTCTAACACGATGTGTTGTTGTTTTTCTTTTTTTGTCATTTAATTCTGCTCTTATTTCTGTGATCAGAATTACCTTAGGAATACAAATCTTTTCAATAGATTTTTGTTGGTATGACTTGTATATTTATTTCCTTTGTTTCTATTAATACCGTTTTGTATTTATTGTACTAACAGCTGAATTAAATTTATACAAAAACTGCCTGGTAAGGTTACAGTTAGCTTTAAAAGAAAATAACCATAAACAGTGGAACTATTGCAAAATATGCTTTTGCTGTAATTGCTTGTCAGAGTAGTGTTCAGCTCTAGTTGTCTGTTAGTGTAGTTCTAGTGTTTTTGTACCTTTGATTCAGTAATATCAAATGGAGAAGCTTTATCTTTCGAGATCAGAATAAAGCACTTAATTGGCACTGATCAGGATTTTGCACATTATGATATCTTTTGAAGCAGCTAATAGCTAACGTTGATCTGAGTCTATCAGTTATTTTAAGAAACAATCAACATACATTAACATCTTGCACATTTATTCCAAGTTAGTTACGTTCAAATACACAAACAAGCAAATCCAAGGCAGCAAAGTGACCACTGCAGCACAGAAAACTGCATTATTAAATAAGTTTTCAGTCAAGCTTTGCAGTCTGCACTAAGTTCTCTGCTGCTATGGCTACACATTTATTTGCAGTAACATTAGCCAAGGTAATGTTATCTGAAATACGTGAATAGAAATTCTACATCTGTGATTGCACGTATATATATCTCAAATGCAGTGGAAAGTGATTTTCTTTACAAGGAGGTTACATTTAAGATACTGAGAGTAAAGACAAGCTATAGTAAAATGGAAGTGAAAATGCAGGTTGATTTTTCTGACTTCAGAGGTTGAAAGAAATCTTTCTTTTGCAATCAGTTGGGTTGTGGACTGTGCTTTCTAAGGTCTTCTTTCCATAGTAAAGTCAAACCCCCACTGTAAAGGGTGGTGTAAATTACTGTGCTTTTTTGTTCAGCAAACCTGTAAAAGACAGAATGATTTTTGTATGATGTTTAGTCTGAACTGTTTCAAATACATATGTTAAATAAAATTCTTGCCAGCAGTGTTATTCTAATCCCAGTTAAGCAGAAGGAAACGTTTTTTGGTTTTTTGGTTTTTTTTTTTCTTTCTGTGTTTTTTCATCTCTTATTCAGAATAGAATTGTCTTCTGAGGTTCATCTTAGTGTCTCTGCTACCTTATTTTTGACAGTCATACATGGCAATGAGCTAAGGCTCATCTTAATTCTGAAAATCAGTAGCACAACCACCTGCAGGTCGCTATTTTACTTGAGCATTGCTATATATGACAGCATGTGATGGTTTACATTTGATCTCAGTTTATCCTTTAAAAAAAAAAAAGTGTATTTTGCTGTGTTTCCCAAAATTGCATGCAGGGAACATTAGGAAGTACCTAACATTGGAGAGACATTGCAGCCTGTGAATATTTTTCGCAGTAGGTTTCTTAAGCTGTGGCCCTGAAGATGCATTCTTGAACACGATCATTTCCTCATGGTAGACATTGTTTTTAAGAAATTATTGATGTTAGCCTGTTTTTCATTCCATTCATGAGCTAAACATTTAGCTAGATGTTTTTTCTCATGTATGGGAAGAAGAAAGTAGACAAAGTTTTGGGAAGGATTTGTGAAATTTTACTGAACAGTCTAGTTTCCTCAGCAAACTTGCAGTATCTGTAGGCACTGTTATAAAATGAAAATATTTACTAGGATTTTTGTTAAAAAGAGAAAGGTAGTTCTCAACTGCTCCCATTTTAAGACCAAATCTTCACTTCAATATTCACTTCAGAAGTCAAGTAAAACTGCTGCTTATCCTAACAGAAATAATTCCCCTGAAACCATATACAATGTTAATTTATATATATATTTTATTTTTCTGAATTAGGCAGCAAAGGTCAGAGAAATCGTGGCCATAGGAGCAAACTTTGCGTATGTGTGAAAAATATCCAGATGAGAAAAGTTAGTTGCACTCACGTGCAGGCTCTCACAGGGATGGCCCTGTAGAATTAACATTCGAAAATATAAAGAATGATTAACTTTGTTGCAAAGTTTTTAGGGTCTTTATCTAGGAATCTCCCTTTCTTGAAGTTTAATGTTGGAGTAGAGAAGTGGGTCAGAAGGATGAAAGGTGATGAGAAGAGGTTTAGATGAAAAATGGTAAAATTACAGTTTTCAGAGCCTTTTCAAAAAAAAAGAAAAAAAAAAAAAGCAACATCAACATTTTTTAATTGACTTAAGATTGACATAAAGCAAAACAGGAAATGACCCTTGGAAAAAAAGAACAACCAAATGTTGGAAAATTGATACATATTCTGCTAAGAATGGAAAAATGTACTTCAAATCAGTAGTAAGTGCATGATAGTACTCTGAAAAAAAACTGGTATAGAAAGAAAAAAAATCTGTTAACTTGCTGTCTGTATAAGCCCAATCCAAACTGTCAACCTCTTGGCAGCACCCATATTTAGAAATGGAAAAAGAGGAATTGTAATTTTAGGAAAAATGCCACGAGTAAACTGTCCTGCATATCTTTGTCTTACCATGAAGAGTTACAGTGAATATAGTATAGACAAGAAAGAGAGCAAAAGATTCCTAAGAGCAAAAATCCTGAGTGCTACCTTGGACCTTATAATGGGGCTTACTCTGCAGAGGTTTGATGAGTTCGTTACTAAAGTGAGATCTTCTGAAGTGTTCAAATTAGATACTCATAAGAACTAAGTGCTTTTATAAATATCTTGCCAGTATACACTGGTACTAGTTCAGTAAGAATGCTTCTCTCAGGAAATGCAAGGACATTTTCTGCAAGATGAGAACTGTAGCAGAGAAGTGACATTTGAAAGCAGTGACACTCTATATCCCATAATTGCACGTATAGTAAATGTCAGATTCATAGTCATCTGTCTGGGTAACCAGATTTCCAAAAGGTACTACAGGCAGGTTATATATTCAAAGCAGTCCTCTGAATATGCATCACTGGACAGTCTTAAATCTGCAAAGGGAGCTGTAAATTACCAACAATTTATCCATATTTGTCTTTCTGTTGTTTAGTCATGCAGAACTTTCCATTTGAAGACGATTACTGAGCTGATCTGTATAGTAAAGAGGTTCTGTCACTTCTCAGAGTACTTTTCAAATCTCTTCCGTATTCGTTAAACAAAGCTTTAGGTATGAATTTACCAGGCCTTTTCCCTTCTGTTTATCATTTTCTGAACGTTAAGAATAAGTGGCATCTAAGGTCCTGAAACTTTCTTCAGATGCTTTAGAAACACTGATCCAAGCAGAATAAATAATGTATGTATAGTTTGAACAACAATCACAGTTCTCATTGTATTCTTACATATATCATTTTAAAAGGATTGCCTTTACTTTCTTTCACTATGTTGGGTTGTGAAATTTCAATAGCAAGATGTTAGAACTGAGTATTGTCTGGTTAATGGTACACTAGGGACAAAATCTTAGATTGATACAGTGTATTGATCCTGACCTGAGTCTTTTGTGACTCAAGCAGTGTCTAGTAAATGCAGCAGTGTTCATTCAGTATTTCAAAAGATGCAGAGAAAGCACAAAACATTACACATCAAATTCTTTAAACACACTTAATTCATCTTTCATTGCCATGTAAGTGAATGTGTTCCCTTAACAGTTTTTTTTCCTCCTTTGGGATTATTTAGTTTCATTTTCTAAGTGGTTGTTGCTGCAGAGCAAAAATGTGCAGTGTAAAAGAAGTACTGGAGTTCTATTTCTTCCTGTTGCTTGTTGTTGTAAGTCAACATTCAGTGCAAATAAAAGGCATTAAAAGATGCTGGAAAAACAAGAGCATCCTGTGCTTTCTTCCTTTTTGTTGGAATAGGAACACTTGGAAGCTTTACTTTTAAGTTTTGGAATATTCTAAAGGGAAATTTGCATGTAAGATGAACCAGAACAGTTGACTGTGTCTGTAAGTTGCTTGATAAATGTGGTATCATCTTTGTTTCATCCCAAAAATAGATAAGTCTTGCTTATTTCCATCATACATGCCTAAGGCAGAATTCACATCAGCCTCCCAGCAAAATAATGAGAAGACTCAAGAGACTTTCTTGGTGGCTCCTACTTAGAGATCACGAGTGGCAAAGAAAGCAAATACAGGACACAAATACAGCTTTCACGTGAACGTCAGAAGGAAAGATGATAGCCAGAATGATCTGGAGTAGTGCAAGACAGTTGGACTATGATTAGATGGTTAGATCCTATTAAAATGGTTTTGGAAATTACTCGTATTTTTCATGACAATTCATCATTATCTACATTAAGCTGTTTCTGGCATAGTAAAAGTACTATATATTGCAGCTGTCAAAAAAATTACACAATTCACTTATGCAGCTCATCAGTGGGCAACACCTTTGTGAATACATTACTCTTGCAATCTGATATTTTCACTACTTCTGACTTTCTGCTTTCAGTTTGCACCATACGCACAGTCTCCTATATCACAGTAACATGACCCACAAACCTTACCAACTTCCTTACGTTCATGTAGCCTACAAATCCAAAATGAAAGGCTATAATATAAGCATATTTGGGGAAGAATATTTAGATTATGAGGAAAATTGGGTTAATAAAGAGTGTATTCACTTTCAGTGGACACTGTAGTTTGACTCTTATTTTTGACACAGAATCAATCATAGAATCATAGAGCCATCTAGTTCCAACCAAAAGAGTTGAGTTCCAGCACCCATGCAGGGACAGGGACACCTTCCACTAAGTCAAAGTCTTCTCTGTTTCTTAAATCACAGTTAAATAATTTAAGAGGGTATATATTTTCACTTCTCCAATCACTTTGTTACTTGAGTTTTTCTTTGCCATTTGGGAGCAGATACTGGCTAGAAGCACTGCATTTTATTATAACTGCTTTTCATAAACAGAAAGATGAAAAACATGTCAGATAATCTAAAATCAGGATATGCCTCACATTTTGCTCGATGAAGTGACTGTTTTAGTTAAATTTAAGATTGATTTCTACACTTCACCAAAAAATATTAGTGGGAAATGGTAAATTTTGTATTAGTATCATAGGTATTTGTGTTATGGAATGGAATTAAATCACAGCTGCTTTGGTGTAAACATCTTGGATAAAAAAGCTTAATAAAACCATGGGTAAACTATTTGTTGGAAAACGCCTGCCTAGTGGGACACAAATTAATAGGCTGGTATTTTCATGGTTGGAGCTTCCAGATCCCCATATGCATTTTACTTCAGTCACTGGATTAAAGACTGAATGTTTTCTGTGGCAGGAATCATAATCGGCTTTCCTCATTCAATATGAATATTTGAATCATGAGGCTCAGTAATGTTTGTTATTTATAGCAGAACTCTGTAAGCAGAGGAGCTAATGAACAGAGGGAATTTTCCAGGGATATGGAGAGTATGGTTTAAATTTGTGCCCTAAGGGAATAATGGAATCTGGATGAACCGGAGTTAAACGTAGCTGAGTAAAGGTTTTCATAATCATTTTGAAATGGGTACCTTTTCTTACTGTATTTATAATTACATTCAGTGACTGTTTTTTCCCATTTTCTTAGTTTCAAAAGTAATGAAAAGTAATTTATTCCCCAAACACCTTACTTCATTTCCTTGCCAAAATTGCTTTTTCTTCCCCAAAGAATGTTGTCTGGAGAAGTTTATCTGAGACCTATTCTTATTTGAGCTTGCATTACTCTTGTTACCAGAAAAGGAAGAGATAATACACTTTTTCTTCCTATGTTCTAAAATATTTCTTCTTCCATCTTTTCCATGAGAAAGTAAAGTTCATGACACCTCTCCTTTCACTCCACCATCATTAGCTGAAAAACTGGGTGAGTCATTGTAGCGATTCCAAACCTGCTGATAACCCGTATGAACACAATGCCAAATTAGGCTGATGGAGGAGCTTGGAGAGGACTGTTAAATTTGGAAGAATGAAATAAGAACTATTTTAGGAGAAACAGAAAGATTTCCTCCAAACCAGAGCAGTTCCTGTGTACTTTTGGTGGCTGTGGTTGGTTTGGTTTGTTTTTCTATTTGGTTTGTTTTGGTTGTTTTTGCTTGTTTGTTTTTTTTCCCCAGTTTTCACTGTTAGAATATTGAGGCCCTCAGGATCTACTTTACAGATGTACCAAATATCCAAAACTGCAAGTGAAAATAGTATGAACAAAGCACTAAACATGTAAAGTGCTTTTGAATGCTAATTAATTACTTGGGCATATCAGCTGTCCATTTTTAACTGATCTTCTACAATTAATTCATGTATTTAATTTCTTGAAGGATTTCATACTTCATTAATATAGATACACAATTAGTGAGCTTATACTTCTTATGCATAGAGAAAGGGGCATACCCATCTTAGAGAAGAATTAGCTTTTATAAATTGTTAAATAGTGAGTTTAGGCCTCTAATTTTAGTGATCTGAAGAAGAGGTTTCTCCGTGTTTTAATTCTGTATATATAATAAAGTTAATAGAAATTGGCACAACGAATATTGAAGGTAAAACAATAGTTTGAATAGCTGCTCTTCAAGTTAGTATATTCTGTCCTGGGCAAGGAATGAAGAAAAGAATAAATGAGTTAATTCTATTACAGTGCTTATATATGGACACTTCCATTGAGTTTGGATAACCCACTTTCTTTTACTTCCAAACTCTAGTATCTTGATACTCAGCTCTTTCTCTTTAGTACAGAGTGTTTGTGTAATTTATATTTCACAGCTAGCTACTAAGATAGTAATTTTTAAGTATGCTAATGTTTTGCTAGAATAGCTGGATAAAAATTAAATGAATTGGTAGTGTAACATTATGTTGCATATTTATATTATTATTGATAAGCAAGATTTGAAGTTAATGTTTCATCACTGCTGACTTGTATAAAAATATAATATTTGCATTGAATGTAATTATGGCGCACTTTAAGATATATTAAAATAGTTAAAAGCAGCAAGATTATAGGAATTACAAGAAAGCTGACTAAATATCTCAATTTGGATATGTTACATTCATAATTTCACCTTAAAGAGCAAATCACATATATAATAAAGCGTGGTATCTGACTAGTTGTAAACTCAGTTCTGGCTACTCAGCACAGAATAAAAAGCAGTATGCTATCAGATCATCCCTAGTTTTATAATTGTACTGTAGATGGTAGTCTTCCCCTTTCCCTAAGAAATACAAAATCATTTTAATTCTGTGTGATCCATCATCAGGCAACTACTCAAAAAAGCAGCGTTCTTAAATGCTCTCAAATGTCCAGTAGCAAAAATAAATGAAGGGCAGAGTGCATTAAGGGATTTCCAGTTGTGTCTCGCAGGGCAAGGAAAACTGCTGTAAGAGAGCTCATGGGATAGCTCCTACTCATGCTGCCTTTAGCAATAGCTTCCTGACTAATCAGTCTCCAAGCTTACCCTTGTGCTTTAAGTCTGTTCTTTCTGTTTGCCAGTCACTGACTGAAAACAGGACACAGCCAATTACTCTCCACTGAGCTAGCTTACCCAGTCTCTGTTTATCTACCTAACAGCAGTTGCCCTGAGATCATTTTACTGAAAACTTGGTATGTAGTGAGATCTCCGATTAGAAAATGTTAGTTTTGTTTCAGCTTTCTCAAAAATATACGAATCTTGCAGTTTAAGATTGAATACCTTATTATTTAGGATAGTTTCCTCCAATGGAACTGAAAACAAAATATGCTGACATATATTTATTTCTTTTCCCCATTCCAATGAACAGACAATTTTAAAATAGAAAACTTTGGGAAAACAAAGCTTTGTTTTTATTATTAAAAGTTAAAAAAATAAACTCCTCAATTAAAAACTCTGCTTTTAATACAACTAACTACATCCTAACTTCTTAGTGTGGGGTCTGATCTCTCCTCATGGATCATTTTCTCCTTCCTTGATGGTTATTTCTGAAGCCTCGTAAGAGATACCTAATGATAGCTTTTCTTGTTCCCTACCACATCTTGCCTATTCCTTATTCTCAGCCCATCTTTCTCTCTTACCTATCAGAACATTCAACAGTACCATTTATCTGAAGTATATAAAACATTTTTCCCCTACTTCAGTCTGTAACTGCAAACTTAGCCTAGTAAAAATGACATTTTTGACCTGCAACAATAAACTATAAAACACACTGTAGCCAAAATGAGAATATTACTTTTAATAGGACTGGTGAAAATGTGCGTGTTGAAGTAACCAAGAAAACAACCAGAAAGACTGCAGAAGTATCTCCAACTGATTTTTATGGGAAATCTATGGTAACACAAAATACATCGTACTTGTTACTTTTCTGTTAACTGCTAACACCAAGATATGCATTTAAAGAGTATATTTTAGCTTGTTTAAAAGTAAGCTAAGTGAGAAGCAGGACTGGAATACCTTCAAGTAAGACACTGTCCAAACTTTAAATATCTGTATTGTATGTCTCTTTTAAAGATCTGTGAGTTGAGAGAGGTGCAATGGGTGTTGGGGGAACATGTTCATACACAGAATTACGGAATGTTTTGAGTTGGAAGGAACCTTTAAGATTATCTAGTTCCAGCCCTCTTACAGTGGCAGTGACACCTTCCACTAGACCAGGTTGTTCAAAGCATCATCTGAGCTGGTCTCCATGGATGAAACATCCAAACTTCTCTGAAGAATCTGTTCCAGAGCTTCACCACCATCATAGTGAAGAATTTCTTCTTAATGTCTAATCTAAATCAACTCTTTGTTAGTTTCAAACCGTTACCTCTTGTCCTATCGTTACATGCTTTTGTAAAAAGTCCCTTTCCAACTTTCTTGTAGTCCCTCTGGAAGTCTGCAATAAAGTCTCCCTAGAACCTTCTCTTCCCCAGGATGAACATCCCCAGTTCTCTCAGTTTCTCTTCAAGGAGAGGTGCTCCAACCCTCCGATCATCTTTGTGGCCCACCTTTGGATTCATTCCAACAAGTCCATATCCTTATTATGTTGACAGTCCCCATACCGGCCCTTGAGGAACACCACTGGTCTTCATATGAACATCAAGCCATTGACTGCAACACTTTGAACATGACAATCCATCCAATTCCTTACCCACCGAACGGTCCACCCATCAAATCCATTTTAGAGACACCACATGTGGAGATCTCCCATCAAAATTGTATGTCACTCAGGACCTGAATTTTTTCATGTGTCGCTTTAAAATGTACTTTAATAACTACTTGGGACCTGGATATTTTCAGAAATTGCTGTAAAATGTACTTTAACAACTACTAGCTCTGGTCTTGCACCATATAATCCAACTAGGTTTTCTTGATCCCTGCTTTCACAATGCTAGTACATTGAGTGCTTACAGGGTATTTTCTCTTATACTTAACACTTTATTGCTTTTAGCTTAGCCCTTCCCCCCCCCCTTTTTTTTAATAGGAGCTATTTCTTATTTTTAGCTTGCAAATTTTTATTCCCTCAGCCTGCATTGATATAGTGAAATAGTTATTTAAATGTTTGCAGTAAGTAATACATTTCTGCAAGTGATAAGAAAACTTATTTCATCAAGAACACTTTTTAACAGGAATACTAACTGCATTTTTATGGGAAAAGAAATTTGACTAAAATTAATCTTCCAGTGTTTGGTTTTGTCGAAGCTAAACTGAGCAAGTTGGAGAGAACAGTATGAAAATATGAGAAATAGTAAAGCTCTTTGTAAGAGTTGACTGTATTTATGTTAGTAAATGGCACACTTCACTGACTTATACTTTCAGTGTATGTTGCAGATTTCAGCCTTAATTTTTTTTAGTTATTAACGTGGATTCCTCTTACATCAAATTGAATGGACTGCAGTAAAATTTTACAACCTGATGGTTTTCTTGGAAAAAGATGAGCAAGCCAGTGGAGAATTCCACTTCAAGGTGCTTTGTATGCAGCCTCGTTGCCCTAAAATTTCAGACTTTAAAGGTAATCATATACTATAATCATATACTTTTGTATGAAATATGCTGACAGGAACTAGAAGAGCTCAGAAATTAGTTGCCTTTTGATTGTTTGCTTCTGTTGAAACTTGGTTGCTTCTCTGTAGTACAAACATCTGTTCCTTCTCAAGACAAAAAGTTTGGTGGTTCTTAGACTAAATATTTAGTAATTGATTAGTATTTGAAGTGCTTTTAATATTCCCTTATTTGGTGCATCAAAGAAATTAGAGCTCAGCTTCAAATCTATTGCATTTTTCAGTAAAAAGAAAGAAGATTTCAATATGTAGTTAAAGTAACAGACATTTTATCCATTGCTTTTGTGAAATTTCCTATCTTTGGTACAGTGTGACCTGAATAGCGCAGTGGATTTAATTTTCATGTAAACTTGTGTAGAAGCAGTATATGAAAGTGAATAAATTCATGCCCACCCGCCCCCCATCCCCCCCCACCAAAAAAAAAAAAAAAAAAATGTTGAAATAAGTTTGAGTTTACTCAGTAAATCAGCTCAGGGTCATTCTGTCAGCCTAACAAGAGAAATGTCTATCATTTAAACTTCCCACTGGGATTTGTTGTTGGAGTGCGCATAATACCTCATTACTGATCAATGCTCAGGAGATATTCTGTTGTAATTTGTATTCATGGAAAGCATCTCTATTAACTTTCATTTCACATTTTTGTAAATAAAATTCCATTAATTATTAACAAAAAATTGAGTGACCCTCAGTGCTCTGCTCAGCGTCAAACAGAAGCAGTGATTTTTCCAGAATACTTCCTATTTTAAACTTAGTTTCCAGTTGACATTACTTACTTCTTTTTTTGTTGATTAATTAAATTTTTAGCAGTTTAAGGAAAAAAGAAATACGACAGTCCAACCAATCTTATTTATCAAACTAAAAGTTTAAAGCAAGTTACATAAGATTATCTTCGAAGCAGCAGGAAGATTAAATATTCAAGTGCTATCACTGGTGCTTATGATGAGAAATTTGCATATTTGCTTTTTAAAAATCACAGTTTACCAAAGAATTTTTCTCAGCAGAATTTGCGGTCTTTAAAGTAGTACCTGGGAGAAGGGGGGGTGATTAGTTTAAAGAAAAGTGTTTATAGTTCTCTGTCTTTAGAAATTGACTGTTTGGTGCCCATTCCTTTGCTATTTTTGAATATAAAAGGAATCACAGAAATAAATTATTTCACAGAAGCAGCGATGCTGGAAATAGGATTGTGATTTATCTTTCAGCGTTCACTTTTCTTAATCTGCTCTTGTAATAGCTGTTCTTCACAGGCAGAGGGAAAAGAAAGCACTTGTTTTACAGAAAAGAAGTCAGTAAAGTTTATTCATCTTTACACTTTCTCTGCCTCCGGGAGGTGGCAGCTGACATTTTAGCCTAACTGACTTGGAGACTTCAAGCGTACCACTTTCTTGCAAAGCGGTATTTAACTACTTGTATATTCCGTTGGCCCAGCTGCTTTAGCATGAATCTGCTGAAGGAACATTCATAGCCAACATTCAGAGTGGCGTTTGCGCTGGTAAAGTCAAAGCGCTGTCAGAAAAGCGCTAATCCTAAGATGTTTTTAAAGATGTAAAAATTCACAGCAGGTTCCTGAATTAAACGCGTGGCCAACAGGAAAAAGCAGTGTGAAGCGCCTCTGTGTTGTTTGATTTCAAAGTTGGGCACAGCGCTTCCGGAACGCTTTATTTACACCTTTTCGTTTCTGTTGCCATATTTGCAGTTAATTCAAATTCAGCCCAAATTAACAACTCTGTTGCTCTGGGATAATTAAATTACCGTCTCCTCTTATCTTGGCTCACCATGCAGACTGCTGCCCACCCATATAGCTGCTGCCTGTACCCCACTGCTACAGCAGCTCCGTTATATAGAAATAAATCTTTTCTTCTCCCCATCAGTTGCTGTGAAAGGAGTGTAAACCACCTATGAAAACGATTAGCATATCTGGACAGACTTCTTGCATTTCCTTTTTTGGCCATACACTGAGCCGGTTTGGGCTTTTTGTAGGGCTGCGTAAAAGGAGTGAGAAAGGTATTTCAGCAGTTCCTGCTTACTGAAATTACCCTTAGCGAACCGGTGGGGGAAAAATAATAGCGATAACGACGAGGATAAGAGGGATGCAGAGAAGGTCTGGGTGATCCCAAGGGGCTGGGAGGAGCGGCCCGGCCCGGCCCGACCCGGGCGGCCCCAGCAACCCGGGTTGCCATGGCGACGGCGGGAGGCTGCGGCCGCGGGGTGAATGCTGATGGCACGGGCTGGGAGAGGCTCCGGCAGAGGCTGCTGCCGGCTGTAGCGCTGCTGTGTGCTAAGCAAAACTTTTCCTTGGTTGATTTTGTTTCTTAGCGTTTCTGTGGAAATGCACAGAACTACTAAGGGCGCTGATTGCCTGGTGTGAAAACTGTGAGCAGGTGAAATCGTAGAATCATGGAATAGTTTGTGTTGGAAGAGAGCATTACGATCTCCTAGTTCCATCCCCCTGCTGTAGGCACGGTCTCCTCCCTCTGGACCAGGTTGCTCGCAGCCCCATCCAGCCTGGCCTTGCATGCTTACAGAGAGGCGGCATCCACAGCCTCACTGGGCAACCTGTTCCGGTGTCTCAGCACCCTCACAGTAAAGAATTTCTCATTAATATGTAGTCTAAATCTACCCTCTTCCAGTTTAAAGCCATTTCACTGCCTGCCCTTCTAAAAAGCAGTATATCCTTTATCTGCTCAAGAAGCCCAGTGTATCATTGTTATCTAGGTCAGTGCAGGTGCCCTCTCCAGTATATCACTCTAAAACTGCCAACTTAGGAAAAAAAAAAAGAAAAAAAGGGGGGACAACTTGTGGTCATGAGGAAAAAGACTGCTTACTCCATCTCTGAGAGTCTTGAGACCCCCCACTCAAAATCACTGAGCAAGTGCAAGTTTGTGAGACCCTATCTTAGTGATTTTGGGATGGAGTATTGAATATGTATATACTGTCTGGGAAACCTTTTGCACATGTAACACAAATAATGTATATTATTTGTCTGAAGGTCGCTGAAGGTCTTTTGTTCAACGTATGTGTGTCTGGAATGCCTGTTGACATCATACTGGAGTTAATGAGTTTATTCCTGAATTTCAAATGACGCAAGCATCGTGCCCAGAGAGGCTGTAGAATCTCCTTCCTGGAGATCTTCAAGAGCCACAGCTGGATGTGGTCCTGGGCACCCTGCTGTGGGTGTCCGTGCTTGGGCCAGATGGCTTCCTTAACTGCTATGAATCCATCAAATAACTGGTCATATTCAACTTTAAAATTTTAATCAAAGGAGGATATTTGTTTTTGTTGTAGTTTCTGAATTGTGAAAATCAGTTCAATATTAAAACTGATCATTTTCCAGTGATTGAAATTTGTATTACCCCTGCACCACATAAACCAGCTTAAAAGCTGTTCCCATCTGTGTATGCATTTATCATACCCCATCCTTTCCTTCAACTCCAGGAAAAATGATGGGAAGTGTCTGTGAGGGTTTAGGTTGTTGTTTTTTTTTTGATTGTTTGTTTTGTTTATGGCAAAGCTTTAATGAAACACACAAAAAGTATCAGGAATGTTCCTGTACACTTTGTCTCTTCTAAAAGTTAGTATGTTGCTGAACAACAGTCTGCAATCAAGAAGAATTACACTGCTATTGATGTATTTGAGGAACGAGTGGAGCCATGGAATGGGTTACTTGTTGATGAGTTTGAGTTTTTGGAGTTACTACCTAAGAGAAATGTTTGGAGCAGAGCTGTGCATATATATTGTTCTTTTCCTTCTCTCTTATAAGAAGACACAGAAAATAAATTTGACCAAATACAAGCATTTTTCCTCATTGTATTGAAAACTGAAATTTCTTTCTGTTTGCTGTGAAATATCTGCTTTTCTGAGAGAAAGGGAAAAAAAAGCAATAGAGGAAGAAGGAGATGAATGTTACTGCCTTTGCTCAACATCCAGGTTACTTCATCATTTAGCCAGGGTGTGAGAAACAGATTCAGTTTCTTTCATTGAGAATATTCGCGAATTTACTAGGAATAAAACAAGTATTACACCTGCATAGTTGGATGCTCTTTCTTAGTCAGTGCATGAGTTTAGTACTCTGAGTACTCTAAACATTTGTAGATAGTGGGACAATCCAGATGTGTTAAGCATCTAATTGAGTCTGAATGACAAATAGGTTTGATAGAGTTAAGCCAGACATCGAACCACTGCATTAGATCTTCAGCTAACTTTTTAGGTGAAGTTACAGGGTTTACGGCCTCAGTTATTACAATTTATGTAATTCTTGGCTCACAGCATAAGCTTTAAGAAGACTTAGATTGGTCTTTGGGCCTGTTTTGTGAGGTGATGGATTTTCTTTGCTGGTAAAATCAAAAGAAAATACATCTGCATTCTTTCTTTAACAACTTTCATACAACACTCCCCCCGCTTTCCCCCCCCCCCCCCCTTTTTGGTTTGGTTTTTTTTTCTTAAATAAGCCATGAAAGCAAACAACAATAAATGACTGATTTTTTTTTTCGTCTTTGAAGAAAAACAGTCCCAAGGCAACTTCTCTGAATTCCTTGAGAATAATAAAAAAAAAAAACTGTTTGACATAGGTCTGTAGATCATAGGACTAATATGATTTCTTTATGCTTTTCTTCTTTCTTTTCTTTTGAAGGTTCACGTTGTGCTACAGTACTCAGATGAATGTAGTGAGTTCTGAGAAAATTTACTGTTCTAATTTCACTTCATATTTTTCCAGATCTTGTTCCCCGTTGCCCTTTCAAGAGTCTTTCATGGGATAAATTGTTGTAAAAAGATGATACATCAATTTAGACAAAAGCAAAAAAAACATTCTGTGACTTCAGAAAAATGTCTCTGTTATTTTTCTTTCAAATAATTACAGAATCGTAGATTATTTTGTGTTGGATGGAGCCCTTAAAGGTTGTCTAGTCCAACTCCCCTGCAGTGAACAGGGACATCTGCAAGATCAGGCTACTCAGAGCCCTATCCAGCCTGGACTTTAATTTTGCCAGGGATCGGGCTACTACCACATTTCTGATATGTAGTTCCAGAATCTCACCACCCTTACAGTAAATAACTTCTTCTTATATCTAACCTCAGTCTCCCCTCTTAGTTTGAAACCATTTCCTCTTGTCCTATTTCTTTTTATAGCCCCTGTTTAGATATTGAAAAGCCACTATCAGGTCTCCTCAGAGCCTTCTCTTCTCCAATCTGAACAGCCACAGCTCTCTCAGCCTGTCCTCATAGGAGAGGTATACCATCCATTGGATCTTTTTTATGGCCCTTCTTTGGGCGCACTCTCACAGATCCATCCTGTACCGAGGACTCCACATCTGAACGCAGTACTCCAGGTAAGGTCTCACCTGCTCAGAGTAGAGGGTCAGGATCACCTCCCTCGACCTGCTGACCACACTTCTTTTGATGCAGGATATGATTGGTTTTCTGGGCTGCACGATGCTGGCTCAAATCCAGCTTGCCATCCACCAGTACCCCCAAGCTCTACAGCAGTAGAGCTGTGCTCTGTTCCTTACATCCCCCAGCTTATACTGACAGTGAGGGTTGCCATAACCCAGGTGCAAGACCTTGCACCTAGATTTTTCGAACCTCACAAGTTTTACCTGAGCTTACTACTCATTCCTGTCTACATCCTTCTGAATGGCATCCCATCCATCAGATGTGTCGACTGCGCACTTCATGTCATCTGCTAATTTGGTGAGGGTGCTCGTGATCTCATTATCAGTGTCATTGATGTAGATGTTAAAGAGCACTGGTCCCAGTACTGACCCCTGAAAGGTGCCTTGTCACTGATCTCCATCTGGACATTGAGCCATTGACTACCGCTATCTGGATGTGATCTTGCAACCTGTCCATCGAACAGGCCACCAGTGAAATCTGTATCTTTTCCAATTTGAAGAGAGGGATGTTGTAAGGGACTGTTTCAAAGACCTTAATATGAATTAAGACTGAGGAATAATCCTCAATATGAATTAATATCTGGTGTGTGAATATTGTCTGGTCGCTTCCTGGATATTTGTAAATACTTTTTTTGTTTTATTTTCCTTTGCTTTTATCTTCCTCTTTAGCTGTTAGTTATGGTTATCGTAATCAGTGAAGAATACTGTGTATGTATCTAATGGCTCTCTATTTTTTCATACAGTAACAGAAGGATAGGAGATAGTGTTTAAATTAGGCTTCCATCCCAAATAAAAATATCCTCCCTGTTCTGTTTTGTGAAAAAGTTGTGAAATTCACTCCTTCTTGGGTTTTAGACTGCACTGCCAACATCTTAGAATTGTAGAACCATAGACTAATTAACGTTGGAAAAGACCTTCAAGTTCATCAAGCCCAACTATCAGCCAACCTACCTATTTTTCATCACCTCATCAACTCACTTATTTTAAAAGATGAATTCCTTGATTTTTTGCATGTTTGTCAAATATTAGGAAAAAAAATAATCCTTGGGCTGGTTACACATTAAAAGTTCAAATTCAAGTAAGTAATTAATGGTAATAAGATGACACTTTGGACATAAGTGCTCATTGGGATAGCAGATGATGTTTCCCAACTTCCCATAATATGAGAGAGAAGCTTATTTTTAATTGACCTGTGGCATTCAATGTCCGTAATCGGTTTGTTCCTTTAAAATCTGCAGGTTCTTTGCTGTGTTAGTCGACCTGTTAAATAATGAAATATCTGAGAAGGCTGTTAGTCAGTGTCTTTTGTGCCTGGTACACCAGGAAGGAAACTCAGAGAGACAAGTCATCTGGAAACTCATTATAATCTCTCAGCCTTGCTATAAATACATGTGGAATGCCCCAAAAGACAGTAATTGGGGTGGGGGGAAGGAAAGTGACAGAACTCAGGAATGTCAGAAAGAGAATTTCAGTCAGCCCATGAACATGACTTGTTCATTTATTTATTTACTTGTTAGTTTGTTTTGCAGTCAGATGTTACATGATGGACGGTAGCCAGTTTTGGCTACTCAAACTTGTTTTGCTTTGTTCTTTCATGAGTCCTTTACAGATTAGCATAGGACATGCTGTGAATGCCCGTAACAGTTTTGTTTTCTTGCAGAAGGGAAAACAGAATTATCTGTCCTTGGCCATTCAATATTCTTTCCCATAAGAGTGCCTATTGTAGTGTTTCCATATGGAAGAGTGAGGTAGTAATGGAGCTATTTTCTGCTGATGTAACTATGTAATATTAATATTATGGATCTGAGAAAATTCTAAGTGATTTAAATATGAACTTCTTTAATACAATAATTATTCCAATTTGTAATGTTACTATAAAATATGACCACAGAAGTATCATTATTATTCCAGAGGGAAATATAACATGTTCTGTGCACCAAAATATCAAAATGTCAGTCCCAAGATATGTTGTTAAAACAGTATTCTCCCCAGCAACATCTGAAAAGTTGTTTGCTCGAAAACTAAGTGTGACAAACATTTGTTTCTAAGCATAAGCTATAGCTTGTTAAATACCATGGTTCAGAGCTTCCCTGAATAAAGTTGAAACATGCACCAACTGCTTTAAACAAATGAAAATTCCAATTCATGTTGTAATACAATTCTTTTTAGACAGAAACTTGGGTATAGAGTAGATCCATGTGTTAAGATATGTAGCTTCCTTGTTGCTACACAATTAATTGTACCACTTGGTAAGATCAGTGCATTCTGTAATGTAATACAAATTTATGTTTGTCACTCTTCAAAGTGTATTAAATATTTTAAATAGATTTTCGTGTTTGTAGAATTCTAATGTTTTTAAAGCATTGTCAGCCAGGCTCAGCATGGTAGGAAGAATACAGAGCTCACCTATTACCACATGCTTGGAAAGTGTGAGTTTCATTTAAATGATTCACTGTGCTAATTTACGCATGTAATTATTTTAGGGCTATAATTATGGGTCAGAAAAAGTAATTTGGTTTTGGATCAGATGACAGTATTACCTAATAAAGAGAAAACTCACAGTAAAGGAAGATGCAGATGTATTGTTAAGACTACAGATGATCGTGTTTCTCTTGGTTCCTCCTCCCATCTTTAAAAATGATTGACAGTTTATATTTTGTAAGTGCTGCTCTGGTGCCAATGTCTAGGAAGTTCTAAAAGAAGCCAGTTGTACACATTAACCTTCCTGAATAGTTTATGCATTAAAAATTATAACAGTAAAGTGAAACCAGATGGACTGAGTAGAGTTGACAGCACCTTTCCGAGTGATGAAATTGCTATTGATTTATGACAAATGCTTGTAAAAGCAGGCAGGGACTGTTTTGTTGCTATCAGATGAGAACTGAAAGTAGGCAGGTTTTGTTATCAATCATTTGTTGTCGGTGTAAAACAGTGGCAGGCTGTTATAACTGATTTGATAGCTCTGTCTGTCTTGAGCTCTAGTAGCCAAAGCAGACTGTGGCCATGCAGCAGCGAATAGAATTGACGTGAAAAGGAAGTGACATGGATCCTCACTGACTGAGTTTTATGATATAAAGGAGTACGTTTATCAAAACATTTTATAAATCAGAATTTTCAGACTGAAATGCAATTTATTGATAGCATTGATATGGTTTTTAAGCTTAATCTGGCAAGTAGGCAAGACGATAGTCTGTGTAGCATTAATTTAACGGATGTTTTATGACCTGAAAGGATTTGCATGGCTAAAGAGGGTTTTTTTCTATTTTCTTTGCCTTGAACTAGCAGCTTACATGATTTCATTCAGTTTGTTCTTTTGATGAAGCTTTTGCCCTGATAAGGTATCTATCTAACTTACGCTTAGTGTGATTAGAGTATCGCTATCACACTTTGATCCTCTATAATAGGCTGAGTATATATTTTAAAATTGAGGAATAAAAAAGACCAACCACAGATGGCTACTGGAGACCTAGTATGGCTATTGGATAAGACCCAAATTATTCTACAGTGTAACGTTCAAGAAACCATATTAGTTCCTCTGTCCTCGTTAAGAATGTTGACGTTTGAGGTTAATTAACAAAGACATATCATCACCTTTCCTTACAAGGGTAAGAATTATAGAATTAAAACATACATTGCAGAGAATTATACTAAGGAATATTCAAAACATGTTTTAGTATAATTTTGTGGAAGTCATGGATACCTTCTTCTTGCCCACTTCTGTAAGTATAAAGTATACCAATTACATACAGCCTTTATTCCCAAATAGAGTTCAGTGTCAATAATAGTTGTATGTAAGTAAGACCTTGAGAGATGAAGAAGGATCATATATTTTCTATAAATTCCTGAACTAGAAAGGTCACAAACAGGTAAATAGATGGAAAGATCAGTCTTATTTTTTTAATTTCACTGCACTTTAAGAAGAGTCAGCAATTCTATAACTCTACAGTCAGCACTCTACAATTTCCTGAAGGGAGGTTGTGGTGAAGAGGGATTTGGCCTCTTCTCCCAGGCAATGAATAGGACCTGCGGAAATGACCACAAGTTGTACCAGAGGAGGTTTAGGTTAGACATGAGGAAAAACTTCTTCTCTCAGAGAGTGGTCAGGCACTGGAATGGCTGCCCAGGGAGGTGGTGGAGTCGCCATCCCCAGCAGTATTCAAGAGGCATCTGGATGAGGAGCTGCGAGATATGGTTTAGTGGCTTGTGGTAGCAGTGGTAATGAGAAGACGGTTAGACCAGATGATCTTACAGGTCGTTTCCAACCTTGTGATTCTGTGATGCTATCATTCTCTTGACTGTAGCAAGGAAAGTATTTTTGCAATAAAGAAAGTGAAGTATTGATGCCATTCACTAGTGTTCAAAACTAATTAATTTATCTAGGGTAAATTTAGACCTGAGCTGCTTGAATAATACAGCAAAATGAAGACTATTTAAAATTAATTAAATTATGTAATTGAAACAGTCTGGTTTGGTTAGTTTCACAAAGGCAAGATGAAAGTGTGTGTATGTGTACGTATACACATGTGTGTGTATAAAATACACCCATACATGTTACATACAATTATAAAATAGCATATACTATATAAGTGATGTTTGGTAGGTAAATGTGGGAGAGGAAACATTAACAGTGCTAGCACAAATACAAGAATTATAAGTGAAATTTTGAAAATAGCTTTTTATCAAGACAAATGATCAATCACGTTTTAAAATGTCACCTATTAGTCATCAAGCCAAAGTGCATTTAGCTTTATGGTTAAGTATAATAGGAGGTACTTTAGACCTGTATTCTATATTTTAACAGTGATTTATCTACGCTTCTTTGTAATTTTTCCTAGTCAGTGCCTCTCTGCTTACAGTGCTCGTCTTCTCCCTTAGATAAAGTGTTCTTTCAGAGGTGGTTTGTGCAGTTTGCATTAAAAAGAAGAAAATGTTGTTTGTTAAGTTTTTTTGTAGTCCAAACATCAAATATCGCTATACAGCTTTTAAACATATATATCTTCCCTAAATTCTTTCCATTGCTTATTACTTTTTTGTTTGTTTGTTTTTTTCTTCATTTGTTTTTTACTTTTCTGAGATTCTTTCTAGAGAATCCATCTTAAAAAAAAAAGTTTGTTTTATGCTGAATTCAAAGAAGATAGTCATTTCAGAACAACATTACAGGTTGGACAGAGAAAGAAAAGGCAGCTTGTGGAGCCAAAGAGGGTTCATATTTCATATTGTTTTTTTAAAAAGTACAGTTTTAAGGAGGTACTGGGTAGACAAGAAGTGGAAATCTGCTTTAATAAAACACTTGAAGCTAAGATTTAAAGAAGACACAAAAGGAGAACTGAACTCTGCAAAAATCCTGGAGAGAATTAGAAAATTGCAACAAGTAGAATTAAAGATGTAGGTAAAGGCAATATTATGGATATAATCTTGCAGAACTAGAGTTTCTGTAACTGAAAAACTTGTAATGAGATCACTGTTTCAGGTCCTAAAGGAGTTACTCTGGGAACAGAAATCCAAACGTCATTTTTTGAAGGAAACCATGTTCTAAAGAATTGGAGGATACATTATGTGGACTAATTGCAGTCTGTTCTTCATCTTACATTTTACCTAGATGCAACCACAGCAAGGCACAGTGGTGTAGTATGGTAGTGAACAACTATAACACATTTAGAAATCCCAGTTGAAAATTCTACATGACTCACTCATAGAAAATGATGCATTTAGTTTCTCTACTTTTATGCCTCTCTTGTACTAGAGAATAACACTGCAGATGGAGTAAATTTCAACTGTAAATAAACCTGGAACTTCTCTCCCACATGAAAGGGCCTGGAACAGACCAGAAGATAACCTGGGTTAATAAGCTTCAGCTTTTAAAGACACTGTTTGCAAAGTGCTGATATTCGTGGCTTTTGACATACGTGGAGTCGTGAAATATCAAAATGGCTCATGTCAGAGGTGATTGTGCTTAAACTAAGCTTTAAACAGCTTAAACTATTTAAACTAGTGATGCTTCTGTGTCCTTGTCTCCTTATTTTATCTGTTGAACTTCATCATTAATGCTGATCTTTTTCTACTTGTTTCCACAAGCAATGAATTTTTATATACTGTGATTTGTTTAATACACTAAGTTCCTCAGTTGAGTAGAAAGCTTGCTCATTATGGAGCTGACACCGCACTGAGCACTGTTACTGAGACTTACAGCTAAAACAGGCTGCTGTGTACTGATTGTATGCTCATTAAGCTATTGGTTTCTAGCCTCTACCTTTTCTTCCCCCAGAACAAATTCTGAAGGATCACTAATGATATTAAACTGGTTTTTCTCTTCATCCCTTAACCCACAATTCCTGTTTTCTGCTTGCTGTTTTAGACTCCTGCCTTAATGAAATTTGAATTCACTGCATTGAAACATTTATACTTCAAGATCTTCCCTTTTATTAGGCTTTAGAGAAAAAATTCTAGAAATTCTTCACCTTTCCTTAGGTATTACAAATCCTTTCTTAGAGTACAAGCAATTGAAAGGTGAAATATAAATTTACATATCCCGTAAGCTAAACGAGATGTGGCCTTTCAGCTTAGTTGCACATGGATAAAACGAATCGCTTGTTTTCATTAATTTCATTTCTTTGGCAACATCTTATGAAGCTAATATGTAGCTTCTAATTTTTCTTAGTGTACTTATTCAGAGCTACTCCTGGTCACCTGCAGTAGACCATTAACATTTTGGAGAGGATTTCATTAACATTTACATGGTATCCCATCAGACTGTCCTTTGACTTGATATATCTTGAGACCAAATCACCTCTGAGATTTCCCAAGGTTCTTCTTGCCTCTGAAGCTAGCATGTCAAAAGCCCTAGGAACTTTCATGTTTCTAGATTAGAATGTTAAGATGAGACTGCAGTTCAGTCAGATCTCGCAAGGAATTTCACAAGAAGACAAAGGCTTCTTATTTATCTTTTCAGTTATATAAGAATTTGTATTAATTTTATATATATATATATATGTAGTGAAAAATCAAAACTGGCGAGTGAGCAGGATGACATTAAGAACTTCAGAACTCATTTACATCCTCAGCGTCCTGAAAAAATGCATTTCTTCATCTCCTTCCACCATGCATTAAAGCAGAGCATGCATCAGGCAAGAAGCAAATTGCCCCGCCTCCAGAAGGTTCAAATTCACTTCCTCTGCAAGGGTTAGGAGATGGTAGGCAGGCAACCTTTTTCCTTGCTGGCATGCATTTGGGTTTTATTTGTTTGGTTGTTTTTTTTTTTGTTTTGTTTTTCCCCAAATGTGTGTTACTACACCTGTTCTACAAACTGCGAACAAACAAACTTTAGTTCTTTTTTATATCATACTGTTACCTAGCTATTGAGATAAGCTGAATCTCTTGGAGATATTTAAAAGTTATCTAATGCCTTGGGTAGAAAAATAAGGAGAGCTTTCACTGGTTTTTGTTTTGTTGGGTTTTTTTGTTTGTTTGTTTTTTGTTTTTCTGTAATACTGTGTATGAATATTGAGGATGAAGTTTTATTTCTTTCTTATAAATGACTTTTATTCTTTGCTTCCTTTATTATTTTTTTTTTCAATTTTACTCCCCCTTCTCCTTGTGCTGAAGGGTAAGTCATGCTATGTTGCCATGTATTATGCAATTATAGCTTAATACTTTGTGTTAGCAGTTCTCAGGGAAAATATTTTAGCTGGAAATTTTAATTGTATGCATTTATACCTAATCTACATACTCCATTTCTACATTCTGTGGTTTTATTATTATATTTTTCATGAGTTTCTGTCCATTATTGCTTTGTGAAAGTCCAATGCAAAAGAAGAAATTTGTTAGCCAAGCAAGGCAAATAATGCAGAATGTTCCCATATAGAAGGGAAATTATTTTCTTTATTTTATTTCTTTGAATTGCAGTTGGGCAAATGTGATTTTTAAGTTGGCTGTGGCCTTTTTCTAAAGCATTTGAAAACATTTAGCCAGATACTGATCCTAGCTAAGTCTTACAGAGGTACTGAACATTATTCATCATTATTTGTCTTCTTAATCCCTTCTGATTTTTCCTTTCATCGTGTTTCTGTTTTCTTTCTTTTTTATGAGTTTTGCATGTGAGATTTTTGTTTGTTTGTTTTCTGGCTTGTTTGGTTGTTTTTAATGGTGGTGGTGGGGAGGGGGTATAAACAGTGCCTTTCCATCCCTAGAATGTTATTAACCTATGTTATTATAGCTATAACATGTTAAGGCCTGTACCACTTCAAAATTTATATTAAAGCAGTTAAGTATGCATGTACTGAAATCTGTCCTAACAGTGCCAAGTTTTGTGTAGTTTAAGAACTCTCCTGGTGACTCTACGTCAAGTATGGACTATAATATTCATCAACTGTTTGCGTGATTCAGCGCTTGAAACATAAGTGATATCTCTGTGTGAAGATATTTAGCTTTAGAAAAGGAAAAGTAAATTGTTGTGGTACCTATTTTGTTGAAAGATTATTGTAAATGATGCGTTGCTATAAAAGAGTTTGAATGTGCTCTATGGATTGTTAAAATAAAAAGAAGGAAGGATTCCCTACTAGGAAAGCACTCAGGTATCTGATAATTAGAATGGAGAGTCCTGTGCAGCTTAGGGAGAAAAGCAAAGGAAAAGCCCACCAGAAAGAGAGAATACTTATTCCCAGTCATCCTTTTGGGCATTCTGAGAGTTATGAAAATATTCTGCCATTTTAATTGGATAATTCTAATCTATCGTGTATCGAACAGTGATTTGATTATTTTGGGAACTAAACATTGAAGTGTAGTTCATTGGAAATAGAAGTGAGTACCTGTCCCTGTCGGCAGATCTGAACACCTGGGTGTAAATACTCTTCTCATATTAAAGCCTTTAGTTCTACTGTTTGCTACTTTTTTTCTTTCTTTATATTTGTTAAATATATGTGTTATTGAATGAATTATATCACAGTAGAAAAAAGAATTTTATCTTGGGAATAAGGAAAAAGCTAGGTGTCCTTTTGATCTTCATTGCCCTGTGTCTTTGCTTGATATTTTGCTGACTGTTAAAGAGCACCTGTGCTTTGTTTTTCCATCTTCTGGATTAAGATTTATAGATGTTCATGATTTTCATTACTCTCCTGATAACTAAAAGGAAAAAGTCAGCTTCTCTCTTCTATTTCAGTCTCTAAAGCTGGACAAAGATGTTGATGTAGGGGAAGACCGAAGCATAATTTAGCATATCTTAAAACATGATGTTCCTGTTCATGCCTACTAGAAACAACCCGATATTTTGACTTTCCTCGAGTAATTCTCTGATACTTCTCATTTTATTATTATTACAGTCACTAAGCTTGCATTGTTCTAGTCATCTTAGATAAAATCTCTCCTAAAACTTTAAATATTTAAAGTAACATGAAAATAGTGCTAGGAACAAATTATTCCATGAAATTAAGCAATATTGCCGATTAAGTTACATAGGTATACTGTACTGCAGATGCTACATGTGTGATAACTGGTTCAAAATTGTTTATGGGGAGAAAGAAGACCCTTGGGAAGTGTGTTGCCAGCATGGAAAGAAAGTAGCCAGACAATAAACCAAATATACCTAAAATCTCACCCTTCAGATGGAAACAATTGTATACTTTTGTGTTTTTCTATTTTCTGCTGAAAGTTTGTAGTTTTGAAAACCACAGTGCAAGTTTGCTTCAACCGTAGCGTAGCTCAGGGGATGTTGGAATACAGCCTCAGGTTGTACAGCTGAATCACAGAATCACAGAACTGTAGGGGTTGGAAGAGACTTCTGGACATTGAGTCCAATCCCCCTGCCAAAGCAGGTTGCCTACAGTAGGTCTCACAGATAGGCATCGAGGCAGGTCTAGAATATCTTGAGGCTCCACAACCTCTCTGGGCAGCCTGTTCCAGTGCTTCACATAGTGAAACAGAGAGGAATATACCAAATACCAGAGAATTAGTTCATGTGCTCACTAAAAATATTTCAGTATTTGAACATTTCATTGTTTTAGGAAGGTTGAAAATGGATTTAGAAAATAGCTTTGTTCTCCTTTCTAAGGAATCAATCAGCTTTTCCTTTTTCCCTTTTTGTCGACTAAGACTCCTATATAGACATCTTTTCATGTCATTGTACTTTTCTGTACTATATTATGTAAGTAATATTTTGAATCCTTTAATGGACTTGATAATTCTTTCTTTGGTGGAATAAGTCTTTTAAACGTGAAATGCCTTTTTCTGGGTTTGGATTGCCAATGGGGATTTTACTGAGAGTCACTGTTTCAAAGTGTTTGAGCAGAGCATTAATAAAAATTGTTTTGGCCTTAGTAGTTATATTAAAGCCTGAATTAAAACTGGGTACAATATATGTGCATGCACAGTGTCTCTGTATAATATATATATAATTGGGGTATTTTGTACATAGGTACATATTCATTTAAGTATCAAACCTTCATTTTTCTGCAGTAAGCAAAGTCATAGGGGTAAAGAATGCTCCCAGTGACAAACATTTTTTTATAAAAGTAATTATATAAATGTAACATTTTCTGTTAGTTTTGTTTTTCCACTTTAGTAAAACATGTATTATATTTTTTTTAATTGTTCGTGATTTTTTTTTTTCATTTTTGGATAATAAATTCTCCGATTTTTTTGTACCTCAGTCACTCACTGACAAGCACGTCAATTCTGTCTGAAGTTCATTGACTTCAGGTTGACCTACATAAAACAATTTAATTTTAGAAAAACATTACGTGAAGGCTCACTATCATTCAGATAACAGTTGTTGGCTTACGGTTCTTGACTTGGTGAAGTGTTAGAATGAAAATAAAACTTTATAATGAAAATATCTAGAAAATAAAATAAAATAATTGCATATTGTGAAATCTATCACTGTTTATATTTCTGATTAAGATTTTTTCAAAGAACACTTCTGTATTTACAGTTCTAGTTCATTTTCCATTGATAATCATATTTTAAACTTTGAATATCAGTCTGCTGCTGTGACAGTTCTACCACGGGAAAAGCCCAATTTACAGTGTCTATTTACAGTAAAGTTCTGATTCCCTTGGTGTTGTTATTGACAAGAATTCTGGCCATGGTGAGCTTAATGCCAGTGGCAAAGTCAGATGAAAAATAAAAAGTTCCCAAACTTTAAAGATTTGCTTCTAATGTTCTTTAAGGTAAAATCATGCCTTAGACATCATCAAATGATTTCCCACCAAGTGCAGTATCTGAATTATAATGTGAGTTTCTGGCTATTTGCAATAAGAATGTAAATAAGGTGGCACAAAGCCTTATTTACAATGACTAATGAAAGCTGTTATACTGCAGTCAGAGGGATACAGAGCAACAGGGCAATTCATTAGGAGAAACACAGTTAACAAACAGCTAAAGCATGCCAGTTCGGACCTTTTCCTTTGAATTTGAAAACATATATGCTTCTTTTGATTTATTATGCTAGATAATTCTTTCTAAGGAAAAGTAGGTGGTAAGTAACTATTGTTGCCTGCTGGTTTCTACTAACTCACAGAGGTGCTTAGAGGAGATGTATCATTTCTGGCTTTGTTATAGATAGATAAATATGTTTTTGCCACAGTAAGCAGCTTTAACATGCTGTACTTGTGATTTGCTGCAGTAAGGTGTTGATTCAATATACCATATAAGCACATACATAAATCCCTCCTGACTTCAAGCACCTCCATTTAAATTCAGTGTTCAACTAAGCTAGATCAGGGAATCAGTAATGCAAATCAGGCAATCTGGACTTAATTTATACGCTTCTAAACTACAGCTTCTGCAATAATATGAATGTATATCTAAAAAAAAAATAAACCGTGCACTAGTCTTAAGCTGTAGTAAACTTGTCTGTAATTTGTGAAAGTTAAAATTACTGTGAATTTAGAAGTACTTTGAATAATGTGTATGACACAAATAACTTGCTTGCACAAGCTGCAAACAATTAAAGCAAAGTTTGACAAAGGATTCAATAAATACACATATATAGTACAGAAATAGAGAATTATAAATTAACTGTAGTTGCCGATAAGTTTTTGAATTTTCAATCTCCACAAGAAAATGACCTTTCCCTGAACAGCAGTTTCATTTAACTGTAAGACCTTACTTTCTTTAGGAGAAGAGATGGAAATAGGACAGTTAGGCCATTTGATCCTTCTTTTATTCTTACTCCCATTGAAGCAAGCTACAGTTTTGCTGTCTATCCATACGGAAATCAAACTGAAATATTAATGAGATTTCTCTTTAGGCACTCATATGAACATATCAGAGTTAAGAAACAAGTTTGTCCTCCAAATAGCATTAAGATAGTTGCATGTCTTTTGCTATAATTACCCATCACAAATAACTTTTCAAACTGCTCTGTAACAGGCAATAAATATGGGGATTTGCTTTCACAGAAATCAATCTTAAATCTTACCTGACCCTTTGATAAGTTACAGATACTTACTGAGTAGGGGCAGCAAATAGTAAAGAATGACTGGGGTAGTTAAAGAATTTTTAATGTGTCCAACCTTAAGGAATTTTAAAGTTCACTGAGGATGCAAATTTCAACTTTAATTATAGAGAGGAAAACACATGGTTCTTGAACTATCTGAAGGATTTTCAGGCACATTAGCTTGGACAGAGTTGTACATTACAGAAGCAATTGGTACTCCAACACTCTTCTAATGTAATACTAATTCTTTAATATTTCATCTTTTTTCTAAGTTTTACTAGGACATCATATTGGTAATCATACAACTGCACTGTGCAAGTATTGAGATCTGCTGACCTATTACTGCCTCTAGTTACGTAAATATTTGTTTGTTATATATAAGGGGAGTGTGTATTGTTTGTTTTGGTCAGTACAGTAAAATGTAAAATGCTTGTAAGGACTTTGAGCTGATAGAATCTGCACTGAGAAGTTTCTAATGTGGCTTTCTGTACTGGTGCAGAGATACGTGAAGTAGTACCTAGGATGTATTATTTCAAATTTTTCTTCTCTCAAGCCCTATGAGTTCAGTCTGCCATACAGAAGACTGCAAGTGTAAATGATGCATATGAGTGTGAATTTTAGAGATTGTAGGTACAGTTGGTACAGCTTGCTCGGTTTTCAGTGGGGAAGTTTTACTAGGGTTGTACGACAGTAAAAATGAAAGCTATGCAGCACACAGAAATGAATATGTTGTGTGTTAGGAATGACTATGCTTTTGATGAAACTTATCTAGAAAATTCCATTCTGTTTAATAAAAGCTCTCCAAAATACAGCAGTGTACAAAGAACATTTCATTGAAATTAAACTTAATTAAGAAAACTCACTTAAGATTCATACTTTAGTTTACCTGTCTTACATAAGCATCCTTGTCAACAGTCTAGAGATTCCACTTTGAAACTGCTGTTTTCCAACCAGTCCATATGGGAACAAAACTTGGTGTTCATCATGCTATAGTTCCTAATCATATCTGAGCAGAAAATCAGTGAGACCTTGTTTCTTTCATAAGTTTTAGTCTGTTTTTAATCTGGCAAAAGATAGCGTTTAACTGAATAATTATAGCAGCTTTCTCTATGTTTCTTTACCCTTTCAGGACTTCAGACTTTGAGCTGCTGTCTTAATTTATATTTTTATCATCTTTGAACTTTCTTTCATTCGAGACCAGAAAAAAATTAAACAGACCACTTTGTGTCAATTATTAAATTATCTGCTGTTTGTTTTACAATAGTTTTCATTGCTTATGCCTTTGCTAATCTTGTTTGTTATAGATAAGATTTTCTAGGGACTTCCACCTGAGGTTGGTGATCCCCCAACCCTCTGGGTTTTCCTGTTATCCTGTGCTCCTCTCACAAATATACAGAAGGAAACTGAAATAAAATGTATCTGTTGGAAGAAATTTCGGAATTCTAGGGTTTGGGAAAGATGGGAGTTCTTGAACAAGAAGTGGATAATTGGACTAGACAATTTGGCCAGAAAGGGGGTCGAAATGAATGGAGAGTTAGAAGAAGAGATACAAGGGCTAGGTGGCCAGTTAGAGTGCACATGGCAGCTAGGCATTCAACTAAGGTTGGAGAAATGAGGGTTAACAGCTGAAAATGTTTAAAAAAAAAACACGAAAAAAAAGATTTGGAAAACTATACAAAAACATATTGTGTGATAAATAAGTGGTTGCATTTAGTCAAGAGCTAAAAATGGAGAAAAATCAAGGAAGTCAGTAATAGCAGCCTGAAGTTATACCGGGGAGGTTTAGATTGGATATTGAGAAGAATTTCTTCATGAATTTCTTTGAGTACTAGAATGGGCTGCCAAGGAAATGGTGTCCCCATCACTGGAGGTATTAAGAGACTTTGGGTCCTGGCACTACAAGATGTGGTTAATGTCACATTGATGGTTGGACTTGATGGTCCCAATGGTGTTTTTCAATCTAAATGATTCTATGATTTTGTGGTTCCTCATAATAGGAATTCAGGTGTAAACAGTAAGAAAATTTATGTGTAAGCAGTTGTTAGAAAAGTTATTGTCTACAGAAGGAATAGCTAAGTTTCTTACCTTCATAGTAAGAATGGGATACTTCTTATACCAACTTTCTCAGCTTTGTGACTACACAAAGATGATGTCATTCTCTCTAGGCTGATGAAGTAAAGTAAAATAAAGTTTCATCTGTTTTAGTATCTCAAATAATATGATTACTGGATTTTCTGTATTTTTCATGAATTATAAAACTAGCTATTAAAAGAAGTTCTTTTTTGTTCCAATAGTTTTGGAGAAATGTTCTAGATGTTTAAAAATTCAAACACTGTATGATGCAGAAGCTCTGAGATGCTAAACTTGAACATAATGAACTTGCATGGTATTGCTTGTGAAGAACAATGGCATTTGAAGTACAGGTTGCTAAACTACATAGTTTCTTTGATTGGGTTTAATAAGTAGCGCAAGTTGGATCAAAATGTTACTTAAGAGCATTTAGAAGATTCCCATTAATAATCTGGGATAAATATTTTTCTTGTATTAGATTGTATTTGCTGATCTAATGTAAGAAATACTGCAGGGTGACTGATGTGCAGCAGATTTTCTTGTATTTTTTAACCATGCTTAAGCAAAATAATCACTTCTTTATATATCCCTTCTGTGTAGAATTTTACTTACTTGATAGGGGAAGAAAATTCATCTGTAACTGCAATCAGTTCTGTAGTTTTAAACAATCAACAACAGCTTATAAGTAATGACTATTACCAGTATATGTTGGAGCAACTCCAGAAAAACCTTCTTACGGTTATCTAAAACCATTCAATCTCTACATAACAAACTTGAATTTGTTCTCTGCTTTGCAGTGTCTGTAAGCCTTATGCAGTAGCACTTACCTCTAATGATTCTTCTACATTTAAGTTAGTAGAGGGGTAGAGAATGTAACTGTTAAAGCTATTTTCTTTTGAAAAAAAATTGAGTATTCAGGAGAGATATGATCTCATATAGGAAAAAAAAAAAAAAGAGAAATAAAATGCTTTGTGATCTTTATTGTTCATGAAGCCTGGTTAATACACATTTGTATTTTTTAGTTGATAGACTGTGTAAGTGAATTTTACTTATTACTCTGGATAGTATGTGGTAATACTGTCCTGTGTGAAATGCACCGGTGATTTCTGTAGTATATTAGACTCCAAAATTTAGCTGAGGTAATTAATTGTCACTAAGGTTGAATGATGAAATTTAAATTTTTCTTTTTAAGTAGGATCTACCTTAACAGCTGTATCTCACTTTGAAATTGGGTGTGGACCAGATGACTTGGAGAGTTCTTCTCTAGCCTGAATTGTTCTACTGTCTGAGAGATATATGCCTCTTCATTAAATCTGGTAGAATTGAAACACATAAGCAAATTTGAAAGTTACTAGACAGGCAAATGTCTTGGGTATGACTATTTTTTTTTCTTTTTTTCTTTTTTTTTTTTTTGGCTTTCATCAGAAGCCCTGAAAGAAAACTGTTCATTAATTTTTAGTAATATTTTCTTATTCATATTGGATATCAAGAAGTTCTTGATTGAAATGAAAAGATGCATCGTTTAGGTTAAGATTTTAATGGGACACCAGATATTTGAGAGAAGTGCATTAGGATTTTTTTAAGGGTGGCTATTATGGAGAGACAGTACCAAAGTCTATTGTGGTTTCATAGCAGTAACAGCCTTGGTATTTCTTTGTACTTTCTTACCAGTGAAAAAGTTTCTTACCTTAAAAGTACCCTTTTTCCTTTTCTTTTTCCTTTTCTTTTTCCTTTTCTTTTTCCTTTTCTTTTCCCTTTCCTTTTCCCTTTCCTTTTCCCTTTCCTTTTCCCTTTCCTTTTCCCTTTCCTTTTCCCTTTCCTTTTCCCTTTCCTTTTCCCTTTCCTTTTCCCTTTCCTTTTCCCTTTCCTTTTCCCTTTCCTTTTCCCTTTCCTTTTCCCTTTCCTTTTCCCTTTCCTTTTCCCTTTCCTTTTCCCTTTCCTTTTCCCTTAGTCTCTTCTGGGTGGTAAAAAAAAAAGTTTGGAATTCTCTGACTGAGATTTCATTGATTGAATAAATTTTAAAAAATTAAAAACCTATTCTTACACATCTTCCTAAAATCCCTCTGTAAATGTCAATAAACACAAGTCATCTCATAACTCCGGATTTTGTTGTTTTGTGATTCTAAGCAGAATCTGTTTGCCTTCATGACAAGCTGAGCATTTCTGCAAGCTGTACTACCTGTTTGAGGATTCACTTACTCAGCTTCAACAAATCTGATTTCAAAAACACTAACTCTGGTCCACTAACAGATTTTCTCTATAGTATATAATTTGATATTGTATGTTTAATTTCAAACTTTTTTCTTCTAGCAGTAATAGCTATCTCAATTAATAAAGGTGGGAAAATGTTTTGAATTGGTGGAATTAAACTTACTAGAAATTGCATAGCCTATCTTGTCACATTCAAATTGGAAAAACAAAAAACTTCTGTCAAAAATTCAATTTAGCATTACAGAGATCACTGCTGTATAACAACCCTTTATCTGTAGTAGTGTACAAAAGCACTTCTAACAGTGCATCAATTTTCACAGCCATTTAGTAGATTAGAAAGCAATTGTAAACAGAGTAAAACCCACATTAACTCCTGTCAACAGCCTGCCTTTTTCTCAGTTATGGATTTGTTTGAAATAACACTGAAGTCTAACCTGATTGCATCAACATCACAGATTGTATTATAAATATGAATGAACCCATTGTAATGGACTGCATAGTAATATATGGCAGACATTTGTCCTTCCCATCAAAGTAACAGCTTTTGTAAAGGAAGAATAGCTGTGACATAAGGGAACATGTCACTCTACAAGAAATTATTCCCCCTGTTATGAATTAGTAATTGTCCCAACTGACAGGTTTTCAAACTATCCAGAATTTTTATTTTATAGTAATGTACCATTAATGACTGTTTGGTATTTCTTTTAACTGAAATCATATACACATAAACATAGATGTGTATGTATGTACATATGTATTTATGTAAAAGTGAGCAGTTATGAATGGTTAGATTATTTTCCAATTTTTTTTTTCATAACCACTGCTTAAAAGCAATAAAGACAATGAGAATAAAAAGTATACTTTTTTCTAAGTAGAACTCATCAGTTAGTGGTAATTGCAATACACTGATTTACTGCACGTGGTGAAGGTTGATCATTAAGGAATTGAAGATCCTTCATACACAACATCACACACAGTGGAGCGTATTTTATATTATCTTCATTTCTGTGGAGTGTTTTGTTCCAGAAGAAGGTGGTACCTCATGTTATTAACTATACAATAACCCTGGACACTAGACATTTTCAAATGCCTGTTTCTAGAAGGTATACTAGTGCATATGTTTCATTGCAGTCTTAGATGATGAAGATTTCTCTCCTACATCTCAATTTCTCATGTTAGAAATCTATGGCTGTTGATGAATTTTTATACTGCTACCACAATCCTACTTGCAACATTATGCATTCCATTAAACTGGCTGTTTCTGTGTTTTTTCTGTTTTTTTTTCTGTTTTTTTTTTTTTAAGGGGCGAGGGGGTGTAAAACTAGATTTGAACTCCAAATTATCAAACACAGATATATCAAATGCTAATGATATAATTTTTAAATGAGGACAAATGCAGTATTTCCTATTTGTGAGAGTAAAATCCATTTGTGCGATAAATAAGAGGGCTGCTCCAAAGTAATGCTTCCTATTCTGTTATGTTGGCACATCACAGCAGAAGCAGATATTGGTGGTATGGTGGTAGAGAATGAACCGTCCTGCCAAAATTCCATTGTATTTTGTTGCTATGTGACAGATGGCAACTGAGGGGCAGTATGACTGAATGGCATCTGACATGGAAGTGTGTATGAAGCAAGGCTGTGTCAGTGAATTGCTTCATGTGGAAAAAGTTGCACCCATTGACGTTAATTGATGCTTGCTGAATGTTTATGAAAACCAAACAGCGGATGTGAACACAGTGAGGTGGTGGGTGGTGCTTTTCAGCATCAGCAACAGTGATGTGAAATACTAAGCGGGTTCTGGATAGCCATGCACAGCTGTCACACCATGAAATGAAGAGCATCTTGATCAGCCAGCTCATCAATGTGAACTGGCAGATTACAACCAGGGAACTGTGCATGGAAGTGAATATTGGCTTCAATGCGTTGGAAATTATGGTGGCAGCATTGGAATATAACCAAGTTTGCATTAAGCAGTTCCCATGAACGTTCATAGGGGAATAGAAAGAGCACCATATGTAAGGTTGTCAGGACCTATTGAAGAAATACGAGGTTGAAGGTGACAGCTACCTGGATTGCATCATTACCAGTGACCAGATGCAGTGTCACCACTACAAGCCAGAATCACAATTTCAGTCCATGGAGTGGTGAAATGTGAACTCCCCATCCAAGATAAAGTTCAAGAGGCAGCTCTCAGCAGGCAAAGTAATGTGCACTGTCTTTTAGGATAGGAAAGGGGTGATGTGTCTGGATTTTGTGGAATTCAGACAAACCATCAAGCCTGACTGCTACATCTTGACAATGCCTGTGCTGAAGGCTTGAACTTGCAGAGTCAGAATGGAAGACAACCTTTCTCTTGCAACATGATAATCCCAGGCCCCAAACCAACTGGTAGACTGTGGAGCACTGCCGATTCTGGCTAGACTGTCCTGTCACACCCACTACATAGTCTGAATTTGGAACCTTCTGACTTCCATCTTTTCAGAACAATGAACGATGGACTTTATAGGCAACATTCTCCTAGAAACAATGACATCATAGCAGTTGTGGAGCAGTGAGTCATCCTCATTCGTGCATATTTTTATGACTGTGGCATGCAGGCTCTTGTTCATCACTGGCAAAGATACATAACTAATGGTCACGTCTTTTTTGAAAATTAGTATGTTGTAGCTGAGAATTTGACCTATCAATTATTGTTATTGTACTCTTTATATCTATTTGTTGTATTTTTCATGGAAATAAATAGCAGGCATTACTTTCAGAGTGACCTACATAGTTACAAAGATAAATATATGATTCCCTTCAAATTGGGAGGATGAGATATGAGAATTTTTATATTCAATCACCGGTTACATTCCGTTGTTATTTTCTGAAATATGATGACAATTATTCAATGAAAAACATTTTACATAAAAACTTGAACAACTGAAAAAAAAAAAATAGACTTTAAATTGTGCCAGAGAAGATGATGGGTTTTTCTTCAACATAGTGATTTTATTTTCTTTGATAACCCATTTGTAATTATGGTTTCTAACCTTAAAGTATTTACATTTCAGTGAAATCACAGGTTTAGACTGATGATTGTACATTAGCGAACATTCATTTTTACCCTTTAATGGCATGTTTGTCATTTTATTTATATTTTGATAAGTATAGCATGAAGCTGGGATTCATATATTTAAGAAATTAAAAAATGTTAAAATATCCAGATTTTATTGTTTAAAGCAAATTAAAAAAAAATTATAATAATGAAGAGAAACAATATGAAGCATCTGTTGTATATATATATGCAACATCATCAAAAGATTTTTTTATAATCATGTGATTTCTTAATTCCTGCTATAAATATTTTTCTAACTTAGGAAATATAGGGATAGAGTGCTTTCTTAAGCTGCATCCAGAATCTTAATGTATTGTAAATTCCTATTGTTAAATAGGTTTCATGTCTCTCAACCTGGCCTTGGTGCAACTGAAGTATCTTCCAGAATCCTCATGCATCATAAGCATTCATGTTAATTCTTTCCAAAATGCGATGCCATTTAATGCCAACTCGTATATAGTCAATGCACTATTTAAATTGTATCTTATTGATCTGTGTTTGAAAAAGAAGCCTTAAAAGTCAGCCAGCTACACAAAGCACTGGGCTTATTGGTCTCTGTCTACCATATATCTATTTAACTTCTTCGGCCCACTTCTCTGACTTACACCACTGAAAAAAAGATTTTGTTAGGAATGAGAGTCAGAAATTGCCATTCAAAGCTGACAGTTCTCAGGTGGGTTTCAATACCTATAAAGAAAGTAAAGAAAGTTCATGTTCTGATGTAGGTGTATTCCACTTAATTTCATGGAACCTGTTGTAACTATCTATTTAAAACTGATCTAAACTGGACTTTAATACTAAAAAAAAGGCAACAGATATCTAAAGTATGTGCTTTTAATTGTACTCTGAAGATTGCCTTTTTCCCTTGACTAGTCACTTGACAGTGCAATCTTTTCTGTTTTTGTCCTGTAGAGTCAGGCATAATGATTCTGTGTACAGACTACAATACCCTACAAGGATTTTATTGTATTGGAGTATGGCAGATGTGGATGCATAGGTAGGATCTGTAAACAACATCCTACACTTTGTGTTGCACTTGAAAATTAAATTGTTTGTGAAGTTTGTACAGTACTTATGTGCTTATACAGCCACTTATGTGCTTGATTACAAAAAAAGATGTCTCAAAAATGTGAAATCTATTTCAGTGGAATCTCTTTTGTGTAAGTCATTCCTGCTTGGAAGAATATGGAAATGTATATAATATGGTAAGAGAAATTACTTACTGTTTTAATTCTGAGGTCATTCAGGTTATTTCTGAATGGATGATAGGATATAACATAGAAGTCAATTAAACAGTCAAAGTGAGCAAGGTATATGTCCAGAGATGAAAAGGAAAGCAATTTAACTGCATGTATTTATTTCATACCAAAAATAGATTTTTAATTATTATTATTATTATTGTAGCTGTTACAATGTTAGAACTTGAAGCTGTTACAATGTTAGAACTACATTGTTAGAATGAATGCCTTCCATGATTAATTCTTTACCTTTATGTTTTATGGAGTAATTCAAATTTAATGTCATACTTAGGATACAAGAAGCAAAAAATCTTTAATATATGCATAAAATATGGTGAAATGATCCCGTGAAAATATTCTGTTTACTGTATATTTTGAATGGCAGTGAGACTATATGAGTTAAAGTAGTGTTGAATGGCAGGTGCTGCTGTAGTTTTATACTATTTTTTTAAGTTGCTGCATATTCTAATAAGCACTGTTAGAGGTTGTTAGTGGTTTGTTTTTGTTTCAGAGAGAGAATTTGTATACATTTTCATGAGACTTAAATCACTTTCTCCTTAATCCTTTCTCCTGCTAAGCTAGCAGTCTTAGGCAACACAAATTCAAACACATAAGGCAGAGTAATATCTAAAATCCAGTTGCCTTTCTATACAAAGCAAAACACTGTATTTATATCTTAATCCCTTAAAACTAGAAGCAAACACTGCATTCTTGAGTCTCAATGTACACTATTAGAATTTACAAAATTTTGCATGGCAAGACTAAATCTAACCCATCATCGGTTTAAAGCAATGATAATTTTCATGTGAGAGGTAGGATTCCGTATGTCAGTACAGACATAGAGGTCATTTGTTTTATAGACTGATTGTAAAGTCCTGAATATGTTTCAGGCTTGTTAGAAACTTGCAAAACTATACAAAAGTATCACACATCTGTAAGAGATAGGTACCTAAATAGCTGTAATACATGTGCCTAAATATATAGAGTAAAGGTAGTGAACATAAAGGATTTTTAAGAAGCAAAAACTTGTGATAACTAACAGCTGAGTGGCATACTTAATAAGGACTATTTTCACATCTACCATTCTTGACTGTATATTATATAAAAACAGTTTGCCCCTGTTCATATCTAAACTACTTGCTTTAGCGGACAGAATGCGATTTACTTCACCAAGAAAAAATTTATGAAATTCTATTGCTTATGTTAAATAAGTATTGAGATTGGTGCACATAATCTGTTATCTACCTCTGAAAGTATAACATAGCATCTTACAATCTGCTGTCATTGTACTGACTGGACAGTCCACCCTTTATGCAGATTTTATGTAGTCAAAAGTTTGAACTTTTCAAATACAGAAGTTGTAACCTTTAAAAATAGTATCTGGTGACTTACTTTTAGGTACTTAGAATGCAGGCACTCACATTTGAGTTAGTTACTGTAAGCTGTCTCTACCTGTTTCAGATATCTACATCAGGGTGAAATGAAGCACACTTCAGAAGTGCTTGTTTCTCCTCATTGACTGTGAAGGGAGCCTGAGGCAACTAGCAGAAAGTCATTTACTCCAGTGAATCTCACATGGGGATCATTGGCCTTTGGCCAGGCACAAGGACACACAGAACTAAGCATGCTCCATTGTTTCAAATAATTTTGTGCATTACTGCCAAAAAGAGATGATTTTGTTTCTGTAGTTGCAGTGCACCTACACATATGCAATTGAAATTTGTTCTAAAAGGTATGCTTTTAGATAGCAGATGATTAAAATATAGAGCTACACCTCAGTTTATTCAAACTGTCCTCATTTAAATATTAAATTATGGAAAAACTCTTTGCCATTGCCAATCTCAGAACCAGCAAACATAGAATCGTATAATAAAATCATAGATCAGCTTGGCTTAGAAGGGACCTTAAATATCATCTAGTTCCAGCCCTGTGCTGTGAGTAGAGTTGCCACCCTCCAGCTCAGGCTGCCCAGGGCCCCATCCAACCTGGCCTTGAACACCTCCAGAGATGGGGCATCCACAGCTTCTACGGGCAAACCGTTCCAGTGCCTCACTACCTTCTGAGTAAAAGATTTTTTCCTACTGTCTAACTTAAATCTCCTCTCTTCTATTTTAAAATCATTCCTCCTTGTCCCATTACTATTAAACAGTGTAAAAAGTCAGTCCCCTTCTGCTTATAAGCTCTCCTCATGTACTGGAAGGCCACTCTGGAGGTCTCCACAAAGCCTTCTATTTTCCAAGCTAAACATGCTCAGAACCCCCAACCTTTTTTCGTAAAAGAGGTGCTCTAGCCCTTTGATCATCTTTGTGCCCCTCCAACAGCTCTGCATCCTTCTTGTGTTGGGCACTGCAGACCTGGGCACAGCATGGGGCTTCACAGGGACAGAGCAAAGGGGAACAGTCAATACCCTCTCCCTGTTGGCCACCCTTCCTGTGATGCAGCCCAGGATACTGTTGGCCTTCTGAGCTGCAAGTGGATGCTGATGGCTCATGTCCAGTTTCTCAACTACCAGGATCCCCAAGTCATTCCCTGTAGCTGTCTATTGAAGCCAGTTTTTCTTTCCTATTTATCAGAGAGGGTCTGCTGCCCTTTGCCTGTCTCTTCTGACCTATGTATCTATAGAATCATAGAATCCCTTCTTATTATTTTTAATATCTCTTAGCTTATCTCTGCACATCTGGATGGCATCACCATTTTCTTCCCAGTCCATACTTCCCTGTTTCCACTGCCTATATTTTTCCTTCTTTTCCCTCAGTTTGACCAACAGATCTCTGCTCAGCCATGCCAGTTCCCTGCTTCCTCACTTCATTTCTTATGCTGAGAACACTGAGCTGTTATGCCCTCAGAAATATGTCCTTGAATAGCAGCCAGCTCTGTTCCATTCCTATGTCCCTTAGGACAGTTTCCCAGAGGATTTCATCCAATAATTCCTAGAACAGCTGGAATTTTGTTCTCCTGAAGTTCAGTATTCTGACTCTGCTGTTTGCTAGGCCTGTTGTGTGATTTGCCCCACCATGTTTCTGTGATAGCAATTAGGTCTTAGTTTTTTAATTTCACCAGTTTCCATCTCCTCTTGGTTATTTCCCATGCTGCATGCATTGGTGCAGAGGCACTTCAGCTGGGCTATTGGCCACATTGTGTTTTTGGGGGAATCCTCCCAAATTCCTCTGGAACAAATGTGAGGTTTTCCACTTCTACTTTCTGAAGTGTCAGTGTTCTATGGATCTTCTCTGTCGTGCAGCAATGTGTCACCTTCCCCCATCAGATATTGTTTAAAGCTTTGGTGATAAGCCCAGCCATTTTGCTGCCCAGTATGTTGGAATCATAGAATCACAGAATCACAAGGTTGGAAAGGACCTACAAGATCATCTAGTCCAACCATCCTCCCATTACCATTGCTACCACAAGCCAGTAAACCATATGTCATAGCTCCTCATTCAGACACCTCTTGAACACTGCCAGGGACGGCGACTCCACCACCTCCCTGGGCAGGCCATCTCAAACTGGGAGAACTGAGGACAACACTACCTGTGCTCCTAATCCCTACATCTTCCCAAGAGACGTAAAGTCTTTTTAAATATTCTGTGATTTTCTAATTACAGACCAGTTACAGGCCCAGCTTGAAAGAGCAGATAACATGTAGTTTGCACTAGCTGAATTCTTAGGGGATATTCTCCCTCACCCCCATAGTCTTCCAGAGTTAGGATGTTTCTGAAATAAAATACATGAATATCTAGCCATAATTTTTAAAAATGTCTTCAGAATCTTCTGAACAGTTATTCTTCGATGATGCTGGGTTATGCTGGAAATCCTGATTTGTTCACAGTATTATTACACAAATCTAAAAATTATATTTCTTCTATGGGATGTTACTTTGAAATTATAAAGTCTGTGCTTGAGATTTGCATTTTAATAGATTCTACCTAGGCTGCATTTAGCTGCTGAACACTGAGTTATTTATCAGTAGAATTTGTTTTTCTTCATAGCATTTAAAGCTATTTAAGTATAACATTACTCTTTTGAAATGAGTTCTAATGAGGATGCTAGGAGAGATTTGGAAATACAACTCTAGCATATTTACCATGACTGAGTAACTTAACTGATGAGCTGGCAATGTGTTTACAGAACATATTCATTCTAGAAAGGAATGTCATTATGACAATTTCAATTATTATGTGCAGTGAGTTTTCTAAGAGGTGTTTTTAGGTTCTCTTTAGAATGTGATGGCAGAAAAAGAATTTTCTTTTTCAGAAATGCAGTGGTCGTGATTATATATGACCTGTACATCACAGTTACATATGGGTATGTACATACACTGTTCCCAGTTTTCATGAAAATTGAAGGGGAAAAAGAGGGAATAATGGTGGCACATGGGGGAGTGAGGAGATTTCTGAGTATATACTGCTGAGCAATCAGATGGTTTCCATCACAGACAGGCTTACTTCTAGAACTAGATTATTTTGTCTAGACTAAGTATATATACTCAGAGCTGAAGTGCGGACTTGTAGAGAGGGATTTATACCAATATAAACTGATACAGTAAACTGAATAAAAGCTGAGAGGGAGAGGAATGGAAATGTGTTAAGCAAATATCAAAACTGTGAAAGTGTATCTTGAAAGTCTTAGAAGTCTTAAAACTGGCACGTGAATAGCTTTCATCAAATATAGATATACAGTGGCAACTAAGTAAGTATTGATCTGTTAAAATATCAGCAGTTGTGCTGGGTCTGGCTGGGTGGCAGTTAACTTTCTTCCTGGCAGCCCATATGGTACTGTGCTTTGTGTTCCCAACAGAGCTCTGTTGATGGCACACCAATGTTTTGTCTGTTGCTGAAGAGTTCCAAGTCTTTCTCTCCCTCACTCCCAAAACACATACAGCATCTTGGCAAGAGGCTGGGAAAGATGTCACCAGAGCTGAAAGAAGAGCTACTTCATACATGTAACATGCTCAGCAATAAAAACTCCGGGGAAAGGAGGAAGGAGGGAACATTTGTAGCTGTGGTGTTTGTCTTCCTCTTACATGTGCTGAGAAAGAAAACCATTAGTGCTAATTCAGATAAATTCCAGTGATCTTTGCTGTAATTTGTTGTCCCCCGAATTCTTTCGCTGTAGAAGCATTTGCTGTAACATAAGAAATCATTTCATTGTGCATGCTACGGAGAAATAAGTTAAGCATGTATTTTTCTATTTGCGACTGACTGGACTTTTCTATTATTACTTTAATTACCCCTCAAGCAATTTTCCAGTGTGTGATCGCATACAGGTCAGTGTTCTGTGAGTCCTTCAACATGACAATTCATGGAATAATTATCCTGTCATCGCACCTTGATTCATTGTTACGTAGTTTCTCAGGCTTGTAGCCTTGCTCACATTTGCTTAGCAACCAGATCACACATCTCTGATACTTATTATTCAAGTAATCACCCTCCACAGTACATAGATGCATCAATTAAAGCTTTACAATAAAGTATATTGTTCTGTGTAGAATCCTCAGGTGTCAGGAATTAAAAATTGATTTTTAATGGTTCAGGCCTTCTTCAAATGGCTAATCTGAGTTTATATTAAACAAACATGCATGCTAACATTCTAAACAAAAAAGTGGTAGGTCACAATCAACAGGAAATTGAAGAAAAAAGTATATTTTGTTCTTAAAATGTTCAGTCTTTTGTAGAGACTTATCAATATAATGCAGCTCTAGAAAGTCTAAGGACCGAACATCTATTTTAGATATGTATTTTTTCAGATGAAAATCAATTCTGTATCTCCATTATTGACTCTTACCTATATTCTTTGTGAACATTTTCTGGCTAATTTTCAGATTTGGGTAAATTTCACAGCAAATTATTATTAGAATGTGACATGAGTACCGAGAAACTGTCGAGATGGTTCAGTGATTTAATGTTGGCATCCTGCAGCTCTGACTGTAATCAGCAGATGCTCTGGCATTACCATAAATGTTTTCTCTGACAAAAAAAGAGATTTTTCTTGTTTGGAGTCTGCTGTTTCTGATTAGATTTGGTTTGGCTTCTTTTGCATAATTAATATACCATGATGATCTCTAACCTCTTGTTTTTAGTATCACCTTTTGAGCGAGGCACATTTGCAAGGCTGCTTTGTAAGTCAAAATAGACAAAGGAATACCAGGTCCATATGTAAAATTCATTTTTTTTTTCAGTGGTATAGGAGGTCTTACTGCTTTCAGCCTTGATTTTTCAGTGAATGTAAAGGGATCGTTTTTTCAGTCTCTTTTATACTGGCTCTGTGTCTACATTAAGTTTTTCCTCTAAGTGAGAGAAAAGCTTCTTCTGTAAGACCAAAGATGTATTATGTCTTAAATTAAAAAAATCCTCCCTTACATAGCAAGACTGACTGGTCTTTTCTGATACTTGATCATTGCTACACAGTAATTGTGTGCAATCGATTAGGAAAAAAGGAATCTGGAAATCTCATAGTTGGCTTTTGATGATTAAACTGAATTTTTGCATACCAAAGTGGCTGCAAAGTGTTTATCTGTTAAAAAATAGGACACAAATGTGTTCATGAAGTGAAAAGTGCATACCATTAATGATGTTAAACACAACGTTTTGAATTTGCCTAGATTGGATTAATTACCTATGACAATGTGGTTAGAATTTGTTTCAGATAGTAATCAGTGATGATAGGACATGTGAGTGAATGCCATCTTTAAAGAAAATTTCCTTGGTTAGATTCTATTGAAATCCTAGTCCCTTTGCAAGTGATTTGTTACACTTGCAATGTACAGTTCTTGGTGTCAAACACATCTATCAGTGGATCGTGTCCAGAGCAGGATCATTTTCAAATTCCATCTTCCTTCACACATGAACAAGACCCAATCAAAGTCCATCCCAAAGAGAGGATATAATTGAGTGACAGCACGTAACATTAATTAGCTTGATACACTTAAAGAGAACTGTCAAAGTAGTTGATAAGCAATCTTGAAAAACAAGCAGAAGATGAATCACTTTTTACTTTGCATTTATTTCCTAATATTTGGTTTTTAGTTTGGCTCTTAAAGATGTACTTTTTCCTGCTGCACAGTTTCAATCTCCTTTCTAGCATGCTTTTGACCATTGAATTTTCTTCAGAGAAAAGAAAGAACCATAATAATAATGCTTGAATGATGAAAGTCACATGAAGTAAGATGACTCAGCTTCTACCTATCTCCAGTGCATTCATGAAGGCAATCTTGGATGTTAGTGTACACAGGTTACACTTCACAGTCACCTCTTTGCTCCTGTGCTGTAAAGAGTGGAGCCTGGGAGCCTGGGAGCTATTCCTGCAATCTTTTGGATAATAGTGAATGACAGCACACTGTGACTGTGACCTGTGTGGGCGCAAACTGCCTTGGAACATTGTTCCACTACGAGTTACAGGAATGTGAGAAAATTGCATTTCTACTTGACTGTTAAGACTAACACTTGCCTACTTTACTTTCAGTCTTCACCTTTTAACTTTATGTTACTCCCAAAAACATTTGCAGGACTCCTTTTACTTTAGAAGCAGGCTGATTCCATAGGAAAAAAAAGTGCAACGTTTGATGAAACAATTTTTCCCATTAGTTCGATTTGGCATTACAAAATGTTTGTGCTCTACCTTCAATATTTCAGCATGTCAGTACTCTGATTGCTGATATAGGAGATGGAAATTTGGACTCAAACAAGGATATACAGATAGTATGCCGTTACAGCAGTAATTAGAATGCTTAGGATCTTTGTAAAGCTTTCATATCAGGAATAGTGAATAAGAAGAGGATAAACTCAAGAGTCTTCCATTAAGTTCTAAAGGCAATTACTAGGCATAGTTGGTTTTTGTAAAACATTTATGCTAAATTAATAAATACTTAACAAGTAACAATTCCATTTAGAACTGTGATTGGAATCTCATAAATATCAGGCCATTCTTTAAGATGTTTTTTATTCTTTGGATTTGTTGAGATTTTATTTTTCAGAGATCTGAGGGTTCCCACTGCTCTTTTTGTTGTGGAGTGGGGGCAGAGAGAGGGTGGGTTCACAACAACTGAGAAAACACTGCCACAATTTTTGTGTTTTTTTTCCATTTATTTTCCTCAACCCATTACTTATCATTACACACTGCAGCTGCCAGAAGCTTTCTTTTGATGCCAGCAGTGTTTATGAATATTCCTTAAATTCTCTATCAAAGTGTAGTTTGTATTCATCTATCTATTGGTAGATACCACACGAAAGTGTTTGGAAACTAAATGGATCTCCTTTCAAAGCCATCAGTGTAGTATGAGATCTACATAAATTATCTGAGTATTATCAGAGTATAGCTTATAAAATATAAATATGGAGCTTATATAAAAATAGACCTCTACGTACTTTGTCACAGATCACCAACACCAATTTGAAATGGCCAACTACAATATGCTTCTGTACAGAATAGAAAGCCTAGTAATGAAACACATTTCAGAAATTTAAAATAACCCAGATATGTTAATCACAGATCATTATAATTTCCCGACTGTTTCCTTTTCTGAGGAAATGTTTGTACCTACTTGTTTGTATGTTTGTACATTGGAAGAAATCCCATAAACACCTCTCTTGAATAAGATGTCAGCCACTGGCTGAAAGCATACTGTCACTAAGCTTCATTTATGAGAATGAGATAGGATCAAGATTCATCTTTTCACCTTCACTCATCCCAACATAAGTAAGATTAATTTACTGCTTACTAATACTATAGTTACACAAAATTGTTCATCCATTCTTTAATTAAGAAACTTGCTTTTTTTTTTTTTGCTCTTTTTTTTTTTTTAGAGAATGATTGAAACGATGTGCTCTAAAAATCAGTAGTGATCATAAAATAGGTTTCAAGTTTGGAAGTTTCCATTTTACAGTGTCCTAGAAACTACCAAATGTACCTTAATTTATGGAAAGATGCATGAGAATGAAACAAGATCCACTATAATGCAGAGTGAAATTGGGGAGGAGGCTAAACCCTTAAGACTGAATTAGCCATCATGCACTTTCAGAGGTTTCCTTCCTCACTTATATAAAAAGTTTGTTTGAATTTTGTCAGCAGTTTGATAACAATTGTTTTAGTTTCCACTTGACAGACACTCAAGACTTGCATTTAAATCATAGCAACTTAAATTTGCATTTCTTGTAATGAAAGTCATTGCCATATTAGATTAAATTAAAAACAGAAATTGTTTCCACACATCTCAATGCAAATGCAAGGTGCATTTGGAAGAAGTAGAGATAAGATTGAATAGAGTGATCAGCAAGAGCTAGTTTTTGGGAAGACGTAGGTAAGCAAGAGACAGATTGGAAAGGATTTGCTTTAGGAACAGGTAAAAGGAGCTGGTTCAGCACAGTTCATTTCTTCCCAAATTAGTTTGCTCAGAGTTTATAATTGATTTGCATTGAAATTTAGTTTCTATAAATCCTCTATCCTAGTCTCACTTAGCTCTGGCATACTCTCTTCTTGCCTCTGAAATGAACACAAAAACTATATTCAGTGTTTCTGAAAACTTAGTGAATCTCATCTAAACTGAAATATTGATTAATGTTTATTCCTTGCATTTCACACTTTTTAATAAAACACTAGAACAGCTACATCAATTAAATGTACGTTTTTATTTTTATTTAATCTTTGAAGGCTCAGTAATACTCTTCTGTGCCTTATCAATTCTTTTCTGCTCTGGATTAAGTCAAGTTGTGAACATTTAGCATGAAATATTATGGTCTAAGAAATTTCTTATCAAAGATCATTTAAGTACAGCTAACACTTGTTTAGGTGCTAGGGTTAGTGCTGCAGGGTATATATGAAATAAGTCATGGCAACACACAGCACTCTTTTAACATTTTGGGGATTTTCTTCCATCTCACTCTTGCCAGTCTCAGAAATTGTTGAAAAAATAGGAAACTAATAAAAAATGGCAATAAAATGTATTTTAAGTATTTTTCATTACACTATCCAGCAAGGAAATGATAGAACATTTTTTATGAGTCATGTTGTGTAATAGGCATGAGCCTTCTAGCTATTGCAGTCCTTCCCATTACATCTAAATTTTGCTTCTGGAAGGTAAAGAAGGCTTTTAAGGAAGAGAATTAGGTGTTGTGACGTTCTAACACCAGTGTCGAGGAATGGATTTCAGAGCACTAACTTTGGGCTGTATAAATGATTTTAAGGAGATAAGGGTGCCTGACAAAAATGAAGGCTCACATATATGCAGTACCTTAAGATGTAATAGGGATGGAGGGCCAGTGCAGGAAATAAGACCCCCCCATTTCCTCCTGCTGTAGTTAACCCAGCAGGTGTCTGAACACCACATAGTTGTTTCCTCGCTCCCCTCACATTCCTAGTGGAATGGGGGAGAGAATCAGAAGAAAAAAAAAAAAAAAAGAAGCAGAATTCGTGGGTTGAGATAAAACTATATACTAAGATAGAAAAATCAGTAAAGGATAATAGTTGTGTCTGTATAAGTGATGCACAATCAATTGCTCACCACCCTGTGACCAGTGCCCAGCTAGCCCCCAATGCAGTGGAAAAGAGCCAAATGAACTCCTGCCTCTTTCAAAACTCCTTCCACATGATGGTGTGGAATATCTCTTTGACCAGTTTAAGTCAGCTATCTTAATTCTGTTCTGTCCCAGCTGCTTGGGCCCTTTGCTAAGAATCGCCTTGATTCTGTACAGTACTGCTTAGGAGCAGCTATAAACATCAGTGTGTTATCAACATTGTTTTTCTCCTAGACTAAAACATCATACAGACAATGAAGAAAAATCCATCCTGGATTAAATTATGAAATTATGACAAATTACTTGAGAAGAAAACAGGAATTAATTTTCTTTTTTCCCTTTCTGATAGTAAAAAAGAGTTTGGTATGTGGAAGTTCAAAATCACAATTTTGAATATTGGAGTTTTTTTCTGTTGTTGTGCTGGGAAGCCACATGGGTACAACGTGAACACGATTCAGTACCTTTTCCCTGACTTTCAGTTTCACTCATCAGGGACAGGGAACCAAGGTCAAAGTATGACACCACGCTGAGGAGCAAGTGATGAGGGCTGTTACTTTTACCAAGCCAAAACCACTTGACATGGGGGCATGTCCCTAGAATATTTTCTAGCAAAGGCAAGACATGATTCATAATGTAAAAATAATTTGCATTGGTGATAAGGGTGATGTGTAAGTGTCGTCTGAAGAAAATCTATCAGCATAGACATAGCTTCAAGAACACAATATAGCACATGGAAAACAAGCCAAAGAGATGAAATACTGCACTGAGTCTTTGAGCAATTTTCCTTGTTAACTTGGTAAAAGATGTAATGAGACTATAACTGCAATCGTTCTTGCCTATAATATGATTTTATCATGCCCCACATTGAGATGTATGACTGTAATACAAGCTTATAATGCCATGTAATGTCTTTCTCTTTATTGTATTTACAGCTTTATTTTCCAATCAGTGTACAAGTATTTACATAAAAACTAAATATGTCCTTACTACCAAGACTTTTATTGAGAGACTATGCAATGAAATAAAGCTTTTCAAAGTACATTTTTATTTAAAATATTTATTACCGGCTTTAGAAAAATCTGTGTCTCAACTTCAGTAAGTCTCTTGAAATCATTTTTGTTCACCATTAAAGGTAATATATAACAGCATTAGGCAGGATTTAAAAATCTCCAACTGATCGTATTTTGTTTCCCCAGGTTCACAGCAGGCAAGTCTCACATTGAGGACTTTTTTGTTCACATACTATTGCACAATTTCATTTTTTTCTGAATATAGAGTGTGTAGCCTTTAATAGATTATAAGTTGTTTTATGCTAGGACACAATTTAAACTAAGGAAAGCTATTAAGCACAATTTTCAATCACAATCACATAATTGTAGGGGTTGGAAGGGATCTCTAGAGATCATCGAGTCCAACCCCCCTGCCAAAGCAGGCTTCCTACACCAGGTTGCACAGGTAGGCATCCAGGCAGGTTTTGAACATCTCCAGAGAAGTAGGCTCCACAACCTCTTAGGGCAGCCTGTTCCAGTGCTCCGTCACCCCTACTGTGAAGAATTTCTTGCACACATTTATGCAGAGCTGCCTATACTTCCTGAACATTGCCATTAATAAAAGTAATTTTAGAAGACTTATCTCTAGATGATAGTAGCTATTTGGCCCCAGGTTACGTGAATACAATTTTGAAATGTTTTTTATTAACAGCAGTGTTCAAGGAATTCACATCTGGAAAAACTGAATTTTAATAGGTCTGAAGATGCCAAGGATCTACAATAAGATAAGATCTGAACACTTAGACTTCAGTAGTTTACAACGCGATCTCTATCTTACCTGAGTCTCAAAGCATTCAGTAGTGGTAAAGTCGAAAATATTATGGGCAAATGTTTTCTCACTATAGTCTTTAGAAACCTTAATTGTGAAATCAAAGTTTTTTGTTGTTGTTGTTTTAATTTTCATCTTCATAGCGATTATTGACATGTGTGAGTGATGGTTATTGATTTCTCAGAGTGGCCATATATTAGAAACATCAGGACCATAACTACTTCGAATGTATACAGCTAATTAATAACTTCTGTCTCTAATCAGTGATTTTTAATGTCTGATTTCTTTTTTGTCTTGCTGCTGCATGAAGGTAAAGCTTGCTACAGTAGGTGGACAAGTAGTGCATCTTCATCAATGTAAGCTTTTTTATTCACAAGACTTCATGTAGATGTGCTTCTCCATGAGTAGTTTCCTTTTAACTGCTTTTGATATTATTCTTTTCACATTTTATTTGAAACAAGATGTATAGTGTGTAAATGCATTTATTTTATTCTGTACACTGTCTCAAATGGAGTTTTCAAATATAGTTTCACATATAGTTTTGGTTTCAGATAAAAGCACAAACTAAATTAATAAATGACCATGGTGTAACGGTTCAAAGTAGTTTAAAAAAAGCCTATTAATTCTGACTGGTTTATGGATCTCCTGTAGATTGCTATAGAAAGGAAAATATTGAAAGTGTGGTCCATCGTCCCTTAGCCACTTTCTAGCTACTGCAGACAGCCATATGAAATATTTTTCAGGAACAGGTTAAATTGCTCCTCATAACTGATCATGTTGGGTTGTTTTTTTTTCTCTTCATTATACTTGTATTCCAGAACTTCCCTACTCTGATGGTTCAAAGCATTCCAGTTTCTAATAGGAATATAGTAATGATTATTGATTCTTGTGCTTAATTTGTCAGCAAATTTGGACATGGGGCTTTTCCTGATTATAAATAGACTGTGGAGTGGATGGGATACCAAATCACCAAAGCATGAAAGCTTTGAATCAATGTGTGAAGCAGTACAGGTTGTTGCAGAGTTTGGGATTGACACTAATTACTGCTTTATTTAAATAAAATACTGGCAAAGTGGAAATTATTTCTAAAGAATTAGTGTGTTTCTCCTTTTATTATTACTAATATCTAACTAGTTTTAAACTTTTACTTAAACGGCAGTGATCCTTCACTCTGATAAAAATAATAGTTCTCTGGATACATATTTACCAAAGTGAAATCTAGGACTACAAGTAAGCATGTGTGCTTTCTGAACCAGGTCCAGCAGCAAAGTTCAGTGTTTCTGAATAGGATTCCTTACAGCCAGTTTACTGTGCTGGTAATTGCCTACAGACAAATCTGCTAGTACCGAGCATGCACCTAGGCGTATAGAAAACCTTCCTTAAATGAAAGAGCATACAAGGTGCCACCTGATTTAGGAAGCATCTGAAGCAACTTCAAGATGATTGAACTGGATTCAGATAGCGTATGTAAATGACTGAAGCAAAAATGTTCTGATTTCTTAGAAAGTGTGTTAATCACTAGAATTGAGCACCATGTATTAAGGACATGACTATGTGATTGTTTCAAGGAATTGTGGCTTCTTCCCTGCACAACAAGACACTTCCTAATGCCATTCCCTATTTTTGCAGGAAGGGAAGGTCTCTGGTCTTACAAGTTGACTTTGTTCATAGAATCATAGAATGGCTTGGGTTGAAAGTGACTTCAAGGATCATGAAGTTTCAACTCCCCTGCTACAGGCAGGGCCACCAACCTCCAGATCTGGTACTAGATCAGGTTGCCCAGGGCCCCATCCAGCCTGGCCTTGAATGTCTCTGGGAGGAAGCATCTGCAACCTCTCTGGTCAGCCTGTTCCACCACCTCACCACTCTCTCTTGAAGAACTTCTCCCTGACATCCAATCTAAACCTTCCCTCCTTGACCTTAAAACCATTCTCCCTTGTCCCATAACTATCTACCCTTATAAAAAGTTGATTCCCATCTTTTTTATAATCCCCCTTCAAATACGGGAAGGCTACAGTGAGGTCTCCTCACAGCCTTCTCTTCTCCAGGTTGAATAATCCCAGCTCCCTGAGCCTGTCTTCATAGAGGAGGTGCTCCAGCCCTCTGTTCACTAGTATATGCCAAAAAAGTCATGATTATCAATGCCTTTGCTACTGTTTTAAGGGGAAAAAAAAAAGAAGAAGAAAAAAAAAAAAAAGAAAACAAATTATGCTCAACTTTTCTCAGTTACTTACACAAGAATTCCAGGTTGTAAGTAGCAAGTTATGAGAGACATCTTTCCGCAATTCTAAATTGGAGTTTCGAAGTGGGATGACACTGTAGATCGATTCCAACATCTACTGTGTCTTAGCAGTTAACTTGAAGCAGTTTCTTGCTTAGACTTGTTGCTTTTATAAGTTACTTAAGTCATAGTATGAGAAGATGGGGAAAATGTTAAAGCCTCAGTGCATTAGTGTTCACTATGTCTTTTACAGAGTATAGTTCTTCATACTTAATTGATCCTTGGGCTTGACTATTTTGGGGTAAGGATTTCAGTGAACTGCTAAGTAGTTGGAACTGGAGTGTTAGTATACATCTGCACTTACTCTCTGATTCTGGCATTTTATCTTTTGCTTTAAAATTTTGATTTTAAAATCATTATTGATTTAAAATCGGTATTGATTTTCAAAACACTTATTTCTCCCTCACTCTTTTAACACAATCTAATCAAAAGCAGCTACAATGAAGCTTAAATTTTGTATATTGACATAAGTGGCATGCTTTTCTCAGCTTGCAAATATGTGATCAGAATCAATAAAAGTAAACATTGAAGCAGAATGAGATATTTTAATTTATATGATAGGTTTATTATGTGTAATTATGAAGATGTTTTCATCTCGAATCTCTGGCCTTCTGTGATACAGGAAATCTGAAATGTACGTTATTGCATCTTCGGGGGCAAATTATTTTCCATAATACAATATAAAAATTAGTTTTCTATTAATTTCACTTAGTTTTTCAGCTAAGTGAAAAAAACCCAGCTATTATCAAAATTTAATTAAGAATTATTTATCTGCTCTAGAAGATGATAGAAAGGCATTTATTTTCCTCCACTTCCCAAAAGGTGATTGTGCCTGTAAAATTTGCTGAGATTGTCCAAGAAAGTGTGTAAAATCCTCATCCATCACTGGGAGCCTCTGGTCAGGGAATGACAGTGCAGTAAATATCTTCAGCAGCTGCCTTTTAATGTACAAGCTGTTTTTGGTAGGAATTTTCAGCTCTCACATAAAACACACTGTCATGAGTGACTGCCTGTGCTCCAAAGTCATTACTATTGGGATGATGGAACATCTTTCAGAGAATAACCAAAAAAACTTTAAATGTCATGTCAAGTTTGCTGAAGCCATTTTCAAGCCTTGTTCAAGGTTACATGAATATTGAGTATGCCTGTTTTTAAAAAGTTTGAGATCTATGAGAGGGACTCTTCATATTCTGGAGCTGCGTGCAGGGAGGAAATCTGTCTGTTAATACACGTCAGCCAACAAAGCTGAATCTGAACCAAGCGCAGCTTCCTCTGACAGTTAATACCAATGATATTTAGCAAAAAGTAGCAGATTCTTAAAATTGCTTAGCTGCCTAAATAATAAATAAGAATTGTTACAACGGAAGTAGATTTTTTTATATTTCAAAATCTGATCGATTAAAAAATATGTAGGAAATTTAATTAACCAGATAGAAGTTTGGAAGCCATTGTGAAGTGCTGAGTAGTGTCTTCTCTTTGACTCAAGTGAGAAAGAAGGATCCTGTCAGTCTCTGTTCTTGATTTTATGGGAAATATGGATGCTAATCTAATAAAGTTGTGTAAAGTCTGCATCACTTCCACGAGACCAGGCCTGCCACTTTTTTCTTCTTGACATTGTTCTTGACTCTTTGAACATCATTAGTCTTTTTAGTGTGTCATCTGCATGTGAAATTTTGTCTCATCAAGAGATGTTTTTAAATTACAGAATATTGAAACTGAGTATTTTATACTGAGATGAAATTTATTTATTTATCATATTTATGTGTTATTTATTATATTTATTATTATTATAATTTTTTTATTATAATTTTTATTATTATAATTTGTTGTTTATTATATTTATGTTATATTTATTATTTATCTTTCACAGAGAACCAGAAAGCACAACTAGAGAAGTCGTGTTCACGCCACAATATCAGCTTAAACTCGACAAGAAGCCCGGTCACCAAAGAGGTTACTTATGATGTGGAAACAAGTTGTATGGCATGGAACAAGGCTGCTGGGAGAAAGGAAGCCTATAATGGAGAAGGCAACAAAGAAAGGAAAACAGAGCGTAACGGGTCTCCTTCTAAGGGAGAAACCATTCCAGAGGTAGAAGCTCTCCTGGCAAGGCTGCGAGCACTATAGAATATAAAGGATTAAACCAAAGCTTTAAAACAAACTGTAATAGATAGCTTGAAAAGATACACTAATTTTCCATTGTTGACATTATGTACTTCTGAATTCCAAACTTCTCTATGTATTAATACTCTACTTCCAAACTCCACAGCACCAGACTTGTTTTTCTTCTCATTAAAAAGATTTTTTGTTATGCCTTTATGTACTGAGACTACAAAAAAAAATATCAGCAGAAACAAATAATACATTATTCCAAGTCACAATCATTTTATTCAACAAACTGCTGACCATATGTTTTGAGAACTTCTCAAAATAGGTGTATCTCATAAATATTGTTAGATCACCATGCCTGGGAATAAGGGAATGCAAGAAAAGTAGTCTTATGTTTTCCACTGCAATTTCTGTTCTGAAGAGATATTAGTACCTAAAAGGTGTTATTACAGCAACATTTGCAACTATAGTAATGGGAAATGTGTATCACATAAGTTTTTCAGACATGTTCCAGTTTGAGTTCATTGAAGAGCTCCAAAGTTTGCTTAATATGCTTTTACAAAATGGAAATCCATGGACAGTAAACAGAAAAATCTATGCAGATTATATACTTTATGTGTGAATAATATATTGCTCCTCTTAATCTTAGTTATGCCAATTATATCAAGATAATATATATCTAATTTCTGTGAATGCAGTGTTTTGCAATCGTATCTGTAGTGGGCAAAAGGTCTTTCTCCACAGTTATTTACCAGTGTCATTTTTTAATCTTTTCACACGTGAGTTAATATGTTTCTACAAAAGGAACATATAATGGAAAAGTTTCTACAATTGGTTTTTCACAAACTCATTTTCCAGTAGCCCATAAAGTCTTATTTGCTGGCACAATAGGAAACTTGCACATAATTGCATCTCTTTTATCGCACTGTCGTTGTACATTGTTACATGTTGGCTATCATATTTATTAATTGCACATCATAAAGAATTGCTACCTATGTTACCAAGTAGGAAGTTACTATTAGTATCTTTGCTCCATTATTTAAAACTTCCTTATTATTAGAGCGTATTAGGTATCTAGTATCTTTCTTCTAAATTACTCTATTTTTCTTTACAAAACACTGAAAAACATGTCTTTCAATAAGAGTCAGTTATGAAACCAGTGTTTCAGTGCTTCAGTGCTTTTTATATCCTTGTTTAAGTTGCCTTCTTACTTTCTGCACTAAACATTAATAAAGTTAATTAGAACTCTGAAATTGGGCCTGTTTATACATACTGCATGGAGTGTTTTTCAGCCATCATGGGAATCAATCTCGTGTTTCTGGGGCTGTTGTAACCATCATTATATGCTCTAATTACATTTCCTGCATTAGCTTTTGAAAAATAGAAAATATGAAGAGAAGCCAGGGAAAGATGCAGGGAAATTCTGTCAGACCATCATTTATTCAGTGCTGTTTGCAAAACAATGGGCAGGGGTGTCAAACAAGGCTGTCTTTGGTGCCTTTTAGTGAGTGAACAGCAACTGCTAATCTCATAAAAACTAAAGTAAAAGCTCACGCTGGAGTTAATAATGTCCTCTCCAGTCACTACAGTAAGTTGTAAGCCATAATTTTGCATAATGCAACTGTTGCTAAAGTACCACTACAATCTTCTGCACCTTGTCAACTGTTAAGACTTACTACACATGCTCACAGGGTACCATTCAAATTGCAGTCGACAGAGTACAGTACGCTTGACTAAATAAAACTAAATGAAATATATTTTGAAGAAAGAAAAATACAGTTGCTGAAGACGTGTTAGAATAAAAGGGCTGGGCATGGAGAACTACCTCTGAAGTACGAATGTGATGGCCAGCTGAATGAAGGTGGATGTACAAACTCGTTTTCATTAACAGTTTCATTTCATTTGTTCACTTGAATAAGTGAGCAACAGTCCACACCAGAACTGACAGTTCAGGACACCAATGTGTCGTTTTTCAAGCAAATCAAATTAATGAAGCTACCTAGTGGAATTCTCAATAATCAAAGAGCTCCTAGCAGCCTAGCATCTTCTGATTTAAAAGTAAATATTTACTTTTAAAACTATAGATCTTAAGCCATCTTTTTGTACAGGCCGAGAAGCTCTAAGGAATGTATTCCAGGGCTTTTGGTCCTTGTTAGATGTTGTGTTTCTGAATTCGTACTTCCAAGCAGACATCAAGTTAATTCACAGTTTCTTCTGTATAAGTAGGAGAATAAAAAAAGCTTTGTAACTTTTCACAACCCATGTAAATACAGTGTGTAGTTTTTCCCCTTCAGCGTTTCCTTTTACCATTGTAATGTGATGTAATCAGGATTGAAGTACACAGTCCAGTTGGTGTACACAGTAAGTTTTCTCTCTGCATTTCATCCTTCCTTATAAGTAAACAATTAAGATCTTTTGAATAGGAAAAATAAATACATGGTTTAATGGATTCAAGTAACAGTAACCTTGAGAATATTATGTCTCTATTCCATTATATGCTCTTACGCTTTTATTAAAGTGTAAAACTCGGCTTCTAAATTGTATGGGGTAAATTGTTTTAATTCACTTAATTCATTAATTGAGTTTAAAATTTAAAGCTAAATAAATTTTTCTTAAATGAATGCAGATTTTTAATGCTGTGTGCTAGTTATTTTTAGTAGGACTTTTTTAGTAAGTATCAAGCCTACTGCCTCATCTGTAGGATTGAACCGAAGGTTTCACATGAAGTGAAAAACCCTCTGTTTCTGTAATTCACACCTGAAGATTAAGTCCCTATAAAAAAAAAGCTTCCTGCTATCTTCAGACATAACTGTTCAAAGAAAAGCATTTGAGAGATCTTGTGGGGTATACTCCACTGCTCGTTCCTTACTTGAGCAGCATACAGCAGGCAAAAACAGCAGGGGCTTTTCTTGCCAGTAAGCTGTAAGGGTTTAACACATTTTTGATACTTCACATTCATTTGGGATGACTTTTCATTTACTTCAGTAGAAGAATTTTGATTATTTCATCAATTTTTAGTTTACTTACACACCGGATTATTCATGGCAGTGGTCTAAATTCATACATAAATAATTCTAATGGCTTGACCTTCTCAAGATATTAATGTTTGCTATCAGTTTCCTCAAGCTATATGCAACCAAGCTTGACATCTGGCTTATGGACCATAGGTGATATACTAGTCCATATGAACGCAGAACGAAAAATGATGGCAGTGACTTTATTACCAAACAGTACAGTGGCACTGTGGCTGCCGTGGCATACAGTCCTGTTCTGAATTAAACACATCATTAACAGAGCATGGATCAGCAATCTGGAAAAACTATTTACTTTGCATTCTCCATTAATTATGACAATACTTAAAAAAAAAAAAAAAAAAAAAAAAGTTGGGAAAAAAAAAAAAGTTGGAAAAAAAACCTCAGATGCAGCTGTTACACACAATTTTTCTGCAGCACTTACTTGTCTGAAACCACCTTATATGACCAGCCCTCAGCCTAGCCCAGCCGAAGTCATACTTTCTGGACCTAAATGGGTTAATGCTGAGCAACTTGAAGCACTGCAGCCCTTTGGGCTTCTGTAATAAAAGCTGGAAAAGAAGACATTTACTGCTAACTTCTGCTGCAGCCATTTCTAATGAGCAGGAACAAATTATAATTTTTACAATAATCTTTCCAAGCCTTACAGTACTTGGTGTCTATAAAACAAATGGACAAGCAGGGGTTGGTAAACCCAAAGCCACAGCACCTAAAACGTTGTAATAAGAAACCAGAGGCAAGCGAGAGAGACCAGGAAAAAAAAAAAAAAAGCAATTACATGAAAACATTGTAACATTGTTTTCTCTAGAACAAAATAAAGCCTTGCTATACCAGCTCCTGTTGTTTTAATGTGATGTGTTTGTTATACACAACTGAACTAAAGCAGAAAAATAACTTCACTTAGAAGTCAAAGTGTGAGGAACTGCTTGTCTGGCTCACTAAATAAATTAAAAAATAATAGATGACTTGCAGCTTTTATGTGTTCAGTCTTACATTATGCCAAGTTTCCTACAGGTAAGAAATGCTGAGATGATCACCTTGTGTTAATTATACAAGAGATTAATCAATTTTATTTAAATTATTCTGGCATGTGATGCAAGCACCTTTTACAGTTTTACTACTTCTGGTTGTGAAAGCATGCCAGTAAAGCATTCTGGTCACTGTAACATCACTGAAGAACAGATGAGAAGTGGTCCAGATAAAATTTTTCTCTCCCTTCCAGAGATAGCCATTAAGTTTGATACGTTAGCTGAGTACATTTTAAACTCCAATGTACTTTTATTTTCCTTCAGAAGTGCAGCTTTTTCTTTTTGTGATCCATGCAATGTCATGCACTGAAGAATTATTAAGGGAAATATTTTCTGACAACGTACCAAGCAGATGACTTGCATGCAACGTCAGTCTCATATACCACAGAGGCATAACTCTTGAATGTAATCCAAAGAGAGACAGATAAGGTTTTTCACTCCACCAAAAGAAAATAGTTCCTTTCATCTAAATGAGCTTATTCCACTGCTGGTATTGGAGCTGCATTTATTTTTGGAGGGTAATATACCTCTCTTTTAAAATCTGTGTTATATTACCCAGAAAAAAAAAAAAAAAATTAACTATGGAAAGGCAGAATTGAGGAGACTTCGTAGCAGAGTTGATTAATGTGCTGCCTGATTTCATTTCTGGGACCTGAAACTGCATCTAGTGTGGAATGAAGCAACTGGAAAAAAATAGTCTTATCTGACATCTTTAAAGGTCATGAAGGAAATGATGGTGGGTGATCCAGAGTTGGTATGGCCACAGGTGTCTTGTCTATTTGAAGACATATATCAGAATATCCTCAGAATAGCAATATTGTTGGGCTGCTCGTTTGCAGTGCTCTCAAGCTATAAGAGGAAGGAAAAGTCTGACAGATAAATATGAATCCCCAGAAAACCTCAGAATATTTTCTTAAATTCAAGGGTCAGTCCTGCTCCCATTCACTTTGATAGGTAAAGTAAGAGCATAAGGAGTCAGATGAGTTCACATAACATCTCTACAATCATACGGGACAACGCTGCTCTTGGTAGCTATGCATGCTGACACAGAGAAGGCAGTACAGAAGGCAGTCTGCCCTCATAGTGTTTCAGATTGGAAGAAGCCACAAGAATGCTGGTCAACAAATTTGAGCTCAGATCCTAGGGTCAAAATATAAGGGCTGCTCCAAAAGTAATGCTTCCTATTTCGTTGTATTGGCCCACAGTGTCAGAGATGGATGTCTGCAGTATGGCAATAGAGGTTGAACCTTCCCACCAATATTCCATTACACGTTGTTACCATGTGACAGATGGCAGCAGAGGGGCAGTCTGACAAAATGGTGTTTGATATGGACGTGCATATGAAGCATATGATGACTACATGCAAGCTACAAATTCAGAAGGACCTTTAAATCTCAATTACTTGGGTTTCTTTGCTATATGCTGTTCCGTCTCTTCTCGAAATTTTCAGTGCAAAGCAAACCATAACCTTTACAATCTATAACTGTTAGCTAACAATAATAAATACATAAACAGCTTTTGTGAAAGTGCTGCTTAATTTGTTGCATCTTAATATGAAGATTGTTTTACATAGTTGAAAACATGCATTGCAACAAGACTCTTTCCATTAAGTAAGACAGAAACGGCAATTATGCAGTCTGGATTTTTTGCTAATGAAGTGTACTTTCTGCTAATGGATAGGAAAGCAAAGCAGTGAAGTCAAACAAGTCACCTTGATAGTATAATGCAAGACCCATCAATTTTGCACAGGCATTCTTCAGTAATGAATCCTGGAGCACAACCCATCAACATTTCTCCTGAAAGACAACAACTGAGGTAAAGGAACCACAGTAAGTGGTTTGAAATGAAAAATGGGATAAGAGCTTTCTACTCCTTTAAAATTGGAATTGATTATGCCAAATTTATCTACAAGGTGCCTGAGCAGTGCATTAAAAATGCTTAGACAGAAAAAAATATGTTCTCATTGTGCAGTTGGTGGCACAATGCCACATTGTGCTACGACATCACAGTAAGATAGCTGGGGCCATATCTTCATATCTTTCCTTGAATCAACCAACTCTGTGGACAATCTGATGCAATAGAGATTCAAGTCATTGTGTGTTTTTTCTTTCTTTTTTTTTTCACTTGAGGTGTAACAGGTTCAAATCCACAGTACAGATTCAATGCTGAAACCATAGGATGGCAGAGGAAAAAAGTCAGCTTTTTGTCTGTCTCTGCAGAGAATAGTGGTCACTCTGGTCCATAAAGAACAGAATGAGCTCTCATTAACTTCAGCCCCTGAATACAATTTTCTACTTCTTGATTACCAAATCCCCAAAGAAGGATCAGAAGGTTTTATTTTTCTCGGAAATACTGCGCTACAGTAAATCTTTCTACAAACTAATAAACAGTTTAAATTCAGTAGCATCTAGATAGAGCATCAAAATCAACAGGCAAGAACAAATTAAACTCTTCTTGCAAAAGACAGCACAGGATCATTGCTTCCTGTTTCCTTCCCAGTGTATTTAATACTAAATACATAAATCTATATCAAAATAAAGACAGAATTTCTTTTAATTACATACAACTAAGAAGATACAGTGTTCATGCTGTACCTACTACCAGGACGCTTTGATTAGCGACAGTTGTCTCATTGAATTAACCTGTCCCATCATTCAGTGCAAAGCAAGTCCAATGTATGAACACAGATGGCCATGGTAAGGGCCTAATCCTGTGATGTCCCCTACATGTCCTCGTAAATACTCAGCTCATCATCCTCAAATGGCACAAAGTCATTCAGAGCACAGGGTTTCTACAACCTCTCAGGATCATGCCCTAATGAATAAAATATACAAAGGTGACTTGAGTAAAATCCTTTCCAATGTGCTGACAACAGTAAAATAAAATATTCCTCTTAGGACATTTTCCTGGCAGAACATTTTGACCCCTGTATGACTGGCCTTGAGAAAAGAATGGGTAATGCTCTAACCAATTCATCCAACTGATTTTACGGCATTTTTGTTTTGCCAAATGTTGGGCATGTTGTGTAGATCACCACTGAAAAATGAAAATTGTTCATAAGTGCAGCAGATGTAAAATATTAGACAGAGCTTGCAATATCTTTTTAACTTCAAGTGCCCTGCATGTAAACTGTACTGTTAATTGTTTCATTTGGAAGCAAAAACATTTTATTCTATTTTACAAATCTGCCTCATACTGTACACCAAGCAGTACCCCAGAAATCCAACTTTGTCCTTGACCGCTGATGAAATTTTACTATTATACAGTAATTGCTGTGCCCTGAACTCTTATCCCCCCTACAGATTTAATATTTCTCCGAAGAGAATGGTTCTTCTTAAAGTGGTATTATTTTATCCTTACAGTGCAGCTCACTAAACTTGCCTTTTGCCCCCTTGTTCTTAGACTTTAAAAGGAGACTACAGCAATCTGATAGAGCACCCACTGAGAAGAAATCAAAGGCTCTTGTTGACTTCAGAGACTGTTAGAGACAACTCCTAAATGGGATGACTCAAAGTGCAGCTCTAGCCTGGAGGCAGCTATACAGATGGTGTTGTGGGGCTTTATTGTCTCATTGCTTCTGGCTCCAATCTGTGCAGTTTTTACATATAATTATTATTTTCTTGTTGCTAGCTCAATAAATATGATGCTGAATAGGCGAGTTGAGTTCTGCCTGCCTGAAATTTTAAACAGCAAAAACAATCCTACAATCACTATTCACATTAACACCTAAGTGCTGCCAAGTTCAAGGAAATGAAAGAAAGGCTATCAATCAAGAGCAAGAATGGGTCTTGGGTACAGTTCTCATTTTCCTTAAAAGAGCCACAGCCATTAAGTCCACTCAAGAAGAGTATACAAAGGATCTGCAAGGCAGCATTTCTGTTAGTGACTGAACCAATTGAAGGACAAAGCAACAGGCAAGCCATTTTGAAGGCCACTGTCCCAGGACAAGCTGTCTCCTTACTGCCTGTTGTGATATCTACAGAGAGTACAGGAGTGGGATGACACAGGTCAGGCTTGTTTCAGGGTCAGTTTAACAATTATACAGTATAGGTGACTGAGGCCAAATGTGTTGGCCCACATTCTGACACAGTTCTGGCATTCCTATATAATTCCTTTAAGAGCAAAGTACATTAGTGCACATCTCCTGTCCATCCAGCACTAACACAGATGTAGATTACTGACTAGAAGTAAGAAATATCTGAGTGAAATTCTCTCTGTCATGCAGAACAAAACTAACTCCTTTAGCATATGTCAAGGTACAAGAGCATAGTGCAGTATATAACCTTACCAAGAAACTGATCAGGTTGTTTGCATGAAATAGTTACCATCAGTAGTTTGTGCATATGGTTGTCATTAACAAGTGAAAGAAAGTTAATGCTGGTAAAGTTAAATTAACATGAAATTCCTGACTTGTCTTATTCAGTCATTTGACAGTGGCATATGCTCCTGCTTTACACATGAAAGCTTAATTACAATATTTCAGGTGGAAAACTGGTTAATTATATAAAAATGAGACCCAGAAGTCTGTAGTATGACACCTTTCCGTGCTTCCCAGGGGGTATCATGCATGAAGGAAGATGCTTATTGTTGGCAACGTTGATCTAAGGCCAGCAGGAAGGCACTGTCACTGAAATAGAGGGTCCCTGCATACAGTCCAGCTATAATGAAGAGCAAAATTCATTTTATATAAATTGTTCTTTGTAACAAAGCTCTTTTTCCTAGGACAATACACTGTCTCTTGTGTGGGATTCATTTTACCTAAGTTCAGACAATTCTGATGTAATAGCGTCCAGCTGAGGTAATCACTCATTCTGGCTTTCCTCCTATATAGAAAAGGCCAGTTTGAGCTCTTTCCACCTAATATGTAAAGAGGAGAGAAATGAGTCTATAGCCATGTCTATTTCCCTTCTCTGACTAAAGAGAGGGCCTGAGGGGACCAGCTCAGATGTGGGCAGATGAATCCGAGCATTTGCAAATGATTAGAGGGATCAGTGCAGTGTGCCACATGAGTCTAGAATAAAGGGTAGCTGAAGCCCTACTCAGCAACCTGTTATGAACTTCACTTGCTTTGTTCTTCCTTGGCAAGATTAAAACAGCATCCACTTCTACACCTCTCAAAAGGAGGAGGTGAGTTGAATCCTCTTGCCAGTAAATTGAATGGCATTAGCACAACATTTTTTTTTCCTTCCACAACTTAAGAAATACCAGGAAATCTTCTACCTAATGACCTTTCCTTTCACATTTCAATTGACTGTAAACTGGACATACCTCCCCAAGGCTGAAGCCCAAGCTATGATCCAGCATTGCACACATTTTAATCTAGAGTTCAATGGAGTTGTCTGTTTTCTCATGGATTTTCAGCTCAGTTCAGTCCTCAGTTTATCCACCTTTGATTCAGCCATTAAGCCATTCAGTCATTAAGCCTGTAGCAAAATGGTGATTACCGAGGAAGTGTCTACTTTTACTCTTCATGCTGTATGTTCCCATACCTTGAATCAGTCTTTGTCTCGTACAACAGCTATTCACAGCCTGAATTCTATTGAAAATACGCAACTTCTGCAAATACCTCAGCTTCATACCTGTGTGTAGTCACTTATAAAGCCTGTTTGCCAACTCACATCTACCAGTATGAAAACTCTCTCTAAAAATACTGCATAAGATATACAGTACAAGGCTGTGCTTTCACCTTGGGCTTTTGATGACAAGAACAACTACTTGAGCTTCATCTTGAGTGGTTATAATGTGACTTTAAGTTCTTCATAAAAAATATAAAAAAAGATATAGCTTAAGAAGATATCAAAAGTCTTGCAATTGTGTTTTTTTTTTTTTTTTTTATTTCAGAAAACATGATGAACAAGAAAAAAATAGAAAAAAATCACTTAAGCTTTCGAAAGGAAGAGCATTTCAGAATGCTGACCTCATAGTTTCACCTTCCTCTCACCTAATTGTATCTACATGCAGGACTGCATTATCCTCTGCTACAGTATTCCAAAATGCTTCATAGATCATAGGTGCAGCAACACACTTGAAAACCTCTGGCTCTGTGGCAGATTTGCACTGTCTTACAGAAAGAAGAGAGATTGTCTAGTGTCACGTTCCAAAAGGCTGAAGATTGTCACTTCAGTGCAGGGGATTTGTACAAGGCACAGCTTTTACCAGAGAGCAAAATACCTAATCTAGATATGATTTTATTTATTTTTAATAAGGGGGAAAGTAAAATGTACAATCTTCCAACACTGCTGCAGACACATGATGGCAGGACAAAAAGCAATGAGATTTTATTCCAAAGCAGAGCTTTGTATTGCTGAAGGCAGAGAAACCTTTATTCCATCAGCTCACAGGAAAAGCATGAGATTTTCTAGAGATAACTGCAATACAGTTAAGACAATATAGTAACAACAACAAACGTCTCTGAGCCCTGGAGGGAAATTCAGGGACTTACTTGTGTCAAGCAGAGTGCTTATCCCATTGTGAGAGGAGTTACAAACTATGGAAGCAATTCAATTCTGTAAACACATCTAGCACCCAGCTGATCTCTCTTTCTACAGTTTTTTCAGTCACGTTAAAATCTCTTGTACACGGAGTCCTTTGTCAAGGAACTCAACCCATTTACTCCCCTACTCCATCTCCTTTTATTTATTTTGAACTTCACTCCTACCGACTCCATGTTCTGGCCTTAATTCCTGTGCTGCAGGTAAAGCTCCAACCTCCCTGGCAGTTTAGGAAGAGTCGCAGACTCTAAAGGTTCAGCAATTCATCATCATTTCCAGAAAGAAGCAAAAGAGCAGTGGTGGTGATTACTGACTCTATCCTAAGGGCAACGGAGGAACATATCTGTCAACCAGACATGACACTCAGTGAAAGTTAGCGCCAACTGCTACCCTATGCTGCTCATCCATATGGCATTAATAATACTGACAGGAATGACCACTGCAGACCAAAAGTCACTAAAAGGAACTACAGCGTGGGTGGAAAAACTCGAAAGTGCCAGTTCTGCCTAACAAGAATCGTATTTCAGGTGAAAACAGAGTATAGTTTTGGAAGTGGCACTGAAGAATGGACTGTGGTTCGGTATGTGATTGGGAAAGCACTAAGTGCACATTACAACTGTATTTGCATTTAATGAGTCTAGTGAAAGGAGAAAATTAATGAAACTAACAGTATAAGCAGACTGTTCTAAAAACAAGTGAAGATCAGTGTACTCTCATAGAGTCTGTACAGGAGGATACTAAATTGATCTCCAGAACAACTCCGTTATTTTAACTACACACAAGTAAACAGGTAAAGATGTAAGGCTAGATACATGATCAAATTCATAACTGAATCAGTGTAACAAAACTGGGTAGGTAAAGTGAAATAAGAGCAGAATGGTTGCAAAGAAATAAGATAGTTCTGGAAGGGACACAACAATAAATTCAAAAATTTGCATGATTAAGTCATGTGGAGATCTGATTCAAGGGCAGTGGAAGCTAAAGATGGCAGTTCCTCCCAAAATGCCCCACCAAAACAAACAAAATCAAAACCAAACAAGCAAAAATACAAATGAACAACAACAACAACAAAATCATGGAGATAAGTATATAAGTTCAAATGCGAAGACTGAAAATTAGTATCTGTTGCCAGATGTGAATAGAAGTAAGTTGGGTTTGAGAGCCAGGAAGATTTCACAATAAGACAAACTTGACTGAGGCTTCTAAAGGCAGGAAGAAAAAAATTGAAGGCACAAAACTGAAAGTAATGCAACCTGAAATACAGCTGGCAGCTAGCAAGATATCTATTTGTAAAAATACTGGTGTTAACACAAAGATGAAGAAAAGTGTTGGTCTCATAATTCAGCAGAAAAATAAAGCTATCAACAGACAACTACAGGAATGCTTTAATATCTCCCTTGCATGCTTTCACTAAAAAGAGATAGTATGATCAAATGGCTGTCACAGTTTGTATGTGCAAGCAAGGGACAAGACCTCATTTTCTGAACAAAGAAACATGGGCTAGAGAGCTTTAAAGGCACAAAAATGTTAAAAACTATCCCATCAGCTGGGTCTCTAAAAGTTCATCACAGTTCATTCAGTGATCATCCTTAAGAACTCTTAAGGGTTCAGGAGGTACAGAAAGACTGGGAAACAGCAAACATGGTGCGCAACAAAAAAGAAGTCACAGAACGATAGCATAGAATGTCATGTACCCTGACATCAACATCCCTTTTCATTCCTCTACACAAAAACAATCCCAACGCAGATTAGAAGAATGAATCACTATGGGAAGGAAATAACCTGTTGCACAAGTAAGAACAAGAATAAAAAAATGCAAGTTGCTACACTGAGAAAAATAGCAACTGTCTTTGTAAAACTGAAGCAAGCACAAGTGAACAACAGCATGGTATCTCAAAAAAAAAAAAAAAGAAATAAGAGGTAATTATCATACTAAGGCTTATATATACTCATGCAGTGTGACACATCCAGAAAGCACTGAAGCCTTTTTATTCAGCCCTAGTAAAAGTTTGTTTCAGGGCACTGCATTTCAGTAATAAGTGATTCGAAAAGTGAGAAGACAGAGGGAATTGATCAGCGCCTAGAAGGAAAGAGTGAAAGATTCAGAGTTGTTCAATCTGAAGAAAAATGAGGAAGGATACAAAATAAAGTAGGGAAAAGAGGCTATGTATCATACTACATATTAGGCTATAGTTTGATACGTGCTCACTTGATAAAAGAGGAGGGGCTCTTTTTGACGGCTATGATGATCATGATGAAAGTCACAGACTTAAACTGAAGTGACAACAATTTAAGGCAAAATAAAGAAAACTTCTTAGCTGTATGGAGAATGGCAATGCATCCACTGTATGCAGTGCTTCCATGAAATACATCTCTCACTGGCACAGGATGTGTTCTTCCCACTCTGCACATCCTTTCACTGCTTGCCCAAATATCTATCAGGATTTCCATAATTGGAGTTCAACCTGCCTTATGGCAGAGTGATGGATTAAGTAAGCAATCTCTTAAGATCCCCTCTTGCCCTCTAATTTTTTTGTCCATCTGCAAAAACAGTTTTATCATTTTGTGATAGTCAGAATAATCCTCTGACACCTAAGCCAATCTGCCAGTGCTAACACCAAGACGTGTGGCCCACGCAAGATTCTTTTTCTGGAACCAAACCGTGATATTTGACTACCCTACACTGTGCAGGTGCAATGCTAATACAGAGTTCTGCCCACAGCCTGTGGTTACCAGGAAGGGATTGGGAAAAGAGAGGATTATTCCTGTCAAAGGAACAGAATATTCTCTTGCACTCCAGCTACAGCAAAGGCTTTTACTGAATTCAGTTCAAATACCTGAAGGTGAGGGTGGAGATTTCAATTTCTATACTTAATTTTTTGCTGCTAGAATTCCCTTCCTTTTCTTTCTAAAGCTCAGTATGAACAGACGGCTGCAAGAAAAAGGGTTTATATGAAACAAAAGAGAAAAAGGATAAGACGGCGGTAGAGCTCTGAACACCACCTAATCCTGCTCAAACAAATCTGCTATTTTAGATATTTAAAGAAAAGAGCCTGCCTACTTGACAAACCAGAATGGTTCCAAAGAAACGATTACAACCTGTCATATCAGGTCAGCCTGAAAAGAGTTTTCATGCAGCCAATGATTCTATAAATTACATTTACAGTCACTTCATTTCCCAGCCTGAAGCAGTACTGGGCAGGGCAAAATGAACAGTGACAAAAAATATGCAGGTTTTACACACTGGGGTTGTAAAGAATAATATGGAGATGGGAATGAACTTGATTGAATTGCAATGAAAGATTAATTGTATGACGTGTGAGTAATTGGTTAATGGGACTGGGTCAGCACCTGGTGCCTGATGGCTTGAAAAGATGAGAATGCAGCTTCAGCTATTTGGAAAAGGTTTTGCAGGCCAAAATGTTCCCAGCTCTGTAACTTGCAGAGTCTGAGAAATGAAATAAATCTAAATGTAAATTACGGAGTCATCTGATAGTCAGAGCTATTTTTGCTTTGAGACTAATATTCATATTGTCAGTGTTTGAGGTGCGGGGATACAGAAAGGCCAGAATGGGCATCCAGAAAGGAAAAACGGGCTGCACAAGTGAACCTGAGTGAAGCGTGATGCATTAACCTGGAAGTAATTAAAAAGAAAGGGCAGGGAGTAGCCTTGTTAGTGACTACTCAGTGTATAACAGAGAGCCATTATGATAATATGAAACTGTAAAAATGAGGTCTTGTCTGCTCTGCAAGGACATTAACAAATGAGTGATACTTTTCCCATGAAAAGAAGGATTGCCCCATTGTCCTTCACCAGCACTTTCTCTGTCTTGTCAACAATCTGCCTGGATATTGCACTTCAATGCAAAATTGGCTGCATTTCAGTTGTATAGTACTCACATGTTTTAGAAAGGTAATGTATAAACCAACAGCAACACTAAGAGAAATATAATGTAAAGATTACTCCACTGGGCATTTCTATTTTTCCAGGGGGCTTTTAAAGATTACTCAGGAAGATGTCTTGTATTTTTTTGGTACAGTTTAGTAAGTCCACCCTGTATCTATAAGAAATGAAGAAATTCCAGGTGATCTAGTACAATTTTCTGTGACAATTTAAGATGCTTACAGCTTCTCATTGTAATATTTAATGCTTTCTTAGAATGGATAGAGGATGAGGACTTGCATCTCAGCCTCTTACAGAGATGGGATTTTAAACCCGGACTGCCACATTTGCCTATTATATCAAGAATTAATGTTCTACTTCTAGCACTATGGGCAAGACCTACCACTTTATTTGATCTCGCCAGTATTAAGCAGAGCCTATAGAGATATAATCAGAAAAGACGGATTGCTAAATGACTTGCAAGAAGCAAAGGACATACAAAGAAACTTGAAAAATTTTTGCAAATGAAAGAGAAATGTGAAAAAGAGAAAGGAAAGCATAGGCTGATCAGAGGGGAGCGTATAACTAATGGCATAGAGATGTTTGAAGTATTTAATCTCTTTCCTGAGTCAGTCTTCTTAACAAGTTATCAGTGATGTAGAGAAATGATTTTATTAGGAGGTAGAAACATAGGGTAGGATAGAGTAAGGACGTACAGACAGAATAAAGAAATTGGTTTTAACAACTCAGCAACTGAGCACTCAGCACCACCACGCCACTCTCACTCCTCCTCCTCAAGAAGATGCAGGGAACTTCTACTCTATATCTGGAGCATCTTCTTCCCTCCTTCTTCGCTGATCTTAGCGTCTGTAGGGTTGTTTCTCTCAACATTTGCACATTCCTCTCTCCTAGCTGCTGTTGCAAGGAAGAACAGATTCAGAAGGGTAGTTCTGCTTTCTTCATGATCTTCAATACCTTGTGAATATAAGAACCATCCAAGTGATTGAGAGGAAGGTAAATATATTCTGTCTGACTAAATAGACAGGTCCAGAGGAATTAAAATTAAATGCTTTAATTTGCGTATATGATAATGTACAAGAACAAATTGATGCACAGTAGTTTACAAACACTGAAAGTAGGATTCTTGAACATTGTTATCCCCTTAGACATACTCAGCAGTCAGGGCTGATGTGATGCCCGGCAGGAAGGAAAATGGGGAAGTGGCCACAAACCAGTGTGACAAATTTAGGAGGAGAAGCCAACCATGCACAGGGTCCAGGCCACTTACAGCAGGTTCCTGGATCATGAGCAGTTTGATAGACACTGGCTGACAAAGTGAGCCCATTGAGCTGTTGAAGAGTAAGCAGTGTCATTTCTTCCTTTGATGAGATTCAGTGGATCAGAAGGCATTGCTGAATCTTTTGAGACACTCTGATTATACCTGGGACATTAATCCAGACAATTTATTTCTTAAACAGACCCCGTGTAATTTTTTCTAAATAAAATTGTAATATGGTAGCTACATATCAAAAGGCCTCATAATTCATTGAGAAAAATGACCAGGACATTTTGCACTGGATCCTGACTGGTTATGGTTCCAGCTCTATTCCAGGTTTATTTTGAACTGGTGGGATTACAGAAAAGATTACATACAAATATACAGATGGTAGCTGGACATGAGGACTTGCAAGCATTTGGGATAATAGGATTAAGTCTTAAATTACTCTGTAAATTGGAGACATAGTATAAAATGAGAATGATGTGATTCAATAAACAGCAAAGGGTAATACTTAAAAGGATTAATATAACAACACAAATATGGAAAGCTTGATTAATTCAGCAGTGTATTGTCAAGCAATCCTAATTCAAGACAACAAATTACCATTACTGTTGTAATTAGTCCTTTTTTGCAGTTTGGGATGTATTTATAATAATGTAGCAGTACACAAATTATTGTGCCTTATGTGAAGAGAGTCTGGCTAGATTTTCTACATCCAGTTTCACTTAGTAAAGAGGTAGAAAGAATGCAGTATGCCCAGTGGCAAACATAGTTGAAACAACTGAGACAATAACTTTGAAAATCCAAGTTCTAAAGAGAATGGTTAAATGACTTTCTCTACAAAAGAAAAGAATAAGGGAAAACAGCTTGTAAGTGGTATGTAGGTATATACATATGCATACATACACGTATGTGTATATGTATGTATGCATGTATATATTCACATACTTGCATGCTTGTTAAATATGGGCATATTTTATGCTTTGTTTTACATACATGTGTACACACAAGCTCAAAGGAAGAAATGCCAGTCATTGTCAAAATCCACTGAAAGACAAAGTGTAATCCGATCAGTTCATAGCACAGAAAAAAAGAATTTGAGTATCACCAAATATGAAGTTATCAGCAGAATTTGTGCAATTTCCCTTTTACTCCCACACTAGAGCAGGTAAGGGAGCAGCCTGCCTGTAGAGGTAAGACAACAGAGGTTCCTATGGTACCTTCTTAGTAATAAAAGCCTGAGAATATGCTGCACACCAGTGATACAATCAAGCACAAATATGACACTTTTGGAAAGCACCACACACAGAGTGTTATAAATCTAAGAGGTTTTAAATACACATATGACTCTCTTGTTCAAAGGAACATATAGACCTTGAGCATAATGGTCTTTGCTAAAAAGAGGTGAAATGGATGGCAGTCTAAACCCAACCCCAGCAGTGCAACAAGGGACATATTCCATTGTTAAGCCACATCTCCACTTGTAATATTTTTTCTTTCTATTTCTCTGATATATGACACTTAGATAATTAATTATGTGATTTGTATATTTAAAAAGTCATTCTAGTTTCATAGCGGAGAATCATGGGACAAGTATCACGGGATGAGACAGGTTGGGGCTGATAAACTGGGATGCACTGCCTGTGTGGAAATGACAATTCAAAGCAGTTTGCTGACTTGTGAGGGTTAAGGGACAGTACACACTGCCAGCCTGCAGTGAACCTGCACAGGATGCTTGTACTGTCAGTTATCAGCTCTGGGGATAAATATCTGACAATGAGTTGGCAACAGCTACACCTTTGCCTTCAGGCATGACACCCATCATCAATGACTTTCAAAAAAATGTTAGACAGACATCAGCGCAAGGTGGTTGTATGTGGTGGACCCTTCCCCTGAGCAGGTGAATGAACTAGCTTCCTGCCTTATATTGTTGCACTGATTTTCTGAGTGGTGCTCCACAAAACTGCCAGAACACCTCCAGGTGTTCATACTAATCTAATCCTTCCAATAATTCTCCAGTTGACTTCATCTCTTTAAGGCTTTCATCAATGACTTGGATATAGGAATTAAAGGTATACTAATTGATACTGCGGACAACAAAAGAAGTGGGAAGAGCTGTTGACTCCCTTGAGGGAGTGGTGCAGTTTTGGGCACCTCAATATAAGAACAACATAAAACTATTACAAAGCACCCAAAAGAGGGCAACAAAGATGATACAGGGTCTGAGAGGCAAAAGACTGAGAAGTGAACGAGGTCTCCTGTTTTGTTCATCCCAGAGAAGAGGAGACTGAAGGGAGATCTCATGGAGGCCTACAGCTTCTTCCAAAGGGAAGCAGAAGGGCAGGCACTGAGCTCTTCTCTTTGATGACAGCTATAGGACCTGAGGGAATAGCATGGAGTTGTGTAAGGGGAGAGTCAGGTTGGGTATTAGAAATAGATTCTTCATCCAGAGGGTGGTAGGGCACTGGAACTGGCTCCTCATGGCACTGATCACAGCACTGAGCCTGCTGAAGTTCAAGAAGTATTTGGACAGTGCTCTCAGACATACTGTTTGAATTTTGGATGGTACTGCATGGAGATCAGAGCTGGACTCAATGATCTCTGTAGTTCTCCTGCAACTTGGGATGTTCTGTAATGCTGTGATTCTAATTGCCCTGAAATTTTGTTAGAGTGCTAGCTAAGTGAGGAAGCTCATGTACAATTGATAATATACCTGTTTCAATATAAAGTGCTATCCATTCAACCACACTACAGGAAAAAGTCCTGTTTTCCAGCGTGTCTAAACTGGTCTTCACTGAGGTTGTTTCTTATTTATATGAATAACACCACATAGTGCATCAGTACTGCTTCAGTGCTGTAGCTGTGCTAACACTTTTCTTTACCAGGTTAAAGTACAATGTGAATGCCTCCCCTTCTCCACCAGCTTCTTATGTGAACTACAGCTGTCTCACAGCGGAACAGCTAGGCAGCATCTTTTTTTTGGGGGGGGAGAAGGGGAGGAGGGTTGAGGCTTCCATAATGCAGTGACCTGTTAGCAGCAGCACTTCCCTCTCTAAAGTGTGACTCATCTTCAAAATATTGCCCCTGCATTCATGATCCATCTACCCTAAAATAGACACTCAGCAACTGCAAGATAACTCATAGAAGAATTTTCACAGAAACATCAAGGTTGGAAAAGACCTACAAGATCATCCAGTCCAACCATCCACCTGTCAACAATAGCACTCACTAAACCATGTCTCTCAACAAAATATCCACGCACTCCTTGAACACCTCCAGGGTTGGTGACTCCACCACCTCCCTGGGCAGCCCATTCCAGTGCCTGACCACTCTTTAAGAAAAGTAGAATTTCCTAACGTCCAGCCTGAATCTCCCCTGGCGCAGCTTGAAGTCATTCCCTCTAGTCCTATCACCAGTTACACAAGAGAGACTAGGCCAACACCCAGCTCACTACAACCTCCCTTCAGGTAGTTATAGAGAGCAATAAGGTCTCAGCTGCTCCTCATAAGGCCTGTGCTCCATATTGCTCACCAGCTTTGTTGCCCTTCTTTGAACACGTTCCAGAGCCTCAATGCCTTTCTTGCAGTGAGGGGCCCAAAACTGTACATCATACTCGAAGTGCGACCTCACCAGAGCTGAGTACAGGGGGACAATCGCCTCTCTGCTCCTGCTTGCAACACTGTTTCTCATGCAAGCCAGGATGCCATTGGCCTTCTTGGCCACCTGGGCACACTGCTGGCTCATCAGCCAAGCATCAATCAATACCCCCAGGTCCATTTCCTCCACATTAAATGAAGCTTTAACATATTTTTCATGCCATAATTTGTACATGCACCAGTTCTCCGGAGCATCTTTGTTTGGAAGCAGACAGGAATCCCATAAATAAAAATAGTCATACAGTATTAACCAGGTCTGTGAAGTCTTAGGCAAACAGAGCCTAAGACAAGGTCTCTGTGAGCATTCACAGTTTTGTTGTTCTCCTGAATTTTGAACTGAAGTGGAAGATACACAATTTCTGAAGTAGTGAGTTCATGTAACAGTTTGCCAACACTCATAATGTAATCCTAATCTTGCTCTCCAAATCCACATTTGCCAGGTTTCAGAGACAAATAGATTTAAAGCAAAATTTGACAACTGTTATAAAGCCAAACTTGCGGGCATTTCTGAAGGCAGATTACATTCTAAGCTATTATCATGTGGAAAAATTAAATTAAAAAATCAAATGATTTTTTTCTCTTCTAAAGCTCCACTCTTCATTCCAGAAATGCCATTTTTCCAAATACAATTATAGACATAATGAAAATATGCAAGATACATATTTCTGGAATGAATATGTAGAGTAAGTATGAAAGTAAGTTCTAGAGAATACAGATTTAGACACATTTCAATACTGAGACAACTACAATTCACATAAATACAAATGTTCTCCCCTCTGTGAGTCTAATTAGATGCTCAAATTGGAAATTGCTATTTGGCATAAAATAAGTCAGTGTAATATTTCAACAAGATTTCAACAAGATTGTCATTTAAGATGAATGAATTCTCACTTTTCTTGTAAACAAAAAATGTGAGCTCAGTGAAGTAACTTGCCATCATTATGAAGGAGAGAATACTAGCTAGGAGCATCTGCAGGGGTATTGTCAACCATATATTTTTAAAATTATTCAAATTGGCATGCAACACTGCAGATACACTTGCTGGAGTTTTTTTAGGTACTCAGAAAGCATTGGGCAGAACTGGCACAGGGGACATAAGAACTGACAAAGAAAAAAAAAAGTGAGGAAAACAATGAGGACTACCTATGCTGGGGAAAGAAAATGTCTGGACTGGGAGTAAATCTGAGATTTCATCCTCAAATAGAACCCAGCATATAACGCTATGCTCTGTACAATGCAACACTGAGAATACTGATCTGAACTTGGCAGTAAAGAGTAGGCTACAAATGATCTAATTTATCTCAATTCATATCAGCTTAGCGGATTTGGAAGAGTTTACATGAAAATAGGTAACAAGGGAGTCACAAAAGCATGGATTTTTAAAGTCTTTAAGCAACAATGACTTTTCATAATGACTGATCTTTTTAATTGATATCTCTCTGGTAATCAGCAAGGAAATCATGAGGAGTAGGAAGGGATTTTTGCTTTGGAAATGTAAGAAATAAAAAATGAAAAGAAGGTGTTCTTTTTTTTTTTTTTTAAATAAGAATAAGATCACTCCCAATTTAACTTTCAAGGTGAAATACAAAAAAAGATATCTGTGAGCATTTTTTTTAAAGTAGTAAACGGTAATCAATCAATCATCAGACATGATTATATACTTCAACATACAATCATTAAGCATAAAACTAAAATACAGTAAAATGTTTCTGCTGACATCATTTGCAAAAACAAAGCTCTTGTGGCAACAAGAATGATCAGTAGAGGAAAAAAATTCATAAAATAAGATTTTTCATGTAAAACCATTTTAATCAGAAGGGATACAAAAATGAGTGTAAATAATGAATAGTGTAAAAAAAAGATAATTGCTATCTTCTTTCTTCCTTTCATAGGATAAAGCTAAAATGACATCTAGAGACACTGAAAGACAGCAAATCCAAATTTAAATAAAGAAGAACAGCCTTACTAAGTAGGCAAAACAAAATGTGTAACCAACCTGTGGAACGGATTGAAGCAGGAGGCTCTTGAGATTAACAAAAACAGTAAGATTATAGGAGGTCTATAGATAATCATATTAATAAAATTGTCCAGCTATAATGTCAAACATCCAAGTCAAACAAAAACAAAAAGGCGGAATTCAAAGTTTCACAACTGATCTATAGGGAGAAAACATGTCAGGAACTTGGTGATGACATTTGGAATTGTACAAGCATTTGGTATTAGCTGCTAAGTAATGCAAAGTAACCTACAAATTCTGACACAAAAAGGTGCAAAAATCAGGCAGTGTCAATACCCACAGTATAACAATTCCTATATTAGCATGCAGTTCGATTTCTACATTCTATTGCCATTTACAAGTTATTCTTCCTGATAGTTGCCTAAAACGTAAATTGTCTTAAAGATCTGTCAACAGAAAAAATTTTGTAAGTAACAAGAAAAGAAATTTGCAAAATCACATTGTTAAAGTGCCTTATCAGTGCACTGATAAAAAAAACACAGCCCACACTGCCCATTACTGCACCAGTAGAGGTGTGGGAGGTGGGTCTTGTGGCAGGACACTTCCATGTTCTTGTCTTTGCTGAGGCTGATCTCCTGCTGTCTGACCCAGAGACCACGGGTTCAAACATGGTCTCTACCAGATGGCAGCCTTGCTCCATGAAGACTGTAGTGACCCAGACGGAAGGCTGGCCCAGAAATGTGGTGGTTCAAGTCTCTGGCTGCAGGGAGTGCCTGAGCCTGCTGCTGGGGGAGGATGGGAGGGATGCCACCTGTGCAAGGTTTGAGCAGGTGGATGACCTCCTCAGCCTGGTGGTGGAGCTTAGGGAGGAGGTAGAGAGACTAAGAGCCATTAGAGAATGGGAGAGGGAGATAGACTGGTGCTGTGACTTTCTGCGAGAAAGGAGCAGAGATTGCAATCCCCAAACTGTAGTGGACTCTCTCCACTGCCATGTTCAATCCAAGAGAGCCGACTTGAGAAGAGAGGAGGAATGGCAGCAGGTCCCACCTCAGCGATGTAGGCGGCGCCCATCCCGACCTACCTCAGTTCCTCAGGTGCCTCTAAGTAATAGGTTTGATACCCTGAAACTGGAGGGTGAGGTGGCTGAGAATGAGGTGGAGGAACAGCCTCCAACTTTTCTAAGGAGAGGCGATCGACTCCAAGCTTGAAGACTGTCACCTCCAGTAAGGAAAGGAGGGTGATACTCATAGGTGGCTCCCTTCTAAAAGGAACTGAGGACCTGATATGTCGGCCTGACCCCATCCGTAGGGAAGTGTGCTGCCCCCTAGGGCACGGGTCATGGATATTTCTAGAAAGCTTCCTGGTCTTATTCGCCTGTCTGACTACTACCTCTTATTGGTAGTTCAGGTCGGTAGTGATGTTGCTGCTGAGAGAAGTCTGAGGAATATAAAAAATGACTTCAAGGGACTAGGGAGGGTACTTGATGGAGTGGGCATGCAGGTGGTTTTCTCTTCAATCCCTTCAGTGGCAGGGAAGAACAATGAGAGGATCAGAAAAACCCTCCTCATAAATAAATGGCTTAGAGGTTGGTGTAGGCGAAAGAATTTTGGGTTTTTTTGACCATGGGGCAATTTACTCGGCTCCTGGCATGATGGCTGCAGATGGAGCTCACCTATCTGCAATAGGTAAAAGGATCCTAGCCCAGGAACTGGTGGGCCTCACTGAAAGGTCTTCAAAGTAGGTAAGAAGGGGGAAGGGGACAAAATGAGGGCCACTGCGATTGAGCGGGTAGTTCAAGGCTCAAGACAGAGCTTGATGGATGATGAGGGTGGAGATGGGGCAGGGGATGCTGCTTCCTAAAGTGTCTGTACACTAATGCGTGCAGTATGGGAAATAAGCAGGAAGAGTTGGAGATCTGCATGCGGTCACATGGCTATCATCTCATTGCAGTCACGGAGACATGGTGGGACAGCTCACATGACTGGAATGTTGTCATGGAGGGCTATGTGCTTTTTAGGAAACATTGGCTGGTGAGGCGGGGGGTGGAATTTCTCTTTATGTGAGAGAGCAGCTAGAATGTATTGAACTCCACCTGGGGGAGAGTGGTGTAGCAGTGAAGAGCTTGTGGGTGAGAATCAAGGGGCGGGCTGGTATGGCTGACGCTGTTGTGGGCCCTCTGATCAGGAGGAGGAGGTTGATGAGGCCTTCCATAAGCAACTGGAAGTAGCATCACGATCCCAGGTGCTGGTGCTTATGGGGGACTTCAATTATCCAGATATTTGCTTGATAAGCAACATGGCCAGGCATGCATGGTCCAAATGGTTCCTGCAATGTGTTGAAGACAACTTTCAGATGCAGGTGGTGGAGGAACTGACAATGGGAGGAGTGTTGCTGGATCTTATTCTCACTAAGAAGGAAGGGCTTGTCAAGGAAGTAAAGGTCGAGGGCAGCTTGGATTGTAGTGACCATGAGATGGTGGAGTTCAAGATCTTGAGTGGAAGAAGCAAAGTGAGAAGTAGGATTGCTACCCTGGACTTTAGGAGAGCCAACTTTGATCTTTTCCGCGACCTACTTGAAGCTATCCCATGGGCTTGGGTGTCAGAAGGTAAGAGGGCCTGTGAGAGATGGTCGGCATTTAAATAGTTCTTCCAAGCTCAGGATCAGTGCGTCCCTGTGAGCAAGAAATCAAGAAAGGGTGGCAGGAGACCTGTGTGGATGAGCAAGGATCTTGTGCACAAACTCAAAGTAAAGAAGGTCCAAGAAATGTGGAAAAAGAGTCTGACCACTTGGGAAGAATATAGAAATGTTGTCAGGGATGCGAGGAGGAAGGCTAAAGGCCACGTGGAACTGAATCTGGCAAAGGTGATAAAGGATAATTAAAAAAAAAGCTTTTTAAAGTATGTTAACAGTAAAAGGAAGACTAGGGAGAATGTGGCTCCCCTACTAATTGAGGGGGGTGTTCTGGTAACGGGGGATGCTGAGAAGCGGAGATACTGAATGCCTTCTTTGCTTCTGTCTTCAGTGAAAAAGCTCTCCCTCAGGAATCCCGGACCCTGGAGGTTAGTGAGAGGATCTGGGGGGTGGAAGACTCCCCTTTAGTTAGGGAAGAGGCGGTCCAAGAGTGCCTAGGCAACACCAATGTTCATAAATCCATGGGACCCAATGGGATGCATCCATGGGTGCTGAGGCAGCTGGCGGAGGTGATTGCTGAACCATTCTCTGTCATCTTTGAGAGGTCTTGGAGAATGGGGAAGCTGCTTGAAGACTGGAGGTTAGCCAATGTCACTCCGACCTTCAAAAAGGGCAAGAAGAAAGATCCAGGTAATTACAGGCCAGTCAGCCTCACTTTTTTCCCTGGAAAGGTGATGGAACAGCTTGTGCTGGATGTCATCTTCAGATAACTGGAAGAAAAGGAGATTATCAGGAGTAGTCAGCATGGGTTCACCAGGGGGAGGTCATGCTTGACCAACCTGGTAGCCTTCTATGATATTGTCACTTGATTTCAGCATGGCATTTGATCCTGTCTCCCACACATCCTTATAACAAAGCTGAGGAAGTATGGGATAGATGAGTGGGCAGTGAGGTGGGTTGAAAACTGGCTGACTGGCAGAGCGCAGAGGGTTGTCGTTGGTGGTGCAGAGTCTGTTTGGAGACCTGTAACCAGCGGTGTTCCTCAGGGGTCGGTTCTGGGTCCGGTCTTGTTCAACATCTTCATCAGTGATCTTGATGAGGGGATAGTGGCCACCCTCAGCAAGTTTGCTGATGATACGAAGTTGGGAGGATTGGCTGACACGCCTGAAGGCTGTGCTGCCATTCAGCAAGACCTGGATAGGCTGGAGAGCTGGGCAGAAAAAAACCAGATGAGGTTTAACAAAAGCAGGTGAAGAGTCTTGCATCTGGGGAGGAATAATTTCATGCACCGGTACAGGTTGGGGGATGACCTGCTGGAGAGGAGCTCTGCAGAGAGGGACCTGGGTGTCCTGGTGGACGACAGGTTGGCCATGAGCCAGCAGTGTGCCGTTGTGGCCAAAAAAGCCAATGGCATCCTGGGGTGCATTAAAAAGAGCGTGTCCAGCAGGTCAAGGGAGGTGATCATCCCCCTCTACTCTGCCCTGGTAAGGCCTCATCTGGAGTACTGCGTCCAGTTCTGGGCTCCCCAGTACAAAAAAGACAGGGATCTCTTGGAAGGAGTCCAGCGGGGGGCCACAAAGATGGTGCAGGGCCTGGAGCATCTCTCCTATGAAGAAAGGCTGAGTGAACTGGGTCTGTTTAGCCTTGAGAAAAGAAGACTGAGAGGGGACTTGATCCGGGTCTATAAATATCTAAGGTGTGGGGGGCAGAGTTGTGAGGCCAGACTGTTTTCAGCAGTGTGTGGAGACAGGACAAGGGAGAACAGCTAGAAACTGAGGCATAGGATGTTCCACAAAAATGTGCGCAAGAACTTCTTTATGGCTCTAGTACGGAACACTGGAACAGGCTGCCCAGGGAGGTTGTGGAGTCTCCTTCTCTGGAAATATTCAAGACCTGCCTGGATGCCTACTTGTGCGACCTGGTGTAGGGAACCTGCGTGGGCAGGGGGGTGGACTCGATGATCTCTGGAGGTCCCTTCCAACCCCTATGATTCTGTGATTCTGTGATCCCTCTGAAGGACCTCCTTATCCTCAGGCAGATCGACACCACCTCCCAGCTTGGTGTCATGTGCAAACTTACTGACGGTACACTCAATCCCTTCATCTAAGCCACCAAAAAAGATATTAAACAAGATGGGCCCCAGAACCAACCCCTAGGGGACACCACTTGTAATGGGTTGCCAGCTGGACTTAACTCTATTAACCACTACCCATTGGGCACGGCCTTCTAGACAGTTCCTTACCCAAAGAAGAGTATACCTGCCCAGGCCATGGGCAGCCAGTTTCCCAAGGAGAATACTATGAGAGACCTGAAGTTTAAGGTATACTACATCAACTGTCTTTCCCTTGTCTACTAGTCTGGACACCACACCTGGTAGGCTCTCATACCAGCTGTGTAAGGAAGCTATCTTCCACACACTGTAGAAACCTTCTGGACCACTTCCTCTGTGCTGTATTATATTTCCAACATATATCAGGGAAATTGAAGTTTCCCACAAGAACAAGTGCTGGTGATTGCATGACTTCCACAAACTGCTCATAGAATGCCTAATCCATCTCTTCATCCTGATTAGGCAGTCTATAACAGATCCCCTCTAAGATGTCACTCTACAGGCCTTCCCCCTGATCCTTAACCACAGATACTCAACTTTATCATTCCCAACCCAAAGCTCTTCAACATCAAAACAGTCTGTAATATAAAGGGCCACACCACTTCCTTCCTTGTCTATGCGTTCTGAAGAGCTTGTAGCCATCCACCACTCACAGCAGAGAAGGCCATCACAGCAAAAAAGTGTTGCAAATAGATGCAGAGAGCTGATCTGTCCCATGATGAGCCGTATCTGGAGTGCTGGCTACAGTGTATAGTACAAGTGAGTTGTGGATATATTGGAAAGAGTCCAGTGATGGGCCATGAAAGTGATGAAGGGACTTTCCTTCCCAGTGAGGAAAGTCTGAGGGAGCTGGGACTGAACTATAAGCAAAACAAAGCTCACAGAAATTACTGATATGGATTATTGAAATATGATTAAGTCTTATTATAAACTAGTATTGATTAGGTTATGCAACTGTCTTGAAAAACTGAACACTTTCCAGTAGCTACAGATCATTATATGTGTTATTGAAGATATTATTTCTAACTCGGTTGCCTTTGAAATTCTTGTAATATGCTGAAATTTTAAGGGAACTATCACGTTTCATTACTTTCATTATAAATGCATTGACTTCTCAAGAAAACAAGTGTTTAGATGTTAAAATCTGCATATGGAGACGTGTAGAAGCAGAGCATCCCAGGGGACCAGTTCACAAAATTGTTCCGTTCATTCTACCTACTTTTCTCCCACATCCAAGACCTGTACAGGCTGGAGAGTTAGACAGGGAGGAACCTGATGAGTTTCAACAAAAGCAAGTCTAGAGCCTTGCACCTGGGGAGGAATAACTGCACACATCAGTACAGGTTAGGGGATGGCCTGTTGGAGAAGAGCTCTGTGGAAAAGGACCTGGGGGTCTTGGTGGATAACAGGCTTGTCATGAGCCAACAGTGTGCCCATGTGGCTAAGAAGGACAGTGGTATCCTGGGGTGCATTAAAGAGAGTGTGGCCAGCAGGTTGAAGGAGGTGATCCTCCCCATCGAATCTGCCCAGAAGAGACCACATTTAGACTACTGTGTCCAGTTCAGGGTTTCTCAGTTCAAAAAAGACAGGGATCTCATAGAAGGAGTCCAGTGGAGAGCCACATTTATGACAAAGGTTCTGGAGCATCTCACATATGAGGAAAGACTGTGTAACCTGGGTCTGTTCACCTCGGGAAAAGAAGACTGAGAGGGGATCTGAAAGATTTTTATAATTATCTAAAGGGAGGTGGAAGGCAAATGGATGAGGTCAGGCTCTTCTCAGTGGTCCATAGCAATACTACAAGGAGTAACGGCTTGAAACTTGAACATAGGATGTTCCATACTAACAAATGGAAGAATTCCTTCATGGTAAGAATGACAGAGCACTGGAACAGGTTATCCAGAGAGGTTGTGGAGTCTCCTTCTATGGAGATGTTCAAGACTTGTGAATACCTACCTGTGGAATCTATTGTAGGAAACATGCTTTAGCAGAGGAGTTGAACTCAATGATCTTTTGTGATCCCTTCCAATCCCTGTAGTTCTATGATTCTGTGATTCTCACTTCCACACTAGAAATATCCAAGAGATCCCTAAAGATATTTCAAAATCACAATCTGGTCTAGAACATAGGAAAAAGGTTATGGTGGTTATGGTATTATTAATGTGCTCAACTATAAATCAGCTGAGGCTGTATCATACTTCTACAGGAGTAACTTTCTTAAATCTAAACAAAGGACCACACAAGAGGGTTGTGGGTTTTTTTTCTATTTCTCTCTTTTTTTTTTTTTTTTTGCATGTTGAAGTACAGCATGCGGCCTTGGACTGACAGTCATTGCTTTTTATTATCTTTGGATTTATTGCTTGTTTCGCACTTGGACACTTCTCTCATTTTTCTGTCTGAGTATGGTTGTAGCATGACTAAAGTTGTATGAGGAAATTCTCATCCTATCCCTTTTTCTGAACAATTTGTCTCTAAATAGCAACTCATATCCTGCCTTTCACCATTCATTACTGTTAGATAGTAGATAACTGGCCTATGTGAACCGAGTCACTGATCTCAGTCCTATCCTAGCAAAGTGCAGAAATACTGTCACAGCTGTCATTTGTTGGCACCTTATTTATAGACTCGATAGCATATTAATCAGTATCTCATGGTAAGGTGCGTCACAACATTCTCTTTTAAAAATGTCAGTACTTTTTTTCAGTATTATAGTTGTACCATACACTATGCCATCAAAGAGCCATCTGATACTGCTTCAGTGATTTTATGTTTTCCTTCATATAATATAAAAGGTATGTCACAGATAAATCCCTCACTCTGGGTAAAAAAAATATTTTAATTGCCTCCAAGCCAATCAGAAATCTTATTTTGAGTTTTTCTGTAAATGAATGCTATTTTATAGCACACAAGCAAAAAATCAGGCATATTACTTTTAGAAGAAGAAAACTTCTTTACTTTCTCAACAGATTTGTCCTGTGTCCACATTAAACTCATGATCACTTAGTCATATCTTCTCAAATCTACAATGGACCATCAAACAATCTAGCTGGAAACTTGGAAACATATACAACTGCTGCGTCTGATGCACAGACTCAGATATGAATGATCCAAATTGTTTATTACAAGTTCTCACATCACATATATACCTTCACAAGTTTTCTTTTTCTAGCTTTCTCATCCACCCCTACGTGTCAACAGAGCATTCTACAAAACACTCTTCAACCGTTCACACAGGCGCTAATCCAATCAGAGCCGTGAGATGTTCTTTCTTCTTCTAGAGGTGTCCTTGGTTCTCATGCTGTTTATCTTGTTCCACAGCTTCTGCTCTGAACAGTTTTTCTTGTATTCCCACATGCAACTATGTGCAATAGGTGGCCAGTCTCAGCACACGTGCGAGCATCACAATGATGCATAAATCACACTGGTTGAACAGTCTGAAACATGTAAATCCTGTTCCCTGTCTCTAGCTGTTCCTTTAAAACTTAACAGCAATCTACTTCCTTCTCTGTAGCATCAAAGTGCACTTGGCTGGCCATGCTGATATGGTGGTCAGGTCAATGACCTGAAGTGCCTGATCCAGATTTGTTTGCTTATTTTCAGCCTAGTGATTTTTCTCCAAGTTACAGCTCAACCCTAGAAGAAGTAATGCTGACAAAACTGATGCTATAGTCAGATGTAGAATAAGTGCCTAGGGATAGAGATTTCTTCAGCTGTCTCTGTCATCAGCTGAAAATGGTCACCAAACAACATGGAACATCACTGTACTTGGGACAGTTTCCCTTTGGACTATTTCCATCTTTCTTCCCTTGTAGTCAGTGACCAGGCCACTCTCTCAGAAGATGAAACTTGAAATGGATCACTGAGCACACATTCCCATTCCTCCACTCTGGTAGCATGACAAGTGCATCTGGCACTTGTGAACCCTTCTTCCTTCAGGGATTTGTGACCACTGAGCTGACTGCAGATTTTTCGGAATGGTTTTTTTGAAACAAAGCATTCACTTTTTCAACAGAGCACACATGCAGAACAGAGAGTTAAAAATAACATAACCTTCTTTTGGATATTCCCTTCCTCCCTCAAAGCAAATTTTCCTTGTAGCGTTGATATAGCCCAGTATATGCAATCTGTTTCCTCCAATTTATGCCTTTCTCTGTCAGAGACTCCCTCCCAGCTGTTGGTAACAACTTATTACTCATCTTAATTCCCAGTAAACTCTGCCATCTTTAAAGCTTCATTGTCTCTCCTGAAAGTAGGTCTAGCTAAACTAAAATTTCTCTTCCTAATTAAACTACTCCTCAATAAATGAATTCTCAAGAGACAAACTATGTAGTGTAACATTGCATTTCTTCCATCTCCTATATCCTTCTCTATTCTCCTAATTTTACCTCTTAAAACCTTTAACTCTGCTTTGGAAGGAGCATATTTACCTGAAATAGAGGTAGAGAGGGTGCGGACAAGCAATCAGACTGGAATCTTTTCATTCTCTGCTATTCTTAATATATATATTAGTATTAATATTATAAAAATGTTATACATATTATATTATGAAAATATTATAAAATGCTGCTCAGACGCATTTTTCTAAGTAAATGGGAACAGAGCTTTTATTTTCTAACAGGATAAAGAAATGATAAAGAAGTATCCAGAAGAATGAAATTTCCTATGAACTCAGGAAGGCTAGATGACATCTTCTGTGAGAAACAGTTAAATGCATATAATTCCTTTCTACCTTAAATCTCACTGGGAATAGTACTTAGGATGTGGAAAATCCACATTAAATTTCTTCTTTTCTTTGAAAGATTTGAAGCCAGTGTTGATACCCCACAAGAAAATTGTCTGATGAGTACAGGATTGTACTAACAGAGAATAGGACACCTCAGCACGTGAACACTTGTATCCAAGTCTTTGTTCCAGTTCATGTACAATTAACAATAAAATTAAAATAAATCCCTTTGGAAAAGGAGACTGAAGGTGTTCTCAACCAAATGGGGAACATAACCAAGTTTTCATCACTTCCAAATCGTTTTCCAACCACTGCTCTAGTGAAGGAAAGGTTTGTGATTACCTTCAGATTTATGACTCAGCTGCTAGAAAATAAATTACCAGCACAGCCCTAATTGTAATATAGAGATCATTATGGGCCATAGTGCTGAGATCTGGATTTTATTTTGCCAAAGATCCTGTGAATAAGTAAGGAGATTTCTGAGTAATAGGAATGCACAGTTCAGTTTTATCTGAGAAATAATGGATGCTTTCTTGGAAAGGACTGTGAGATTTGGCTTTGAACATAACGATGACTTTTGTCTTGCTACGGCAGTAGTAAATCTGCTGCAGATGGCAATTTACAGATTTCATGAAAATTCCATTTTTTTATTAAAAATATCCTTATCTAAAACTAAATGAAAATATTTACCAATCCAAATGATAAATTTTCTTTCACAATCCTCATGTAAGTCACACTACATAAACAATGGCTTTTTGTAGGTAATATATTAATATATGGGAATTACATTTAGAAAGTGTGTATCTTCTAACATGATCAAACACAGAGCTTAGTCGCATAAATATAAATGAAAACCTGATTGTGTTACTGTTTGCAGACACACAGTGCGCTGCACTGATAACAGACATGCAAGTGCACACGCCATAGGTTATGCAGGACAAAGAAGGATTTTGTATTGCTAGTTTCTGTTGCTGAATTTGTTACAAAAAAAAAAAAAAAAATCAGATACCTTCATCTGTAATGACATTTTTCTAGCAAAATCTCTGGAAAAAGCTGTGGAAACTGTTGAAAAGTATACGGAGAAGATGAAGATATATATCCCATTTCCATAATTGTCCTGAATATTTGACTGAAAAGAAAAGAATACAAGGAGCCTTTTTAATTTTTTTTTTCCCCTTAAAAAGTGCTCTCTGCAACAGATGGTTGGTTGCTATTTCCATAGACTCTGAGTGGGCATCATTTCAATGTTTTAAGCAAAGACATACCTACAGCATAAAAAGTGCTCAGAACTAATTTCTGATAAACATTTACAGTAATTGATGATTTTTTCCTTTTGAACATTTAAGGATTCTAAATATTAATTATTATCTATTTGAAGAACACTTGCTTTATGTCCTTTTTTCGGAAACTGAAAAAATTTCCATAGGCAGCTGTAAGAAAAATTTAAATATTTTTGGATGTTTACCAACACATATACTCAATAATCAATACATTCATTGTACAGTCTTGAAAATCTGTCCTTTCAACAAAAAACATTTGTATTCTATTTTGCTTAGTTTAGATTTCCAGAAAATACCAGATTTAGAAGTGAAATTTCATTTTCAAATGGGGATGACATTATAAATGGTGATTTTCCTTGACAGTTAATGTAATTTTGACTCTCAAATTACTTCTGAAAATAAGATTTAGAACTGTAAACCAATGTGATACTTAGACAAAAATTTTCCTATGACCTGTGGGAGGAAACTGGAAGGTCTGAACAGAAATGTAAATGCTAGCTAACCTCTTCTGCTTACTTGCAAGAAGCTATGGATTTTATCAGATGGCACACCTAATTCCAGACTGCACAGCACTGTTGGAAAAACTGAATTTTGCTTCCCTGGGGGTCTCAAAAAAGTTTTTTTAAAAACTGTGCTGGGAAAGGCCACTACTGCTGCAGACACTGCTGTCTGTACTCTCCATTTCTTTCTCCCGTGAATGCATTTAAAACATACAGCTAACGAGAGTCATACAAATGTAGGAAGTAAAAGAGGTTCAGGAAGTTAGGCACAGTAGCATGTCCCTTGTCATCCCCATCTTGGCTTATGCCATGGCTCTGTCTTGCACTTCAGCTTGGCCTCACCAAGACAAACCTGTGACAGAAAGGGTTGGTGATCTCATCACTGCCTCAGGATTAGCATGAGGTAGAAAGAAAGAGAGAACCAGCTCTACTCCTTGCATATCTCAGCTTGTTTTGAAATATTCTTGGTTACATCCTGCCTTGGGTTTGGAAGGAGGCAATGGGAGAGGTTGGCACAGGGGAGGGCTTGTACAAGAAAGCTCATGTGGTCCCACCTTGAGGAGGGTAGGCTGATGTAAGTGGGACATACGAAGTCCCAGAATCCACATCATCACCATAGGTTTCCAGACTGGGCAAGCATCTGTGTAGTTACAGACCGGTTAAAAATCTCGCTAGGCAGTGCAAACTTGGACAGAAGGTACAGAGATCAGAAGTTTAAGTAGGAGCATGAATACCCTGTCTGCCATTTTAAACTAGTGAACAGCAGCTTGAAGTGTTCTGTTCTCAAGCAGAAAATTGAAGACTTACCTTAAAAAGTACCTAAATTTCTTTGTTTGATAATGCTTCCTGAATTCTGCTTGTATGTTGGAATACAGCCAGATTTCCAGCCTCAGACAGCAGAAAAAAAAAAAAAAAAAAGACCTATATCCTTTTTCTCTGTGATAATTTGTATCTTCAGATTCTTTCAAATTTGCTGTCCTCAGTCTTTCAAAGGTCTACCCAGGAAAAACAAACTTCTGCAAAATTCACCTAATAAGAGCAAACTCATGTCATTGGATATAAATGCCATTTGTCTTTCTAGAGGATTTTTATCTTAGGGCCACTTAATTAGGGGGAGTAAAACAAAAGTTTACAGGTAAGTTAGGATATATTTTCCTGTTCTTCTCCCCAAGCAGGTAAACTGACCATTCCTTAGCAGCCACTTTTATTTGTCAAGGCAAATATCCAGATGAAATAGTGTTTAGTATTAAAAAAGTTTTACCAAATGTTCTTAGTATAAAAGCAAATTAAAACTTCTGCTTAGAAGTGCAGTTGACTAGGAGAAACATTCAAAATACGTAACTTGAGGGATTCCTGTACTGATGAGAATATGCTATGAGCTACACTGCTTAGCGTTTGCCAGTAAATGAGAAGTTATGACATTATTTTGATGTTACTGTTCCTAAGAACTAGACTTTGATATTTAACCAACAGAGAGATCTTACTTGATTTTACTTAGGAAGACTGTATTTTTGAGAACTGTATATCTTAGAGTCATACTCGTACCTGTCTGGAAGATATGCCTTACAAGTGAGACAACATCTTGAGAATTATACTCATTACTAATGTGATTTTAAGTCTGCAAGTTGGAAATTAAATCTGGAATTTAGCCTTTGCAGCCAGGATGCTTGGTGTAACTTAGGAACAAGAAAAACTAGAGGGGAACTGGAGAATATATGGTGCTGTTTGTTATCAATCACTTTGAGATTTGTTTCTGGCCTCAGGTTTTAGACTGGTGGAACAGGTCTTGCTCTAAGCTTATCATGGTTTTATACCAGACTTTGAATACCAGCAGTGCATTCACCTGTAAAGGCCTTTTCACATCATATGGAGCTATCAGATGAAAGATAGAATTGATATAGAATTGATACTTAACTAAATCTTTATAAATGCAAATTTTGTCTCTGATTTCATGACTTGTATGTTCAGAAGTGCACAGGAATTTTACAACAGAATAGAAGAGCAAAATCAAGTTGACTATTACAAACTGAACTAAATTCTCTTTTCAGATGTTTCAACATCCTGCAATCCTATTAATCTTATTCTGATATACTGTGATATACTTTGTGCTGATATAACAGTGCAGTAAAAATAAAAATCAGGCATCATTCTTTCCTAACAAATTCCAGGGCTAGAAAGGATACGCTGAAGGACTGTGTATATTGCCTGAGGATAGAACTCCGCAAGGAATTCCTTGTATACTATAACAGTATAACTAACATATAATCCTATGAATCTCAGAAAGATATGTGAATACACAGCTGAAATAAATATTTCACTCATTAAAAGTAAAAAACAAAAATTAAAAAAAATCCACCTACACCACTAGGGTTATAAGAATAGCTGCAATCATTTTAAAGCAAAACATTAAAATATCCCACAAATAAACTGAGCGAATATCATGGGTGATTTAAAATTAGTATCTGTAAACAACTCATTAACATGGAAAGTAGAAATAGGTCTTAGTAATCCTGAGACAGCTGGAGATATTTTTTAAAGCTAGACTGAAGATTACAATTTGTATGATTAATCATTATTATTTGCTATGCTTTATCAGATATAAGACTGAATTGTTTGTTTAATTCCACAAACACGTTCTAAGGTGCTTTGCAGACAAACTCAAAATGACAGGAGCCCTACTCCAAAGAGCTTGCATCTGGTTTATTTATATATTGTTAGAAACACGAAAGCCCAAGAGAGCATATCACTGCATTTAAGTTATTCATGGGTGGGAGGTGGGAGAGAAAAATATGTTTCTTCTGTTCAACCCAAGAGAGCTGTCAGCTGTTAGGACTCTGAGACACGTATTTGCTTTGAAAGTGCAGCAAATAGAGAATGAAATCTAGACAAAGGACAATTTAAACAGCTAGAACAAATGAAACAACTAAAATAAACATCCCCTGGAGGACTCAACAGTTTTCACAGCTACTTCAGACACACTGACACTTGTGATTATAATGAATTTTGCAACCAAGCTGGCTTTTCCTACTAGATTTTGCAAAAGCAAAACAGAATAACAACCAACTCATGCTTTTTACCTCTGAAGAAGGCTTGGAGAAACCTTGTATTCTGTGGTCTCATACGCTTTCAAGACAAGAAAAGGCCATTGAATGTGGAAGTGCTTCCTATCTTGACATCAACATAAATCTTTTCAGCTGAGATTGTCAGAAACATGGTAAGCATGCCCATGTTCCATCAAGTCAACCTTATTGTTGCTCTGTAACATTTTTTGTTAAAAATTTATCTTCTAGTCTGGGTTACACAGGTTGTAGGGTAGGATATACTCGATCAAAATGCGTGCAAGTATATGCATGCAATGCGCACTTTTTTGTCTTTCCTCTTACAATTTTTGAGTGTAGGTAATTATTTAAACAAAATTTAGTGACTAAGAAAAGGATCTACGTAAGTCACTCTGACATTGTTTCCTAATTATTCCCATAGAAACAAAAATAGATACAAAGAGTACAATAACACTATAATAGAGCAAATTCTCAGCCACAAAATGTTATTTTTGAACATAGTCACCACCATCAACTGATTTGTGCATATGAGCTGATTAAGACACTCTGTATTCCATGGTGTGACAGCTGTGCATTGCCTCCTGGAATGTGGCTTGTCTTTCATCACCAATGCTGAAATGCACCACTCACTGCCTCACTGTGCTGGCATGCACTGTTTGGTCTCCACAAACAGTCAGAAAGTGTTGATGAATGTCAATGGGTTCAATTTTTTTTCCTCATAGAAAAATTCAGTGACACACCTTTGCTTCATACATACTTCATATCAGATGCCATTTCGACAGACATCCCCACTGCTGCCATCAGTCACGTGGCAACGAAATGTAATGGAATATTGGTGGAAAGGCTCAACCTCTAACTGCTGTACCAGTTAGTTGTAACATCTGCTTCTGACTTGGGCCAACATAATAAAATAGAAGGCAATACTTCAGAAGCAGCCCTCTTATCTTTCTGCCCCTTTTCTTCCAGTGTGCAGGGATTACTTAATAACGATCAATTTCTGTAGTGAAAACAAAACATGTTAAAAATGTCCCAACTAGCAAAAATCTGCAGTTGAATTAGATCAAATAATTCAAGCAAAAGATCAAATTCCATTGAAATCTTGGCCTTTTTTTTTTTTTTTTTTTTCCTGCTAACAAAGCTTTTTCTTTGCTTCCTTTTAAATATGGAGGTCTTCAAGTGTTCTTCAACCTCAATCCAGCCTCGTTTTTAGAGATTAAGGCAGATTCCTGAGAAGTGAACACCTGTAGGGTATAAAAGTTTCAGAGTACAAGTTTATATGTTAGTCAATAATGAGTGATTATCTGTATAGAGACATTGCTATTGGCAGTAATTATTATAGACAGTCACATTCAATGCACATTTGAAAGCTACCACTATAAATATTTCTTACCACATTTCAAATATAACAGCAAAAAGTCAATATGACCTGTAGACATGGTGGATGCCCTCCTGACTCATTCTGACAAGGTGCTGACATCTACCTAGAGACAACATAAAAGTCCATGTACTTGAACTCATCCTTATTGAACATATACATTTTTCTGATTTATAACTAGGAGACTGTACAGGTGCACACAAATATGCACACATATATGCTCATCATTGTGAATTGCTGGAAAAGGTTTTGGTTAATAAATTATAATTGTTTCTTCAAAGTAATGGGCCTAAATCAAAGGTCATTTTTCAAAAGTAGGCATGGTACAGTGAAAACAATGAAAGATTAATAGCTTCCCCCAGTTGCCAGCATCTCCCAGCATCATGCAGATAAGATGAAAAAGCCTCTGAGAAAACAGATCATGATTAATTTACATATATCCTCTGCCCTGATGTGAAATCGTTTTTGGTAGATAAAGGCTTTTTCTTTTCTCTTGAATGTTGTGTGAAGTCTGAAAATGAAGAGTTCATTCATGAAACCTAATGAAAATTTTCTCCCTAAAACATCTCCTTTTGCCAGTTTTCTAAGAATTACTGTAGGAATATTAATGCTCATTTGTGCTGGGGAAGCTCCAGAGGAACCTACCCATTGAAAAGATGTTACTGCAAGCACAGAGGGCAACATGAAGGGTCTGACTACCATATGCCTTGACTTACCTCTTTTGTTCCTGAATGAACCATGCAGAGGGCTGTACATATCAAGCTGAGCTCACAAAGGCAGAAATCACTGAAAACCTTCCTCTTTAAACCTCATCTATGAGGAGAGAAAGAATTTCCACAAAACAGGGAAGAAGTCCCCACTCAACAAAGGTGGTAGCTGGTGGCCTGAAAGTGGAAATGGCATTAAGGGGCAAAAGACAACTATACACCTTGAGGTCATCTTTATATGTTTTATAAGTTTTGCCTGAAGGAGAACTAGGCATGGATCAGCTATCATATTTAGAGCTTTAAGCATTTAAGCCAAAATACTGGCTAGTTGAGATTAGTCAGATGAAACTTACCTTCATACAGTTGCTTCAATAGAGATGAATAGCCAGACAACTGATATAGAACATGTATTATATGAGGACTTCTCAAAAAGTAATACTGCCCCTGTTATTATGTTGGCCCATGATGTCACAGGCGAATGTTGGTTGTATGGTAGTAAAGATCAAACCTTCCAACTAATGTTCCATTACATTTTATTGCTAAGTGACAAATGACAGTAGAAGGGTAGTCTGTCAAAATGGTGTCTGTCACGGAAGTGTGTACAAAGCAAAGGTATGTCAGTGAATTCCTTCACGTGGAAACAAATTCACCCACTGACACTGCAGTGATGATAGTAACAGTGGGTCATCTCCACTGGTGCGTATTTTTATGAGTACAGTGTGCAAGATCTTATTCATTGCTTGTGAAAATGCATAGCTAATGGTGGTGGCTATGCTGAAAACTAGTGTTTTGTAGCTGATAATTTGCTTTATCAAATAGTGTTATCGTGCTTAGTGTTATCAGTTATAGTTTCCACGGAAATCAATAGGAGGCATTACTTTTTGAGTGACCTACATATGTCATGCTTAGAAACTTCTTTAAAATCTTTGTAAAAATAAAATTTCCTATGGAGAAAAATAAACATCTCAATGGATTTCTAGCAAAGCAAGGCTTTCCCCAGAAATGAAATGAAACAGAGTATTAGCCAGAGCTTGCAGACAGGCTTTCACAGAAAAATCAGCTAAGGACCTACGTGAATATGGCAGCTGCTGTCTCCAAAACAGGAAGATGACATTTCCACCTCAGCCATGCTTACCTCTGCAATTTACACATCAAGAGAATTTTTTATCTAAACCGCTCAGAGCACCTGACAAACATTACATTTATCAATCAGAAGCTTTCAATGCATTAACTTCCTGGTACCTGAAAAGAAACTGAGGCACAGTATGATTAATCGAAGTTTTCTCAGAAAGTAAAATAAGAAAGATAAAGAGAGGGAGAGGAAAATAAAAGAACACTAAAGGGATGGAAACAAGATCTTAGGTAACTGACTTCAAGTCCTATACTTTAATCATCAGCTAAAAAAAATCAGCTTTGGTAAATGAGATATATTTGCCTTCCTAATGAGCTGACGAAGTGCACAGCACAACCGTTACTTTTGAGTTGTGTTGGCATTTCTGCATAGCTGCTAAGACTGAAAGCCAGGCTAGCTCTACAGCAACATCTCTTGCACCCCGCTATCACACATTTGAGACTAAGCACACTGTCAAGCTAATGGGGCCTATGGAGATTAACATCAGTTTCTCCTACTATTACTTAATTTTTGAACTCTGAAATTCCAACTGTGAGAGACATATATATCTGTGAAGGAACAATAGAAGAAGTTGATGCTGTCAAAATTCTTCCTACTCAGTTTCCTCGGGGAACCTTCCTAGAGAATATCTAGGAACAAGGAACAAGGATTTTTCTGTCCTGGACAAGTTTGGCCGGAATAAGCGCACAGGCAGCTATAAGCACCACATGAGTACTTCTGCACTGTGGATAAAACTTCTCTTTAACAAGCTGCTGCTGGGAAAAAAGTGGCTAGTTAGCATCTCTCTGTGAACTGAGTGCTTGTATTTTCTTGAATCAAGCAAAGTGTTTCTAATAGGCTTCCACACACAATCTCTTCTTGGATGTATTTCTGTATCACTAGTTTGAAAAGGCTGAAATAATATTTAATTACTTGGGCAAAAGATGAAGCAGCTTGTCACTGTGCTGCCATGACAGTGGCTAAAGATGGAAGTTTTTAAGAGGGATTTAATGGATATCCTGATATCCCGTGTATTTGCTTTAGTCCTTCCAGAAAACAACCTTAAAACACAGACAGTTCAGATTTTCTGAAAAAATCCAAACTCTGAAAATAATTGGCTACTTGAAGTTGCATCACTCTCATGCAGTGTAAGCTTCTATTACATTCTATCATTTTTTAGATTGTTTTAATCTCTGTTGAATCCTGAAATAGTTCAGAAAATTTTTTCTTGAGCAGAAGCACAGAAATGAACTTTGTTTTCAGGAAACTTGACAAGTTCTTGAATGCCTCACTGACTTCAAAGAGATGTGCTCAAGATCTATCTCCATTCCAGAAAATGTTATGGCAAATAAATACTTTACATATGATTATGTTAGTAAAGAGAGAATGTATTGCTTGCTTACCAACTAAATGAAAACTGAGACTGGAGCTGCCATCATTGTAAATGGTTTTGATCTCAAAGTCCCTTTTTTAACACATAGGAATGGCTGAGGCTGAAAATATGAAGTTGGCAGAATGCTAACAGATGTGCAGACAAATAACTGAAAACATGCTGTGATCAAGAGCATTACAACTCACTTTGTCCCCTGACCTGTAGTAAAACCAGGCAGGAAGTGAAAAAATATTTGTAGACAAAGTTCTGACCCATCCTTTCAGACTTTTCCTTCAAGATCAAGTGGCCTTTTCAGCAAAGCCTTTCAAACATAGGATACATGAAGTAAGTTTTCATACTCAGCCTCTTTTCGATTTCCCCTTTCTGCACCAGTGTCTCCTTGCAGGGCAATGGAGAGGGTCAGGGGAACTCTTTCCTCTCCTATGGCAGCAGCCAAGTCAAGGAGAGGTAATGGTTTCTTGCCATGTTCCCTAGTCGCGACAGTCTAAAGGGCAGTCTGGCTCTCATTCACTGTCTTGCCAAGGCAGAAGAACAACCTGTATTTACTGTCTGAGAGAGAAGGGAGCTTTGTTTAGCTCTAGTCTCAGGCTTGATGATCTCAGGCTGTAAAAGAATGAGAACATTCTGGAGGTTTTCCAAGCAAAAGCTGTCTCAGGATTACAGCACCTCACTCAGGAGCTGTCACTCCTTACATTGTCAGCTGAACAGAACTCCTGACGTGGAACAAAATAGTCCCTCCCTGGCTTAAAATGTCTGGTATAACCCAATAGCAAGAAAAAATAAGTATCTATGTTTTTCAATTATTCAGAAACTTTTATACAATATTCCTCAGTACTTCAAACAAAAGTGAGGCAATTCCAGTCATAGCAGAGGGTCACTTTACCAATAATTCTAGTAATATAGGAAAGCCTCTATTTCATCCTAGTCAACAGAGCCATGCTTGTGATAACTGAACACTGGCAGAAAAGGACACTGGATATTTAGCTGTATCCAAATGTGAATGATATTTTTAATCTAAATAGTATCAGACTGTATTAGAGAAGATTTCAGAAGGGAACACCAAGAACTACAGTGTTAAGAAGTCTGTGGAAATCTGAACTGAACCTTTCCTTTCTTTCATCTTGAAACTCAGAGATGACCTGCCTGTCGGTACACTGTCTGTATTCGTCCACTGTCCAGACAGGAACAACTCTAGAATTCGCTGATCAAATCAGCTATGTTAACTTATGCTCATCTTCACCCTCATTAGGCTAATGAGGTGATTTCAGACTGATGATGAGAGTATATAAGAGACCCTTCTTTGGTCAGAGTCAGTGTTTGTAGAAGCAACAGTAAAAAGCCAGACTGGCGGTCTCATGAAGAGAATATTTTCACTTCATTTTTCAAAAAGTATGTTAAAGCCAGAGCAATATTATCTATTTTGTTACTGCTGTATGGATGGAAGGACTTGCATTATACTGTTTTCTTCCTGGAAGAGAGAACAAGTTCTGAACAAGTATTTATCAGGAAAAATAAATGTGCAGTTATATAGGCTGTGAAATGCTAGACTGCAACGGTCGGTAAATAAAGAGTACAAGTACAAAATACAAGCGTGCAAAGTCAATGGACCAAGCATTATCTTGATGTCGGTCCAGGCTAACTATGTTTGGATTTCTTTTAAATTTGCAGAACCAGAACAAGAACCTCTCTCTTTGTATGGGTGGCATGAGTATACCTTCCATGTTGTACATGGAAGAAAATAATGATTCATCATAAGCATAAAAACTCTTTAATATTTTCAATCTGTTAATTATATTTTGACTTTATTAACAAAATTATCTGGTTTTTTTGTTGATTTGTTCTTTTTCTTTGCTTTTTACACGAGCTCCTTTATTACATTACTGTGCTTTGCACTGTGTACTTCATTATGTTATGATTGAGAAATGGCATACAAAATGGCATTTGAAACAGTGGAGGAACAGAGTGTGACAAACCAACCTATTAAAAAATAACCATTTTACTTCACAGAACAGCTACAATTGATAGTGTGACAGCACACTACCATTAAAAAATGCTCCGTTCTCCCAAGTACTATACTTAATGAAAATAAAGCACAGCCTGTCTCCCAAAGATCTTGTGACAGAGCTTAAACAACACATTAGAAACACGTATTTTAAATTAAATCATTTCAGAAATCAAATAGAAAAAAACTCATGCTATTTTCTATAGAGAAAATCCAATTTACTTTCTAATTCAACAGTTAAGCTTCTAGAGCCAACAGCATTATGTGATTGTACAAAATAGCATGACATTACAATTTGAATTTGAAGAACTCCAGACTTCAAAACTTCTTGAACATTACTTGGTTTAGACTAAGCTGTGTTTGGAAACACAACACCATGAAAAAGTTACAAAGTGAAAAATGTCTTCTGTAAATATCTGGTATGCCTTTCCATCAGGTACATAAAGGCCTGGTTTACTATACTTGAGCCAGATTATTACCTAAAGGAATGCAACTATTAGCAGGCACAAAATGCAACAAACAACAGCTTTGCAGAATTACTCTATAGAAAGTGATGTAAATCAAAATTTAACTTAAGAAAAAGCATCATTTTGACAAAAGTGCATTACAATTAACATTAACTATATTGATTGTTCTATAACACTGCACCATTTACCAATGCAATCTAAAAACATCTGCTGTTCTCTAACTGCTTATTTAGGTGGCAGCTTATGAGTTTTCTATGCTAAGTGTCTCTCTCTAAATCATTTTTTCTTGAAAGCTATTGAATGGAGGAAGAATACCTCTTTGTTATAATTAGTGCAAGGATGAGAAAGGTATCAACAAGATGGCAATAATAAGGCTTTCAAGGAAAGTATTTCTCAATAAAAGGATAAGGAAGGACTATTAAAATAGCTAATTGTAGCCAAATAATGAAACTGTTTTAAGAAATCACAAAAAAAAAATGCCTTAGAGGCTGTAAATTGGCTGATATTAGCTGTTATGTAAAGGCCTGACTAGGAAATTTCATGTCAGATACACTGCTTTGTATCACTACCTTGAGCTTCATGAAGTAGAAGTCTGTACTTACAAGTAGATCCATTTTCTCTACTTGATACTCTGCTTGAAGAAGGAAAAAATCAGAGGTAAAAAAAATCATTATGTAAGCAGAAGATAGCATTTTTTCTCTAAAGAGAAAAAGCTGCAGATAATAAGTGTGAGGAAATGATGGTGACTGCCTTTTGCACAGCCACATCTGTCAAGACATTTTCAATGTAATCACTTGATTTCAGTTCATGTAAAAGCATAAACTGGGCAATCACCCCCAAATAAATCAAAAACTCCATCATGAAAAGCAAATGGAATACAACATCCCTACATTCCTCTAATTTCTGTTCTTGCCCCTTGCTCTGCAGTAAGCCATTTTTATTTTTTATCATTGCAGAGGAAATTCATGACAACAGAGTGTAGGCAGGGGAGCAAGGCTATCTAAGCAAAGACCAAAGTTTGAACAAGGTCAAAATGCGAAAGAAATGGACAACGTAGTTCTTCATTTTATGTGGTAACAAACAAAATGCATTTTAAGAGTTTTGACTAACAATCAGTTTGTAAAGCAATAGTGGTTAGTGGCCATCTCTGCTGAAGAGAATGGATAATGACTGCCTGAAAAACTCTTGGGTAAAAATAAATAGGAAATGCACTTACATCCAGAAAAATCATAAATATATATTGATGAAGACAGATGCACATTTAAACTTTCCCAATATTTTAACATATGTTATCCAGGAAAACCAACTACTTCTTAAAGGGCTGTGACCACTTAAGTATGAACAATAAGAAATGAATAATAAATAAGAAAATGAATCTACTTCTGTATAAACATGCATAGAAGAGAAAAGAGTATAACTGGAAATGCTTACCAAACAGTAACTGAATACAGTTTGAATGAAAGGATGATGCCTTGGATTAATAGCCATATTAATATTTGTGCTTCATTTGGAGTGATGATATGTTTTTTATTGATTTTCTTCATAACTTACACTTTTGATGGCAATAGTTTTCAAAAAACTACTTTCCTACTTTCTTTCTATGTCTCCAGTTTTACATTTAGTTTTTTTAATCCCATTATTTTTTGAAATTTCCTTAATCCTGATTCATCATCCAATATCATGATCTTTGTAGTTTAAATATGTATAGCATGACCAGAGTAATGCTTGTGTCTGTCCAGTGCATGCAGATAGAAACAGAAAACAGATCTTTAAGTCCCTGTAAATGAGAAGAAGAAAAAAGGTGCATCTGTTTGTTAAAGGACCTGGTTGTGTGTCCACAGCGTTCCCTGTGGCACTTAAATTTGAATGGCAAAACAATGGCTGCTACATCAACTCTTGCACTAACTTTAGTATTTTGGAGCAAAACTCTTGTCAAATAATTATCCCTTTCTCATATCCCAAACACACCAGCAATATGTCCAGTGGACACTGATCTCTGGTCTCAGAAAAAATACATGTAACTTACGAGGTGTTGACAATGTTATACCCCTAGACTACCTAATTGGAGTCAGGCTGTGTACTTAGATTGTGTTAGCTGTTACAACTGAGACTTAAATAGGCTACAGAAGTTGGGAGCAGTCTCATCATGCTCATACAGTCTAACAGAGAGGTCTAATAGCAGAGCCCTCTGCTTTTTCTTCAATCACTGAAAGAAGAACCTCTGCAGACACTGAGCACTAAGTGATTTGGAAAAACTTCACACTTGCAAAGCTGTTTAATCTGACACTGGGCTCTTACAGAGTGCTCAAATCAAACCCAAATCCCATTCTGTTGAAGTGGTCAGAAAAGAGAAAGTCAGAGCAAACAGCTTTGAAGGCCAAAGTGCATGTACAGCATTGAGAGATAGAACTTGGACATGCAACTGATTTTCTTCTTCATGAAACGAGAACATCAAAATGGGCATCCATTTTCTTATAAAGTCCATAGAGCACAGGTGCTTTTTTGCAATGGTCACATACTGAACAAGAAATAATTTTTTTTTATATTCTAGATATCTCTGGTTTGGAACTTTAAGATTAATATGCAGAAATTCACAATAGCTGTCATTTCAGAGAAAGCTTGAATGATTTATATTTATGTTTATGTAATCTCAGAAACAGAGCAGTGTGTAACCTGGATCACACCAAGTGAACATGTACAGAGAAGAGATGTCATTGTCCTCTAAATGTTTGCACAAAGAGGAGGACTAGTAATAAGAGCCTGTACTTGAGGAATGAGGCACAGAGTAGAACTGAATTTGTTTGGGAACCTTCATGGAATGAGATTGAAAGAAAGGACAGGAATATAAAAGTTCCAGTATAGTTTTTTCAAAGCCATTTTACTTCCATTATTCTTTGTTCTGGAGGATCAAATCTTGCTTACCCCAGTCTTTATCTAAGCAAAATCATTAAAGACTTCAAAGAGGAATTAGATGCAGTAATAACTGAGCTCAGAAATTGTGATGTCATCTGGTATTTATTTATGTCCAATAACTAGTTTCTAGTTAGCAATATCTAACAGAAGAGAAGAATGGCAATGGACAAGAAATAGTAGATGCATTAAGTTTTCATTACATCCACGTGCCCAGTATCTGACATGAGTTATCAGTAGCTCTTCAGAAAAGTTAGAGGAGAAAAGAAAATAACTATAGGTGTGAATTTCTGTAATAATTCATAGAATCACTGAATGGTTTTTGTAGGAAGAGACCTTGAAATTCATCTTGTTCCTTTCTCTTTGACATGGGTAGAATGTCTGAAGTTCCATTCAACCTGGCCTTTCTTTCATGAGTGAGGCACCTATGACCTCTCTGAGCAACATATTTCAGTGCTTCACCACCCTCATGGTGAAAAATTTCTTCTTAATGTCTAACTCAAACCTACTTTTAGTTTTAAATCACTACTCCTACACTCCCTGATAAAGAATCCTATAGGTCCCTTTTCAGTACTGGAAGGCTGCTAAAATGAAATCTCTTCTGCAGAATGACCAATCACAAGTCACTTAGTCTGTTTTCATAGGAGTAGTTTCACAGGGCTCCATCCCTCTGACCATCTTCATGGCTCTCCTCTGGACTTGGTCTATCAGGTCCAAATAATTCTTATGTTGGGGGCCCCAGTGCTGAACACAGTACTCCAGATGAGGACTCACAAGAGCAGACTATAGGAAGAGAATGATCTCCCTTGACCTGAAGATCACAATTTTGATGCGTCCCAGAATGCATTTGTTTTTTTCTGGGGTGCAGGTGCCTCAGTGAGCTTGCTGTGTGCCTTCCTCACTGCCCTAAGTATTTTGGACTCCACTATTTCACAGCTGCTGCAGCCAACGCTGCTCTTCAGATTCATGCTGCTCTTAAGGCTCTCCATGTTGGTAAGAATGAAATCCAGCACAGTATCTCTCCTCATTGGATCCTTTACCACTTGGAGAAGGAAGTTATCATCAATGCATTCCAGGAACATCTTGGATTTATCGTGTTGTGCTGTGTTTCCCCTTCAACAGATATCAGGGTTAAGAAATAAAAATGGACATGTACTTTCCGTGCCTAGTGACGACAAGACAAGGCATAGTCTGATATTTCAGATCAAGCAGTCTAATGCTGAGAATGTTTTCTTTACAGATGAATATTGAACCTGCTGAGACCAGAATAATTATTTCTCTAAGCCCAGCTAGAGTCCTAGAATGGATAGCCTTTTATCTTTGAAAAATAAATGGACAGATAGCATAGTAATAAAATAGCAAGGAAACAATTGGCACATCTTCTCACTTATTTTTGCAGTTGAAAGATCCTTCAATATTTTTCTTTACTTTTCCATATTTTATTTTTCTCTGTATATCCTCATATGCTCATATGTCAGACAGTAAGTCTGTACTGCCAATTTTTATAGAAGAATTCTGGGAGTTAATAAATATATGTAATTAAAATATCTGGATAAAAAAAATCATACAACTTTACCAGTTATGTTTTTTTTTTTTTTTTTTTTTTTTTTAATTCATAAGCTGGTATCAGTAGAAAATAAACTTGAGTACAAAAGCAGTGAAATGAATGTCATACCTGAGAACCTTAGAAGTACTGTTCTACATTTTAGGTCTCTGTTTTGGAAACATTTTTTCAAAACAAAGGCAGTGTATTTCTTTCACAGCTAAGTTTTAACTTCTCTTCACTTGTCAAAACTCTCTTGATATCAAGCTGGAGATAAGACAGCCTAACATTTGCAATAGTTTATCTTTACAAAGACTAGATATATCTTGTTTGCTAACAGAATAATTTGGAATCAAAAGGAATAAACCATGTGCCAGCAGAGTCTTTGGCATTCCAGGTAGAGCACCTTTCCATTTCTGACCTGGGTTTTCACATTTCTTAGATGCTCAAATCCCACTGATCTGGACTTGTATCCTTAGCAAAATTACATACATTAGACAGTACAAACTTTCTGACTGTGAAAGTACAACACAGAGTTAGGTGATCTTACAGGAAATATCAGGTGGCTATAAGTGCATTGGTTATGTATCCAGGTTTCTCTCTTAGCATACAGACACTACCAAGATCTAGGACTTCACTCTTCAAAGTAGATGTTCATTCTTTACTTTCCAGATAGTTCAGTAGCAAGAATACAGATGAGGAAAAGCCTGAATGTCTAACAACTGGGAAAATGGAGAAAAAAAGCATCTTTATATTTACCGTTTTTATAACATAATATTAGGCTATAAAATGGGGAATGTGGGTAGAAATCCAAGAAATTAAAAAGCATTATGATTCTATTTAAAATGAACAGACAAACAAACAGACAAACAAAAAAGAGATTTGAAATAAAGCACCTGAATAATAATAAACAAATAAATAAAAATTAAGAAATCACTGTGATGTATTCAGCTGGGAAAAAGAGACATATTAGCTCTATAGGAAATAGGAACTGAATGAAGCCTGCTGAGCCACTGATCCATGTGGTATTGCTGGCAATTACATCATATAGCTCCCACTGTGAAATGATTGTATCATCTCTGTTTGAGGCTTATGAAATATGACATCATCCTCATAAAATATGTCATGCATAACGCAGATTATCAGACCATTATGATATTCTATGCAAAAGAGAATTGTGAAAAAAAAATAAAAATCCACACCTCCTTCACTTCATCTGCTTATCTACCTGAAAAAAATAGTAGGGTCAGAAAAATAGATATCTTTGGTCATCTTGGATAAAAGATAGCAGACAGTTGGGATGTCCTTCCTACTACATCTTTGTTTTGTTCAAAACATTTGTTTCAAAGTTCTATTTGATGAAATAAAAAAGCTGAGTTCTTATAATTTACATTATGAAATTACTCTGTGTTCAACTATATTCATACTAGAAATCAGTTCTTTGATCTTTATTCAGGCTTGCTTATGATTATTCTTAGGTCTGAACTGGTCTGTATGGTTCCTGTAGAAACATATTTTCATTTGTGACAAAACAATTATGTAACTCTTTAGGTTTCTTACTTGCTTGAATGGGTGAGAGGCACAGCATGCAGCATAACTGACATTCACTAAAGCATATTAAAGAGTCACATTTTTCACTGGTAAAAACGTCCTACAATTGTCCAGTCCAAATGAAGCTTAGCTTAGAACACCAGATGAGATGATTTCTGGGATCTTGACCTATTAGCAACAAATTGGAGTGTATCATTGTGAGCAGGTAGTTCCAACCCATCTCTCCCTGATTATATAAAGCTAAAGTGGTTGTCCCTCTGACTTGAGGGAGTCGTTAATTCGTTTGGTTCTGGAAGCATTAGCATGCCAGAGAGTAGGGGACAGAATAAATGAGTTGGAGAACGGAAAGTGGAAAAGACAGAGAGGAGAAAAGAATAAAAAAAAAGAAAGAGTCAATCAATACAGTAAAGCATGTTATTTAAGTACAGAGAAGGAGGGAAATAAGTTAACAAAATAGTTAAATATAATTAAGGAAAAAAAATGCTAAGAGAAAAAGAAACAAATGAAAGATGGAAAAGCGTACAGTAGTAGAGGGGATAGAAATATTTTGGATTTACCAATTCATCCTCACAAAACAGACCTCAAAGGTTTGATAAGGAACTGATTAAATTCACTGAATTCATGTTGTAAATTCCACATACTGTGCAGACTCATAAGAGCACAGAGTTAACTAGTCAGGGGACACAAACAGAATTAGGTATGAGAAGCTGGAGGGCTAACACTCACTAAGTTGATGTTAAGCAATGGAAATGCTTTTCAGACATTAACTGTTCACTCAGCATATGTCACATATCTAATGTATGTGTCTCAAGACTATAAGACAGCAAGAGTGACATGCAGCAACCAGCACATGCCTGGCACTTTTCAAGTACTGACACACTGAGTCAAACAGCAAGTACAAGGTGAAGAACAGCAGGAGTGTATTAGCATCTTCCATTCTCCTGGAAGCTGAGAGTCAGAGACATTCTGTAGTTGCCAAAGGCAATATCAGCTTTACACAGGGACTCTAAGGTATGCAGGATGTGCATGATGTATGCTATTGGAGAAACACACTATGTACTCCAAGCTGGATATCTAGCCAGGTACCAAAATACTTAACTGACCCTCCACCAGTATGTACTTAATTTGTAATAATGTAAAATTGTGGAGCAGCTCGCCAAGTTGTGAAACCTCTTTTCACATACATCCAACTTGTTACCATATAGGTAGGTGAACAGTATAACCTTCCCGTCTGTGAAGTGACAATAGAGGGAATTCAGGGAGCTACAAATTAGTGATTATGGCTTCTACTGATAGTAAAATGCTAGTGTTTATAAGATGATGAATGAGAGCCTGCATGAGGATGTACTGCTAGGAAAAGAGTTGACGCAGTTTCTGTAAAGTGAAATCTTGCCTCAGTAACCACAAAAAGAGTGATGGGAGGTACCTGGATAGAAGGAATCTGAGTATATAATGTATTTGCTTGTTTGTTGTCTTTTTTTTTCCTCTCAAAAATCTTTGATATGATTCTGTGTCAAAGGTCATTAAAAAGTTGCCACTTGAAAAGGAGACTCTGAAGAACTGAAAGTTGGTCAAAGAAAGGTAGCTGTGTGGACAGATCAATGGTCACTTTTCTGAATTAGGAAGAATCAGTGGACTCTCCTAGAGATAACATGTAAACAAGTTTCATCAATGTCTTCAGCAGTAACCTGCATATGTGATTGAACAGGGACATTTCCTAGTCTGAAAAAGCAAAGCAAAAATTTTGCAGGTGAGTTTCAGTGTACAGAGAGGAAGTATTGCATCTGGGGAAAAATAATCTATATCGTGTTCTTAAGGTGCTGACTTCAGAACTGCTACTATAAGTACTGAAACAGATTTTAAAGTAAGAGAGTTGACAATTCTCTGAATTGCTGGCTTAGTATGCAGTGGCAGGGAAAAAAAAACCCACAAAATCTTGGGCATCATTGGTATTGGTACTGTGGACAAGACAGAAAGGACATCATTTGATTGTTTTGCTATGCATACATCATGTTGTATTTATCATTCTGTTCTCTGCATCTCTAAGGATGGTGTACTGGAGTTTGTGATAGCACAAAAAAGAGCAACTGGAATCATCTCAGGTGAGGAGCAGCTGCCCTGTGAGGAGGAGAGAATGAGAATATTTTGTTTAAGCAGGAGAGGAGATAGGATCAAGGTTTGCAAATTTATGAAGGCGCTAGACACGTTGCATGAAGGACTGTTATTTACCATATCCCACATAGTAAAACTGGGCTGAACGATAGGGGTTTACACTCAAAAAAGAGAGAGTGTCTTTTTAGTCATTAGATATTGTTCTGTCAAATTAGAAGACAGTGTAGCAGACAGTATAAGCAGATTTTAAAACAGGTTAGATAAATTAATAGGAGTACACAGTCTTTAACAACTTACACAAATGCTGCAGATACCAGGGGAATGAAAAGAGAGGAATTATAGAAAGAAGTAAATTACATGTGTTCTTCTAGAAAACATTCTTTTCTGCCGCTATCAGAAACAAAACACTGGGCCTTCTACATATTCTTTTGGAACCTAAAAGTCAGATACTGCCTTGGGAAACATATCCATCTTTTGACAAAGTCCCACAACATGAGATTGTTAAGCTTTCAATTCATTTATAGACATCTAAACTGAAAAACTTCTAAAGTATACTGATAGAGTTGACTTAATAGCAAAATGCAAACAATGGTGGTGATGTTGAGTGATACTAGCATAGAACTGAGTTAAAGAACAGTGTGGTTCTTATACACCCCACTGAAATGGAGCCTGGACAAGAATGCCTGTGTCCTAGTCATTATATCGAAACTACAAAATAATGAGTGGTTCATCCTGGTGTATCAGACTGCTCTAACACTAGCTAAGCTCAGAACAACTAGCAGTGGAGTAAGGTCAGATGGAAATTGAGAATGCTTATATCTCCTAGGTATGTACTATGGTCTACACAGGTTTGTTCTACAATTTCTAAGCCCAGGGTTGTTTTTACTACGTTCCATTGAGGCAGAGCTGACAGCGTACAGGAGTTGTATGGCATTTTTGACTGTGCAGATACAGTATAAAAACTGAAAAAGGAGGTAAAACTGAGATCACTCAATATATCTGTAATTTATTATGTACAAGTCCCTCTCTGCTCCTTGCCCTCTCTTTAAAATGTGGATAGGAATGTAAAAATATCACTTTGTCATTTCAGACAGAGCACAAAATAACCCCTGAAGTTCTTTTCTGGTACTTTTCCTGGAACAAATTTGTATCACATTTGCTGGCAACTGATTTGCCAAAAACTAGGAGCAGTCACAGTTAGAAAAAATAGACTTTATCTCAAGAATGACAGTATTGATTTCCAGCTTCATTAAAAATTATTCTTGTCTTACTGAACCATAGCAGTGAACAATAATTGGCTTAAGTTTGTGCTATTGCCTAGCTATTCAAAAGAACATTATTTTTCTATATATTTTATGTTCTATCCCCTGACATGGTGGATGTATCCACTTTCAAACGACAGCATTCTATAATGTTCAAAGAAATCCTTTTATTTAATAGCAAAATAAAGAAAACTTGTGAACTGTTGTATATGGAAGACAAAATGGTGCTTTCTAGAGAGGAAAATCTCACAATATGTGGAGAAATCGAAGGACTTCACAAGACATACTCAAATTAATCAAGTTGCACAAAACAAACCCATAGATAGGGGGCTCTGCAGGACAGGAGATAGAACAGTCTAATTTGCCGGTACAGACTTTCATAAATCTAACACGATCTTTTTGTGTTCATGTCACAAGTACAGTAGAACTTGTCCCTCTGCTGAGATGATAAATGGTGATAGATATTCTCCTTAATGCATTTATAGATATTTTTTTCTTTAAAATCCCAAATAATTTATCTGTAGGTATTGTAAATAAGACTACCATTCAACTGATTAGAAGACAACTGTACTGTAGAGCCAACAATCTTTTTGTTGCCATGGTTTAAAGTAAAAAGAGACTCTCAATCTGCTTATGATGCTTTTTTTTTTTTTTTAATTGAAAACTTTGCATCCTTTTGTAGATGTGGTTTTACTGCTTCGTGTTTTACACTGTGTTGCCAAGAACCTTAGTGATGCTCTGCACTGTTGCTGAGGACAGCGACAAATCTAGGACACTAAATGTTTAAAATCACTTCTCAGACTGCAGCGACTGCTCTTTAAACCTTTTTAGCTAAGGTTGGTGCTGCACAAAAAATAAAAGAGAAGCAGACACGATCTGCCTGCTTGGCTCTAATTAATGAATCTCCTTTTCTGAAATTCCAAGGGCTAACTGTGCTGGCACTGAGACACTTAGTGACCGTGTGACATAGCAGTATCGAGTCTACCCCAGATGAGCTCATATAATACGTGCACCCATCCCACTGAGCACCATCATTTATCTTACAAGTCATCAGACACCTGAACTAAGTTGTTCTTCACTCAGCTCTGTGCCAACTACTACCTCACCCAATTTTTCCCAACTTTAACAGTTCTATATCATTTTGACTCCCAAAAGCATCACCTCATTATTCTCCATCAATATTTGTGCCTGCTATCTGCCTTTTCTCTTTTCCTCTCTTATTCAACATCAGTGCATCTGTCTCTCCGCAGCTGTTCTGAGCCTGACCTCTTTTTGCATACTGTCTGAACTACCTTTTTAGTCACTCACATCTCCCTGTCTCATAGCCCTCATCCAGTGTTTTGCTTAGCATGTTAGTCTTTCATACATACCCAAAACACTACCTTCTGCCGGAGTGGACCACCTCCCAACAGACACACTTTCTCACAGATGTTACACATTTCTGACATCTATTTTTCCTCTATGACTCTCCAGCATATCACATCAAATTCTTATGACCATGCTGTCTTTGTCTCCTTTTATTCATGTTTTCTCTCCAACTTTCCTTCAAGCTAATGTTTAAGCTATCAGTTAATCTGCCTGATAGATATCTCCTTCCCTCTGTGCTCTCGAAACATAACAAATCTCATCAGCTTTGTGGGATCCAGGAAGATTCAGGTTGCTTGGTTGCTTGAATGGCTCAACAGGTGGGACTGTGCTACACATCTGCCTGAGCTGATCTGATATTTTCTGTGGTTGTCAAACTCTCATTTATGTCACGAACAAGCACGGCTTCTGGGCAACAGATCAAACTTCTCCATCTGGATATCCTCCCCTCTTCTGATCAAGTGTCAAGAAATTCCTTCCATCCCCAACCCAAATATTTGACTCTGTCTCACTTCTGCTGAAGAAAGCAAAAGTACCATAAAGGCACAGAAAGATCTGAGGATAAAGAAACACTAGGAAACTTTGATGGCAATAAAAACAAACAGTCAATAGTAAAATAATTTTTTCTTAATCAATCATAAATAATTAGTTTATTGGTATTCTTTTAACTTACAATGAATACTTTAAAAAGGAGAAATGATTTGTTGCAAATGTATTTAGATATGCATAAACTGCTGTGATATTCTTTCCTCCCTCTGTATAGTGTGTATCTTTCATAATGTTCCACAATAATTCCTTATTTTTAATCTTGAAATCTGATTACTTTATCAGATACAGATTAATCCATCTTGTTTACCTCCTGGTAACTGCTTTCCAATTCTTTTGTCTTCTAGAAAAAAACGTACTCTAAATAACAGATATAAACCATCAGATAGATAAAGATATAAAGAGGAAATACAAAGCAAATAACAACAAAATGGGAGAAAGCAACTGAGCAGGCATTTAATATTTGGAATATTGAAAAGAACCTTGACCATTTTGCTTCCTAAATCTCAGAGATTATTGCTCATATATTACTTTATCCAGTAATTTATTTGTTAAATGCCTGGGTTCCAGAGTGGGGAAGCATCTTAGGAAGAACATAATGAGGTAGAAAGATTGCTTAATACATTTAAATAAACGATTATTCAAACCACGGGAAAAAGATGAGAGAAAATCCATTTCCTGGCTAAGGAGATATTGGTTGCTTAAGGACAGGAAACAGACTGGTTAAGAGGGGATGAATTTTGCTAGCACTTTTCTCACTGACATGACAATAGTTACATTGAAAAGTTTTGATGGTCTCCTGTGCAGAAACTTTTAGCTGCAGTATTGCCTTTACACACAGAGCGGTCCAACCATTGATTAGCATCACTTGATCTATCAAGAATTACCTTGAAATAACTCCTTTTCATTTTGTATAACTTTGGCTGCATCTTATGACAGGAATTCCTCTTTTATGGTAGTTGATAGAAGAATCCTATTTCCCACCAACATTAAAGCAGTGCTCTTTTAAAGCCAATTAAACTTGCTGAGCGTCCACTCAATCCCACTGTGTAGTTTCTTGATAAAGATGTAAAGAGCACCAGTCCCAAGACAAACCCCAGTGGGACAACACTTGTCACCAGCCTCCACATCGACATAGAGCTGTTGGCCACAACCCTCTGGCTGTGACCAATTTTTTCTCTCTCCAACTCAGAGATAAGAATGTAATGTGGAATCACATCAAAGGCTTTGCAGAAGTCCAGGTAGGTGGTATAATTTGCTTAGTTCACTGTCATTCCTTCATGTAAGGACACCAGAATGACTATAAGTTTTTGAAAATCCATTGATTTGTTCAACAGGCTTTTGAAAACTATCCTTTATCATAGATTACTAAGATGATTACTTAAAATGTGAACTATTTTAGAATTTACTGTAAAAAGCTGTAGTTACCAATCATTTTTGCCATCCAGTGTAACAAGATGCTTTCTAATGAAAAAAAGAAAAAAAAAAAAAAGAAAAAAAAGTCTTATCTCAGTGACTTGCTGCATTTCTGTCATTATTGAAATAGTACAGGAAGAATTCTGGAAGGGATTACATCTGCTAGTAAGACCTCTACTGTTCCCCATACAAATGTGCATCATATCAAACTAAAGAGAAGGAGCTTTCCAGATACACATTAATTAAGCCTTGTTATCAGTCAAGCAGACTATACTACCTGGAAAGAAGCAGATGATTTGCACCTCATGATACAGTTCAACAGAAATCAAATATCCATTCGGATGAGTTGATACACATTCACTGTAGTGGAAAGACCTATGGCTTACCAGTGAATGTGACATACATACACTCAGGAATCAGGTTTTTTATACCCACTTGCTGTACAACACAGGCAAGCCAGCTATGAAAAAAAACCGTGACACCATTTCTGATTACACTGTCACCCTTCACCACAGGCTTGGGCAGTAAAATATTGGTCTGAAGAACAGATCAGGAGCAGAGTCTCAATAAGCAATACAAAAGAGAGGTACAATTTGTATCATGTTTTTTATTTCTCTTACACCTTTTTGACCTTGTGTAAGCAGGCTAAGATCAGTTAATTGCAGAAATTTCCTAGGAAACACTGATGACAGGAATAATAGGTAATTATTCCTTTCTCATATCTGGCTATTCAAAACTGGCACATCAGAGCAGATTTCTACAGTGTGTGTCGAAGATTGTACTAGCCTGCCTATCTCTGACATCTTTCAAACTTTACTTTCATCGTACAGGAACCAAATAAAATCAATTCATTTTGAAGTCTGGAAGAAAAGATGACTTATATTTTAAAAAATGAAATTGGAACAATTGGATTACAAGGTAAAATTGCACACATAACAATAGATTTGAAGCTTGGACATTCATTGCAAGATTTGTGCAGTCAAGTGCATAATCCATGTTAACATCTCATCTCTGAAATGTTGATCCTGACTGAAATCAAAGTTTCTAGAAAAAGGATTTACTCCTCCTTGTTTGCAGCCTGATTATTTGCCTTAGAAAATAACTGCTTTAAACAAGAGACTTTATACTTGTCTGGATAAATTCTGTTCCAATTTTTATTTTGGCCACAAGTCAAAGATAACAGCTGTACACTTGTGGGTTCACTGAACTTTACGTGCTAGTTGGCTGCATCACCAACTAGAGGGAATAACCAATAATTAGAACATTTCAGGTCATCTTGAGAAGAACAGAGTTTTGCAGTGTTTGGAAAGGTCATGTGACCTCTTTTTCAATGTTCCCAAATGTGAAACTGTCAACCATAGGGCACAGAGCTGAATAAACAAATGAAACAACCATTATTGTTGTGAGACCGGGGGAAAAAAATCAAAAACCAAAAACCAAAAGCAAACAACCCACAAAACCCACCACAGCACAAGGATCTAAATCTAGTGATTAACATTGCACAGAGATTTAAATTGCATATAGCAATTTTAATTTTTAACTCTGGCACTTCATAGTAGACCCAAGCAATATCAATTGAACTCATCCATATATTCTTTGTACATAGACAGCCCTGGTCATAATGATTTGCAGCACAGTGTTGAAAGCCTTAGCTTCTTTCTTTCATTTTCTTTATTTTTCTTCTTCTTCTTCTTTTTTTTTTTTTTTAGTTAAATCAATACCTGTTTACATAAATATGTGTTCCTGTTTTCCAGTTGTTCCTGCAACAGCATTTATGTCTATCCACTGACAAGAAAAACAACAATAAATGTAGTAGGATGAAAGCAGAAAGAAGAAAATAGAGATAGTTCTTTTGGTGTGTGTATTTTTTCCCTGTTAGAAATGTAGATCTTTTGGGGCACTTTGTGATTATTATAAAGAAAAATAAAAGTACCAATCTTTGAAAAACCTAAATGATAAGATTGCAGTTTTCTTGTTACTAACAGCATACATCCCTTCTAATATGGAATGGAATGAAAATTGGTTTTGTGTTGTACCTTTTAATCCCTGAGAATCCTTAAGCTGTTTGCAGAAGCTGTATCTAGTAGTTTTAGGTGGGCAGTTTATTTGACAAAATTGGACAACTTATGGATATTAGAAAGCATTCGCACGTCTGAAGGTTTGAATGATAAGATGTGAATTCTTGCAAGGATGCTGCAGTCATTCCTTCATCACTACAAATCAGCCTTGAGAGCTGTCAGTTACAATTGGTGTAGCACTAGAGAAAATGAAGTGCTTAAACATCTGAACATCACTTGATACTACAAAATGATGGTCACTGAAATCACTGAGAAGGACTTCCCCCTCAGCACCCCTTGCTATTGATATGTAATCCATCCACGCCCTGCTATGGATATGTGGCATATGTTGGCATATGTTGAAATGCTGGAGGGAGGATCTGCAAAATTCAGAGTGCTGTGGATTCCTTACGCAGACCTTACATAACTCTTAAAGGTTAAAATTCAAATACTTCTTCTATGTCATCCAGTCCAACAATTCAGTCTCTGACATCCCATAGGAATGTCTAACCCAGTAGGGTATTAAGCAGTTGAGGAACTTGAAGTGTACCAGTCTCTCTTGTTTCACCTACTCACTTGGTGTATTAACAGATATCGTCCAGAACAGTAATCTTAGAATAACAAAATCATTTGAGTCAGAAGGGACAATTCAAAGTCATCTAGAGTTCAGCTTCCCTGAATTGAACAGGGACATCCACAGCTAGATTAGGTTGCTTAGAGTCTGATCCATCCTGAGCTTGAATATCTCCAGGGACAGGGCATACATCACCTCTCTGTGAAACCTGTTCCAGGGCTTCGCCATGCTTACTGAAAAAATTGTCTTCCTCATATGCAGTATAAATCTCCCCCTCCCTTACTTTGAAATCATTTCCTTTTGTCTTATCACAGCAGTCTCTGCTACTGAGTTTGTCCCTTTCTTTCTTACATTCCTGTTAGATACTGAAAGGCTGCAATCAGGTCTCCCCAGAGTTTTCTATTCTCCAGGCTGAACAGCCCCAGCTCTTTCATTTTGTCTTCACAGGGGAGCTGTTCCATTCCTTGGATTTTTTTTTGTGGTTCTCCCCTGGACGCACTCCAGCACAAGGACAAGTTCAAGGTGTTCCGCTTTGGTAGAGGAAATCCTAGACATGAGTACAGACTGGGAGAAAAACACATTGAGAGCAGCCCTGTGAAGAAGGACTTGGGAGTCCTGATGGATGAAAAGCTGAACAGGAACTATCAGTAAGCGCTTGCAGCTCAGAAAATCAACAGTATCCTGAGCTGCATCAAAAGAAGAGTGGCTAGCAGGGCAAGGAAGGTGATTGTTTCCCTCACTGTGCCCTTGTGTGGAGTACTGTGTCCAGTTCCTGCCTGGGGTCCCCAGTACAGGAAGAGTGTGGAGCAATTGGAGCGGGTCCAGAGGAGGTCCATGAAGATGATGAAAGGTCTGGAGCACCTCTCCTATGAAGAAAGGCTGAGGGAGCTGGGCTTATTTAGCTTGGAGAAGAGAAGGCTCTGGGGAGACTTCTTCGAGGCTTTCTATTGCCTGAAGAGAGGTTACAAGCAGCAGAGGGACCCACTTTTTACACAGTCTGATAGTGATAGAACAAGGAGGAATGACTTTAAAAGAAGGGAGATTTAAATTAGATGTTAGATGGAAATTTTTTACTCAGGGGATTGTGAAGGTTGTCGAGAGAGATGCCCTATCTCCAGAGGCATTCAAGGCCATGTTGGATGGGATTCTTGGCAGACTGACCCAGTAACTGGCAACTCTGCCCATGGCATGGAGGTTGTAACTAGATTATCTTTAAGGTCCTCTCCAAACTAAGCCATTCTAATCACAGAATCACAGAATCACAGAATTTTAGGGGTTGGAAGGGACCTCTAGAGATCATCGAGACCAACCCCCTGATTCTACGACTAACCTAATGATTCTATGACTCTCTTGTAATGAGGACTCCACATATGGACACAGTACACCAGGTGAGGTGTACACCAGACCAGAAGGGCAGGAGCACCTCCCTTGACCTGCTCATCTGATCTTTCATCTCCTGTACCCAAAAGTAATGCTGATTCTAGTCACTGTCCCTCCATAAATTATTTATTTGAAGTGGAACAATTCCAAAAGGATTGACACATCTACTCTAGTTGAAATGTGTGACAATCTGGTAACTCACCTAAGAGTGGAATGTCTTCAGATTAAATCCTTCTGAATCTGGCAGAAGAGCATGTACATATTGATCTTCCACCTTACACTGCAGATCCCAGGCCTACCAGCTGTTCTGGCTGATTAAGATCACTCCTATTTTGATCATAAATTCCAACTCTGTTGAAACTAACACATGTATTCCTGTGTTTTTTAAATTATGACCTCAAATAATTTTTTTTTATCAAATAAAATTTCTCATTTGAAAAATACTGGCCTGTTCCATTTTTGACATCTATAGTCTCTCTGTTCTCATTTTTTTAAAGAGGCTAACACAGTGCTAACAAATCATACATATAGTACACGTAAATGCAGAATTAAGTCAATTGTTTACAAGATGGTACTAAAATAAGCATATTGGGATATACATTCTGCTGTCATGTTATTCCATAAATGTCTTCTATATTTCTTTTTATTTCTATAAATAGCATTTGAAATTGCAGCGGAGTATACGTTTGGAGTATAATACACAATTGCTCTACTCTTTGAAATATATGTGTTCATGAAGGCCCACAAACACTATAAAATATACAGAATTCTGATGACAAATCCCTGAAAGAAATGGTCCCAGACTGCTCCAGGGATACTTGACTTGCAGTCCATCACCTGATGCTTTTTTGAGTGATAAGTCTCCAATACAGTAAAGAACTGAGCTGATTGTATATGGAAAAGTTCAGCAATGCAATTTCTCTCAGTGCCTCCAAGATGAGCTTTCCTCTGCTGGATAATTTTTTAACCAACTGAAAGTGAATAACTATTCATTAAGAATCAAGAGGGGGAGAGGAGAGGGAATGAATCCAGATAGAAATAGGCAAAACAACAAATAAATATATCTAAGGCAGCCAATTCCATTTAGCTGCATTAGTCTGCCTTGTCCAGCTTTTAAACAGCAGTTTCTAGGTGCCTGCTTGTCTACAAATCCTTGATAAGAGGATGGGAAAATTAGTTTTGCAGAAGTCTGTCAGTCTTTCAATAATATTTATGCCTAAGACTCTTTTGAAAGCCCACTTGAACTGCAAGGAAGGGGGACAATTGTTCACTAACCTCTGCAAAGAGCAGCCTGAGGAGAGCAAGAGATTTATGCGAGTTAATTTTATGTCCTGAGACAAATCTAAAAAGCTCAACCTATGCAGTTAAATTTGATATTGAGGTTACTGAAGAAGAGACATACAACAGGATGCCATCAGGATGTAATGCTAATTTTTGTCAGATCCTGGAGTCTGTGTCTCAGGACATTCCTTTATTGCTCATATTAGATAGGCCTGTTAGTATAACAAGTAACATTGTGCCAGAGGTACAACAGCTCTGTCTGCTGAGATGTCAATGACTGATATTGACAACACAACAGTTGAAAATACTGCAATGGATGCAAAGATTTGAATTCACTATAAAGGAAATGAATCACCTTTGATTCAGTCTTAAACACTACAAGCCACTCATACCTAAGATACAGCTTTAGCCTTACACAGTCTTTCCAAACTGCTGTGTTTAGAGGTTGTATATATTGTCTAAGAAACAACCACCATTAAAACCAGATAGACTCCCCTTCTAGAAGCAGTAGAAGGGAAACATTATAAATATAAGTCTGCTAGCACTTGTATCATGGGAGAAATATTGTTCTCCAGTCAATCACTTCTTCATTTTACTTTATTTTATATTATTGTACTTTATTTTTATTTTATTTTTCTAAGCACTGCCTTATTTCCTGATTCTGCAATATAGAATACTTGTGGAGCTTTAACATTTTGTTGTAATTAAAGGGATTTGTTTTTCCCACTTGTCGAGATATGTTCACGACTTTTAACTCAGCTGAAAAGATTAACTGAAATGCTGATCTCTTTGAAGTTAGCATTCAAGCTGCAACAAACCTTGAGTGAAAGATGATGATTCCACCAAAAGAGTGGAGTACTTTCTGATTCCTTTAAAAAGGCATGGTAACTTACTTATTACCAACACAGAATATACTTGTGGCTTATATTTTCTTATGGCCTGTAAATTATCTAGAATAAAGCAAGGTATTCTGGTTACTTTTAATCATGAAAAGCTGCAGCTAGTTTAGATTTAGTTTGTTAGGGACAAAATGCAAAGCCTTTGAGGGGATGTTATCTGTTTCTAAAACTGCTTTGCAAAAATGAGAAGGAAAAACTATGAAAACAAAAGGATCAGATTGGCACAAAAATAACTAAATGTGTAAAAATAATTGAGCTGTGAGCGAGGCAGGGTTTTCTAAAGTTCACAGAAATGAGATTCTGAAAAACCATTCCACAGAATCAATGAGATTTAAATCCTAATATCTGATATGGCACTTGTAAAACTGGTAAACTCATGTACATGCATGTTCACAAGAGGAAAACTCTTGATTTACGACCTAGGAGAGTCTTTGCAGATCTATGTACAACATTTGTATCTGAAGCCTATAACAACATAACCTGGAGAAATAGATTTCATGAGTTCTTAATATATTTGTGTGTATATTTAAGAAGTCAGGAAGTAGGGCAAATTTATTAGTTCTGTAATTATCAAGAAGGTATTATGGTCCTGAAATTAGTATTTTTATGTCAAGATTATAATAATTTAAAATCAAACCAACAAACTCAATAAAAAATAAAGAATGCATAATTGTTTTCATACTTCAATCACCAAGCAAATATTTTGCATAATGAAGGAGTCATTGTAGTTCAGTTCTACAGTATGACCCCCTGTTATTGCACCAGGGTATATGTAAACAATTTTAAATGCATTTCTTTGTTTTCACCAAATAATGGTTTTGTGTAAGTTTTTTCTCAGTCAAAAGACAAACTATGAATCAGGAAGGCTTCACTTCAGTGATTTTACTAGTGAAGTCTTGTTAGACTGTGGAAAAACTCTCCATAAGTGCTATAGAAACAGACACTAGATTACATAAACTCAAGACTGACCAAATAATAACAAATTCAGAATATAAGATCCTGACATCTCAAGTTCTCCAAATCCTCATGTGCCAAGGTGCAGTGCAAGTTGGCGGCTTGCTAAGAGCAACAGAGAATCTCATGGGGTCTGTCAGAGCCTGGAATTCAGACCTACCCCAGGACAGGGCAGCTGGGGGCACCTGGGCTACCCCAGCCCTGCTCATCAGGCATCTCCCCAAGGATGGGGAGGGGCTGCACCCTGGACCTGCCAGTTGGCCTACCTAAATAGGGCCAATGGCGAGGCAGGGCAGGGCTGTGTCTACACAGGGGCTAATGACCATTGGGGCTGAAACAGGGTCCTGAGCAGTGGACAGGGATGGGGGAAGTGCTGTAGTGGCTGGGCAGGAACAGTGAGACCTGTGAGTGGTCTCTGGGCTCTGCTGTTGTGTAACTCGCAGTGCATTTTCTGCCCACACACATTTGAATGGATGTGATTCAAGTGAAAAGCAGAAAGCTACAACTCAAATTCTTTTTGTGCGCTGATGTGAATAATTGACACCATGAATTTACAGGAAAAAGTCTTTTTTGTTTACGTGCAGCAGCAGTGAATGCCAGTCTGATGTAATGTTGGCCCCTTGCAGTCTGTCAGCTTCTAGTTCCATCTCAGTGCCCTCACTAGGAAATGTATTTTTATCTACAATCCTCATGGTCTGGACTGTTAGAATCTTTCCAATTAGATAAAATATTTAATTTCTTCTGGTCACCGGAAGACCAATGTTTGCTTATTTTGAGGCAACAGATATCTCCTATCTATAAGTCAGAGAGGAAAGAAATTACACCCATATCTCCCCTACAATTATGAACTACTTTTTCTAAAATTCACCACAGCTTTTTATTTAAAAAAAGATCTTCAGAAAGTGGTGCTGAAAACTTGTCCACACTTCAGCACGTAGTCCCCTACATGTAAAGTTTTGTTTACCTGCTCCTCGTGTATTGACAGATTCCCTATTCCATCTTCATATCTAAGGCATTAAGCAGTAGATCACATTTAATGGATTCTGACAGGTCTCAGTAGCTGGTACCTCCTACAGTGACAGCCCCAGAGACAAGCACAAGACTGTGACAAGGTTTAACATCTCTGCGTTTAATCACTAGAGCTCACATAATTCCTTTGCCTACTTGACATGATACCACTTGCATGATAATTAAAAATTGAAATGTATACGCTCGTTTCACAGTAATTTTGGAAAATGTTTTTATGTTATATTCTATGCATTTTACTTGTTCATTACATGTGAAACCTTTCGTTCTCATCTTGCCTGGTCTTTGGCATTATACATCTCCAGGATCAAAGAAACCAAGGATTTTTGTAAATTTAAGGCAATTATTTGGCAGTCCCACCTCATGATGCTTTAAGAAGAATACTTTGAAATCACCTGAAAAAATTAAAACTTTACAATTCATTTCTAATTTTTTGAGGAACTTGGGGAAGAGATGATTTGTCTGTTATTGTCCAGAGCTTGTACTACTCAGTGGCAATTCTCAGTCGGTCAAGAAATGGCACATTACAGTATCTCTTAACAGAGCAGAGGCACCCAAGTCAATCCTCCAAAAGATGGGCAAGAAGTTCTGTAATACACTGAAGCTGATTGCATAGCAATAAGACTATTGGCATTTCATTCATTTTTTTTTTTTTAACTTTAAAAAATAAATCTCCCACTCATTCAGATATAACTTCAAAATACGACATTTACTTTTAAATGGTCAAAATGTCCCCAGTGTCAACACAGAGCATCTTTCCACTATGAAGTTATCAGTAAAAGATATCTTAGAAAAAGTATTATTAGTATGGTATCCAGTTTTTAAAAACACATTGTTTATCTTTAAGACTCTTCTGGTAATGGAATATAATAGTAAAAAATATATATATATCTCAATATATATGATAGCTGGAAAAATCTATTTATAACTTTGGCACTATCTTGAAGCAATTAAAATGTCCACTGAATATAAATGCTTAGCTTTTCATATAAGAGAGAACAGAATTAAAGTACTCCAAATTGACGATTGCACAATAAAAGAAATCAGTGCAATCATTCAAGCAGTATCATGATCCTTAAAAGGTCTGCTCTCTGATCACAGCGACAGGGCCAAAGGGAGCTGTGCTGGGGGAGGGTGAAGTGAGAGTTAGGAAAAGAGTCTGCACCAGAGGGCGGTGGGCACAGAACAGGTTGCCCAGGGCAATGGGCATGGACCTGAGCTGCCACAGCAGAAGGACTGTTTGCATTTGGGTGTTTTTTTGTTGAGCCAGGGGTTGGACTTGATGAACCTTGTGGGTCACTTTCAACTCGGGATATTCTGATTCTATGATTTTATGATTTTACTAATATATTTGTCATTAACATAATAATTTTTTCCACTAGTCAGGTGAAAACTAAATTTCCTATCAAGTTACAGCACTTTTTAAAAAGAGACAGGAAAATATGCAAAATTTCATGTGTAAAAAGTCCACTTCAGTTAGTTGCAAATACAAATCTTCTGCAGATCATTAATAAAGCAATAGTTGTTAATACATGATTGCCTCATTATAACTGTGACATTCCAACTAATTGCTTCAGCACCTTTCGAATTGAACAAATTTCCTTTTGACATTCTTTATTGTGCCCCTCATATTCTCTTGTAAAAGAGAAAAGCCTCTAATCTGCTTGAAAAGAAAACAAGTAGGAGCATTGCAGGTCCTATTTTTTTCAAGCAAGTTAGTAGATTTTCTCTTTTAAGAAGAAACCACAGGTAGTATAAACCATCTTTTCACTCAACTGAGAGTAACCATGTATTTTTCAGCATCTGAATACATTTCCAGATTTCTGAACTGCCCTTATCATGATTCTTTAATAACTATTAAGTATCAGCCAGCTAGAAGAAAATCATAAAAAGGGTCATATCATTGAAAGATTGTATTTTTATTTACACCTATGCTGTATGATCTACTCTTCCTTTTCAGTCAGTATTTAAAGCTGATAAATGAAATTATAATTAATTGTAGTAAAATACAATAATAAATTCTTTTCCTTTCAGTTTGAGCTCAGTGCTTGTGTATACACATTTCGTGCACTATCATACTAACAGCACTTGAAATGGAATTTTTTCAGTTCCTTAAATGCATCTTTCTTCACACTATTCCCAACTGGCAGACAGTGCAAGTAAATATTTGAACAGTTGGAGTGGAATATCATTGACTCATTTCAACATCTAGACATTCATACAACAATCAAAGGTATATTTGGTGTCAGTTTCAGTAAGAGCTACTGATTAAAGATGGATGTGCTGTGAAGTTTGGTCCAAATGCTAGAAAGTTACTGTGCAACTGATGGTCACAGCAGTACACATACCTCTCAAGAGAAAAAGACTTTCTACTAATGTTTGCAGTAGATTGCTGAATTAGAGTATAGATCAATTTCTCCACAAAGTGTAACAATCAGTAAATATAATTAACTTCTGCCATGTTATTCCTCTTTCTCGTCTGCATCATCTTAACCTAATTTCATCCTCTTTCCTCCTATAGTATTTAAAAAATGATCAACTAAAACAGAGATTGTTCACAGCACTATTTTAATGCAGGATATTAGTAGCAAGTCCTGACCAAGATGCAGGAATGCCTATCCCTTAACTAGAGCTTTCTGCTGCCTTTTCATCCATCTTAAATACATAAATGCATGCTTTTGTTAAAATATTAATTTTCAGATTGGAATGATAAGCATGCATAATTTAGGAAACATTGGATTCAGTCCCCTTATGCACCTAAGTAAATGATTACTGATTATTTTTCATGGTCACATGATTGCTGGTTATTTTTTCACTGAACTCCTTTCTCTTTCGACATGAAAGATAGATGATGCTTGAAGAGTGAGCAGATGCTAGTTTTTTTTTCTTTTATCCTTAGTATTTGATGTGTGGCCTCAGGCTCTATTTGCTGCACACTATTCAAATGTCATTCTGACGATTGAATTATTACTTTCCACATGGGTATTCTCTATGGCATCTATTATTACTGCATCTGAATGCTTCAGAAATGAGCTGTTAACCATCCTCTACTTTGCCTCTGGAAGCTTTTTATGGAACTGAGCTACTAGCTACCTCCTCAGTGATGTTTAATATCTTCATCAAGGTCCTCGGCAATGGGATAGAAAGCATCTTTGTTAAATTTTCAGATGACACTAGTCTAGAGAAACTAGTTAATATGGCGGAGGGCAGGGCGGCCATTTAGCAGTACCTTTAGTAGCAGAGGTTGGAGGAATGAGGAATGGGGAACTTCAAGAAACTCAGTGAAGACAGCTTGAAAAGTCCTTCATCTTTCACAGAATAAGTCCATGTAGTTTAAGCAAGGCCTGAGTGGCCAGACAGCAGATACGCAGAATAGAACTGAATGAAGATAAGTAATCCTGGTGAACTAAGTGAACATAAATCAGCAGCACAGCTTCCTGGAGATGCGTGCCAACCTGTAAGAGATTATTCTTTTATGTCGTTGTCTCAAAGCTTGCTGGGGACACAGATAAACAAGTCCAAGCAGGTCCTGGGCAAGGGTTGTGAAATCCTTTGTCTAAGGGACACAGATGGACAAGGCCAGGGGCAATGAGAGAGAGATAAGCCACAGATTAATGGCCAGAAAGCAATCTTTTGTGTGGGCTTATCTTGAGGAAGATGGCTATCTCAAGAGGTACTGCACATGACTCTTACCCAAGCGCCCAGGAATGCACGATGGCAGAAGAAGGATAAAAAGGGGACTTACAACCATGAGGTTTAGGTTTTCTGGCAATAGATTCCTCATGAAGAAGAAAAGGTTTCTGACATGAGAAACCTCACGGCCTGCCTCTCTCCCTCCTGGAATTGCTCTGTGCTCTACCTGCATGCTGAAGAACAAGTTCTGTCTGCCATCAGATTCCTCACTATGGAATGCCTGCATGCTGATGGACTCTCTGAGGCCTGCTATCTGTCTCCTGCTGCTTCCTCTCGGATTGGCTCTGCACCTTCTTCTTGCTAACTGCTTGCTGCCCAAGGTCAGCCATGCTGCTGCTGCTCTTCCCCTGTGCTTTTGCCTCGGACCTTTGAAATGGTGCTGCTGGATCCTGGTGATGACTATCCCCGCTTTATGCAATTCTTGCTTATTTCCTATCTTTTCTATTGCTCTCCTTCCCTTCCCTATCACCCTAAATCATAATAGTTGTCATCCTTCCCTTCCCCGTCTCCCTGATTAGAATTTAAAATAAACTTGTCAGACCAACATTTGAACCATTCTTTCTTAATCTCACGCTGGCTATACAGATATCAAAGAACCCCCTCTCCCTCCCATAAATTGGAGTGATACACAACCACATATAGGATGCATTGGCAAGAGGATAGCCAGCAATTCAACAGAATGGATGTAATTATTTCCTTGTGCTGCACCCTTTTGAAGTCTGGAGCGCTATGTCCAGATCTGAGCTCTGGAGTACAAGAGAAATGTTAACAGACTGGAAGGAATCCTGTCCAGAGTTACTAAGATGCCTATTTCAGTGAGAGAAGTAGCCACAAGGATCTGTCTTTCTTTAGTCTGCAGAAGTGAAGGATAAGCACGGATCCAATCCTTTCAGAATCTGAAAGGACTTTTGCAGAGAATACAGAGCTAGACTACCAGAGATTTGCAGTCAAAGACAGGAGGCAATAGCTATGGACTGCAGCAAGGAAACTCTAGCTGAATAAAATTTCTCACAGTGAGGCTAGTTGAGCAGTGGTAAATGTGACCAGCTAGAAACACCAACCTTGAAGATTTTTAGATCTGAGCTGGACAGAGCACACAGGGAATAGACTTTAACTCTGCTTTGAACAGGAATGTGGACTACATGACTTGAGGACCCACCCTATCAGACCTATTTTCTGATTCTGTGATTTCCAAATGATTTCCCATCAATACTGTAATAAAACAAAAAAAAAAAAAAAAAAAAAGCCAGATTGAGCATTAGGGTAAGAACAAAGAATTTTGACTCTGTAGCCCTGTAAAGACAGCATTTATTTAGAGGAGGAGAAATCTGGATTTACTTCTCATGAAGAGTGCTCCTGTAGCACAGCACTGAACATTATATAAACCTTAATATCCTTGGATGGAACTTGCAGACAATGAATGTGGGAATAACAACATGTAATAAAATGCAAGTAAAAATCTGTATTAAATTCAGTTATTTTGAGCAGCTTTAATTTGGAGAAGAGATGCTACCTCTGGTAAGGCAAACAAGTTATTAGCAAGTGCTTCAAAAAAGTACTTCTTTCTGTTACAGAAAAATTTTCACTAGTTTAATTTTATTCACATCAGTCTCAAGTAATCTGCTATTACATGTTCCCAAGTTGTTAAAACATTTATTAGCAAAGATTTCTATTAACTCTAGCAGTATTTCAATGCAGAACTCTAAACAGTAATAAATTATTTTTTAAAAGTATAGAAGCAATGCTTTCCTTAGAGTTAATACAGTCAGTCTTTGCCTGTTCAATATGTTATTTTCAAGTCATGCAGCAATGAAATAAGATTCATTTTCTAAGATAATGCTGAAGTGATCAACACAATTATATAAGGATTATATAAAGGTTATATATGAAAATATAAGGAATGCTGAGAAACAAACAGCAATCATATTTTTATTCTGTCATGAAGTCAACAGTAGTCAAACATGTAGGCCTCCAGAGAAGATTATTGTGAGGGAATTCCATTGACAAGCTGTTGTGTCAACATAGTCTCCCATAATGAAATACAGCATGGCCAGCAGGTTGAGGGAGGTGATCCTTCCCCTCTACTCTGCCCTACTGAGGCCACATTTAGAATACTGTGTCCAATTATGTGCTACGAGTTAAAAAAAAAAAAGACAAGGATCTCCCATGAGGATTCCATTGAAGGTCCACAAAAATGGGGCCTGGAGCATTTCCCATATGAGGAAAGGCTGAGTAACATGAACCTGCTCACCCTGGTGAAAAGAAGGCTGAGAGAGGATCTGATAAATGTTTATAAATATCTAAAGGGAGGTGGGAGGCAAATGCATGAAGCTAGGTATTCTTGGTGGTGTGTAGATTTAGGACAAGGACTAATGGTCTAACATTTGTACAAAGGATTTTCCCAACTTACATGCAGAAGAACTTCTTTATGATTAGGTTAATGGTGCACTGGAATGGGTTGCACATGGAGGTCGTGGAGTTTTCTTTAATGAAGATATTTAAGACCTATATGGATGCCTACCTGTGTGACCTATTGTAGGTTACCTGCATTAGCAGGGAGGTTGAACTCAATGACCTCTTGAGGTCTCTTCCAACCCCTTCAATTCTGTGATTCTGTGATATCTTCATTGACAAGTTAATCAAGTATGAGATGGATAAACAGTAATGTGGATTGAAAACTGGCTGACTGGCTAGGCTGAAAAAGCAGTGTTCAGTGATATGGAGTTTCTTTGGAGGCTAGTAACCAGTTAATACCGACTCCAATCATATTCAACATCTCCCTTACATATCTAAATGAAGTGCAGAGTGTACCCCCAACAAGTCTGCTTATGATACGAAACTGGGAGAAACAGTTCATAAACCAGGGGGTCATACCACCATTCAGAGTGATATTGGCAGGCTGAAGAAATTGGAAAGTATTGCCAGAAGGTCAAGGGAAGTAATCCTTCCCCTCTGCTCAGTACTAGTGAGGCCCAACCCAGAGTACTGGATCCAACATAGACATACTGGAGACTCTTGCTCAGGGCCATAAAATGGTTAAAATGCTGAAGCATCTCACAAATATGGAAAGCCTGAGAGAGAGAGCTGTAACTAATTAGCCCAAAGAGGGGAAGGCTCAGGAAGGATCTCATCAGTGTGTGCAGATATCTGGAACAGGATGTAGAGAAGACAGCTAGGCTCTTTTCAGCATTGCCTAGGAATGAGACAAGGCAGTGGCCACAAAGTGAAACACATGAGGTTCTGTCTGGAAACATCTTAATATGAAGCTGTGGCTCAGCATTGGCACAGGCTGCCCGGAGTGCTATCTCCATCCTGGGAGTTGTTCAAGGTGCCTGGGTGACTCTGCTAAACCAGGGATTTGAACCACATGACCTCTGGAGAACACTTCCAATCTCAGCCAACTGTCATTCATTCTGTGATTCTGTGACAGCGTTAACATGTCCCTGCCCTAAAATCAAAGTTTGGTTTGATCTTATTATTACTAGATTATGGATGACTTCATAACTTACAGTAATAACTCTGTAGCACCAATAAAGCAGTTCTGCAGCTTATGTGAATGCAAGGCTATTGAGACATGTTCAAGATGAGAACTTGGATATATGTTGGGATGTGATATTCAACAGCTATGGCTCAGCAAAAGTCAGGGGTTGGCACTGGAAAACAGTCAGTAGCTTTAGACTCTCCAAATAAAAATTGAACCCCACTTTCGAACTGAGCTCAGCCATGCACTATCCCATTTTCTTTTCACCTTCATTCTCCAAATTTACCACTTTTACCTAATTTATAACATTTACTAAATTTGAAGCATGTCTCAAGAAACATCCAAGCAGAAACTGTTTTTATTTTACTGTGGCTATAGTTATAGAGAATATTTTATTGAATAAACAGAAAAGTGGATCCAAAATACTTACATTTTATGATGTGTTCACAGTTTATAGGAATGTGTAAAATTTGCCTCCACCATAACGTTCTTAAAGCTACCTATGTCATCAGTGTATTCTGAAAACATAAAGAGAAAAATCATTGAGGAAGTAGAAAAGCCCTGAAGTTTTTCCTACTGGTGTATTTTTCAAATAACTTTTGAAATTCCTTAGCCTCAAAAGAACGGCGCAACCTGGCCTTTTATTCTGCTGAGTAACTACACATATTAGCCTTCACAATCTGACCTTTTATCTCTAGAGACCTGTTTCTTGCAAGTTAAAGGTGTGAAAAGAAATCTTCAGAGTTCACAAATTTCTTTTGTTTTATATTTCATAGCTCCAGTATGGTTCATAATTGCTAAAATAGATCTTTTATTCCCCCTCCTTCCCTGTCTGAGGCTTATAAGCTAGAAGCGTACAAGCTTTATTGTTTCATTTGAAAAAATGTTCTTTAGCCATTGGAAGTCTGTCAGGTTCTGTCCACAGTCTCCTGGGATTAGTATTTAACTGCCCTCAATAGGTAGCTCAATTTATGATTTTACAAGATGCTGTTTAAACAGATTTTTTTCTCATTTTAGGTCTCTCTCTGAAGTTTGTGACTAGCAGCTTCTTTCTGTCTTCCCTTCCTGCAATCCACCCCAAAGCTATGTTAGTAACTTTAATTATTGCTGTTTCAGGTGTTTTCAAGGCAATACCGGATATTCCACAGTCTACCATTACTGCACTATGTATCCTCTCAGAAAACATCCTGCCTCATGAAGGCACTGTTTATTCTGTGAAAAGACAGATTTCAGTGCCATTTTATAAGGGTACCTAGACAGTGAGTAGAATCAAGTGGAGTCTTCAAGTAGAAGAGAAATCCACTGAGAGCCATGAAGCCTTTCATTACTGTCAAAGACTCCATGAACTTTTGGTATGCTCTAGTTCAATGGCTTTTGGGATCAGATGAAATTAATTCCCCACATATTAAAAGTGTTTTATGTGGAGTGCTATCAAAGGATGAAGAATGTCATTGAATTTAGAGAGCTCGGAGAAGTTTAGTTTTCATTGTTGAAGATCACATAAGGAAGTGAACCACCGTGGTATCAGAACAAGTGTTTACTCACACTACATTTGAAAAAAAGAATTGTCTTTCACATAGGATAGATAGGATGCAAAGCTTCCATAGTTCCTCTTTCTTGTGAAAGAAAACAAAAAAACAAAAACAAAAACAAAAAAAAAACAAAATATATAAGAATCTGTATTTAAAAACTCCAGGCCTGAGAACGCAATATCAGGAGCAACATGCAGAAGTTGAAGGAACACCTGGAGCATGGCTGGTCTCTGCACAGCTGTGGCCTGGCACAAATCACAGGGTCCTTCTGCCATCTTGTTCCTCCCAAGTACAGCCATCCAAGGCTGGTAGGGAGCAGGCAGGGGTTAGTTTACGGCGACTGACATACCTGACCCAAGCTTGCTGGTCTTGCAAGGAAAATAAGGTTGCTCCTGTTTGCCTTTTTCTCACGAGCAACTTCAAGCTCAGAGTCTTGTTGATAGGCATTGGGAGTGTCCGGGGCTGCAAAAAGAGAGGTGCATGTAAAAATGAGATGCTAATCTTCTCTGCTTGATATCTCAAGTGATATGTGCCCTGTTTTGGTCTCAGGGGGAAAGCAGGGTGTTCAGTTCAAGGGCAAACAGATAAGTTAACCAGAATGCAATCCATGAAGACAATCAAGAATTACTAGGATTATTAATATTGTATATTTTATTTGAGAATCTGTTGAACTGTTGTTGATTGCAAATGAACTCTTTCTTTCCTTACATATTATATGGTATTCTGGCCTTTGTCTCAAAGTACTTTAAGGAAGGAAAAGTGCTAGATGGACCATACAAACAAGCAACAACCTTTTGTCGATATTGCCTTGCAAAGCATTAATTTAAGTCTCCTCATATTGCTAAATCTACTCATATCATGTCTTAATTTAGCTGTAATTGATCTCTGTTGTCTCTATGGAGTATGCCTTAGAATAATCTATATTACATCCATAGTAAAATATATGCCTTCTTTGGCCTTAAAAAACCCCAATTTTGAAAATGTCTTCATTTACTCCACTAGAACATACATCTGAAATCTTGCGTTTCAGACCAGCTATGGATCTGCTCCCTGTACCTACAAAGGCCAACAGTTCTGCCATAAAACAAAGTGGTGGTTTGTCACATAGCAAGTAACGAAGGATTTACCTAAGTCACTCTGAAAGTAATGCCTCCTATTTATTTCCAATAGAAATTACAACTGATACAAATAGCACAATAACTTTATTTGATAGACCAAATTCTCAGCTACAAAACTCTATTTTTTAATATATAGTCACCACCATTATCTAGGCATTTTCGTCACTGTGAAGAAGAGCCTTTAAAAACAATAGAGCTATTCCAACCCAGCTACATTTTACATCCCTCACTTTCTCTCTCTGCAGTAGACGTGATAGAATTTATTTAATGGCATAGCTAAGAGAGCAAGCATTTTATCCTACAGAATTATCTTCAACAGTAGTCCCTAATCAAGAGTATTGTGTCAGCAGAGCTGCAAATTAAGAAGACACATACAGGAGGAGACATGAGACCTGGAGTTCCTACAACAAACTCTGTTTCACTGTACAGTTATGCACATAACAGCAGTTGTAAATTTTCTGAACTACTGGCATAAAATAGAGTTAGAATGGTAAAGAATATTTCATAAATATCTTCAGTATTATCCAGCACTGGTCCACAAGACCACCAACAGTAAATATAATAGTGGTATATCACACAACACTTCCTGAAGACTTATTATAAAGCCGCTTCTAACCTTCAGCTCTAAGCAAAATATAACCTGTACCTGTACCTTGTGTTAATGTTTTGTCTGTATAACAGCAACTCTGAGTGTGCCACTTGGCCAGAGCTTTTCATTCACTGATGAGAACAGCCCCTACCCAAAGTGGTTTTTCAAAACTAGTGTTTCTGATACTGAAATTTGTATGTGATGGCATCAACACTGTAGTAGTGGGTTTTGGTGTTTTTTTTTTTCTTCTGGTTTTTTTTTTTTTTTTTTTTTTTCTGTTGTTGTTTTGTTTTGTTTTCCAAATTGTATTATATTGACTTCAAATTCAGGAAGTACGCTACTCTGAGGTTTGTGAGGGTGCTTGCCCTTTGGAAGTAATGAGGGGCAGAGGGACGCACATCTGAATTTAAAGAGGTAAAGAGCAAGCATGTCAGATCCACTGGGTTTGTCTTGTGGCTGTGTCAACAAAAAATTTACTGGCCTGAAAGAATTTAATTCAATCGAATTTACCTTTTTAAGTGCATTACTTTTTAATCTGATGGACTATTTTATGTAGCAGAGGTATGACCATTATGGCTTCTTTACCCTATATCTGTGATTACTGACCTCTTGTCCCCTAAAAAAAGGCCTTTCTCCCCATTTACTAGGATTCATAAGAATTCCAGGCAAAATCTTTCCTGTTTTAATATAATGGTTTAAAATCTGATAAACTTCAGAGTGTTTTAAAACACTCTCTAAACACGTTTTAGTCTTATGTCACTTCTTTAAAGTTTAGTTCTGTAATGCAGTTGTGAGCTACCATCTTTCATCCTGATCTGACTTGTGCTGGCAGTTGTCTAAATGGACGTTTTGGATTCTGCCAATCTCTCTCACTGCCTTGGAAAAAAACTTTTAATGACAGATTGCTTCCTTTAATCGACTTTATCTTTAAACTTTTATTGTCTTTCTTGCTTCTTTTTTTTAACTGTTCCTTTTCTTTCAGGAAGAAATATGGTCAAAATTACATTAGGCTTAGTCCTAAAAGATTTTGAACACCTATCATTTTAATTTAATCTGGCAGAATCTGACAATGCTTGGCACCACGTATCATGCCCGTCAAAGAACAGACAGACAGTTTTGGCAGAGCAGTTGACTGAGTTTCCTTTTGTTAATGAAAACAATGCTGCTCACAATCCACTAAAAACACCCAATTTCTTTTTAATATTCCTGGAGTAGTAAGAATAAAGCCAGAGGGAAAGCTGAAATTGGAATAATTGCTTTAGACCTCACTTGTCTCATTTGTGTTTAGGCCTATATGATACTGGGTCCTTCTAATATATATATATTTTTATTTTTATTTCTGTGGCAAGAAAAGGAGAAATGAAAATGTCCCCCAAACTTGCTTTTGACATTCAAAAGTAGCTGCACTAAATTCCTGCTGTCTAAATATGCAACACCTATTAAGATAGATTTAAGTTTTTTTCCTACTGAAAATCAAGTATGGGTGTCCAGGCTTTCCTACATACCCTAAGATGTTAAAACTTATGTTCTAACACTTTCAAAAATAAGTTATTTTCATGAAATATGAATTTTAAATATACACTTATAATGTAGAGTACATTCAGATTTTACTGATAAGATTTACTGTTATAAGAATAATTATAATGTTTCATTTGTATTTTTCTTGGATGTTCCATAGCCGCAGAGGATATACAACTTTTCTACTTTTCTACTGAGGAACTATTACTAGTATAGTCTAAGCGTGTGAATGAAATTTGATAATATCAGATCTAGATCTGAACTTTGCAGCAAAAATATATGTCTAGAAATCATTTTATTGGTTTGCGTGTGCCAGATTCTATTCACAGCATTAACAAAAATAGGAGAAGCAGCAATAACCCACGGCTCCAGTTATCAATGATATATTTTTTTCTAAATTTAATCCGAGAAGACTCTTCAGTGTTTAGTTTTTAGCACAAAGAAATCTAACTAAAGGTATAATATGTATGTTGCAAAACAGCTTAAATTATGTCAGACCATTTTAAAATAAAATTTTTCCTATAGATGTAACTGTTCATCCTACCTCGTCAACAATTCCACTTTTCAATCCCAGCATACATGGAGGCATTCCTGTGTCCAGTGACTGTTTTGTTATTTTTTTCATAGCAGTACATTTAGTTAGATTTTAATACAAATTAAGCTGTTTTAAATTAAGCCTATCCTCCTACTCTGCAAAACAGTTATTTGAAAACAAAGGTAGAGCAGATAAATCAATTTGGATTTAATTTGTTCATTAAATTTCACATATGTCCACATATACATCTTGTTAGGTTTCCAAAACATAAAGCAACAAAGACTCCATAAAAACAATACAATAACAGCAAATTACAAGAAGAGCATTTGGACTTGCTGAATAAGCTAGGGGAAGGACAGGTGGGTTTGTAAAATGACTTCTTTTTCCAGGTTTGGGAAAACAAAATCTTTTTTTATTTTATAATTTAATTTTTATTTTTATATGTGTTTGTACTCAGTGTGCAATTCAGTGTTAAAATCAGAGCTTATGGAGTGATTCAGAAGACAGTTTAACTTAGATTCCTTTATTTCTGTGCAAACAATACTTGTTGCATTTTTTTCCCCCCTTATCCTTGTGTTAATATCCCAAAATACAGACTATGACCTTTTTTCTTAGTGATTTGCAGTCTTGGCTTCTCTCCTTTTGGAAGATTCAGGGAGGCTATTTGAGGACCCTGAGACCTATACAGGAAGCCAAGATGCTTAATACCGGGCAAGAACACATTTTTAAAATCCTGGAGCACTAATGTAAATTAACAGGGCATATCAAACAAAAATGCCATACATGAGGCTGTACAAGAACAAAAATAAAACAAAATCCAACATATGCTTTTCTTTTTAAGATAGATTACATTACTTTATAAACCATAACTGATGATATCATTACAGAAGAAAAAAAAGCTCTATACTAAAACAAGCAAAATTGTTCACATTGATGTTTTGCCGTTTGGGCTTGTACAGGGCTTGTATAAGATAACAGGACCCATTCAAATGCAATATTAAAAACAAACAACAAACCTCTGTTAAAATATTGACACAAATTACAGACTTATTTTAAGTCTCTTCTTAAAATAATTCTTCATATCTAATAAATGGAAGCAAAATATGTTGATATATATAAGCAAATATAATGATATATTTTTATTTTTACTAAATTTTGCTTTGTCCATATGCGAACCTAAAGGCAAAATTCAGCCTTCATGAGATTTCTGACTTCTCAGGGTTTGCTTACAAATTATACCAAAGTGGTTTCCTGTGCAATAAGTATTTTTGTTAGGGACAGTATTTTCTACTAGCAAGAGCATTATTCTCCTCACCTCTGTTTCAGCTAAGTGAACCTCTAGCACTTAGCAACAAGAATAGCTTCTGGTTTTCTTTATATGCTTCATGTTTCAGGAAGAGTAATATATATTTCTTTTCTTCTTACAGGAAGATCTCTTTTTCTTCTTTCTCTCTTTTTCTCTCTCTTTCTTTCTTTCTTTTCTTTTTTTTTTTTTTGTTTGTTTGTTTGTTTGTTTGCACATATTTTTACAATTCCTCTCCTTGTAGAATATTGTATAGATTCTTTGGATTCACCTCAAATGAACAATTTGAGACCTACATGAAAAATGAATACTGTACCAGAAGGACTGTTTTACGTATGCTTTCAGCAGGGATGGAAACACAGATATAAATGTAAAAGTTCACAGAAGCTACATATACATACCAGTGAAACACCAAATCTGTTGAAATTATATTGGTGATCAAAATGTGAGGGTATCAGCCATCTCTAGCAGAACCAGAGCTAGCTTTATTGAAACCCATTATTAATTGTTATCCAAATTGAATTTGAAATGTCAAAGTTGAAATATTTACTCAAGAAACTACACAGCATGTCCGTCTATTAAATCATTAAGAGCTCAATCTCTCTGATATTGGCAAAGCACTGGCAGAAAAATTGTGGTTAACAGTGCAAAGTTCACTGGATCTAGTAAGCATCAACTTTACAGAACCTCCTTTACATTAATAGAACAAAATTATTTATGATGCAAATGAACAGCTTTTCTGGGTTCCAAAAAAATTATTTCAGGGACATCAGTTTAAAGAAAAATGAATATATACCAACCTCATCTCCTTCTACGACTGGGTGACCAAACTGGTAGATGAGGGAAAGGCAGTTGATGTAGTCTACCTAGACTTCAGCAAAGCCTTTGACATGGTCTCACACAGTATCCTTCTGCGGAAACTGGCTGCCCATGGCTTGGACAGTTTTACACTCCGTTGGATAAGGAACTGGCTGGAGGGCCGTGCTCAACAGGTGGTGGTAAATGGAGTGAAGTCCAGCTGGAGACCTGTTACAAGTGGTGTCCCCCAGGGGTCGGTACTGGGGCCCATCCTGTTTAATATCTTCACTGATGACTTAGATAAAGGGATTGAGTGTACCCTGAGTAAGTTTGCAGATGACACCAAGTTGGGAGGTGGTGTCGATCTGCCTGAGGGCAGGGAGGCCCTGCAGAGGGATCTAGATAAGCTGGATCGCTGGGCTGAGATGAATGGGATGAGGTTTAACAAGGCCAAGTGTCGGGTTCTGCACTTTGGCCACAACAACCCCAGGCAGCGTTACAGGCTTGGGGATGAGTGGTTGGATGATTGTGAAGAGGAAAGGGACCTGGGGGTGTTGGTTGATGCTCGGCTGAACATGAGCCGACAGTGTGCCCAAGTGGCCAAGAGGGCCAACGGCATCCTGGCCTGCATTAGAAATAGTGTGGCCAGCAGGAGCAGGGAGGTGATCATCCCCCTGTACTCAGCACTGGTGAGGCCGCACCTCGAGTACTGTGTTCAGTTTTGGGCCCCTCACTACAAGAAAGACATTGAGGCCCTGGAGCGTGTCCAGAGAAGGGCAACGAAACTGGTGAGGGGTCTGGAGCACAAGTCTTATGAGGAGCGGCTGAAGGAGCTGGGATTGTTCAGTCTGGAGAAGAGGAGGCTCAGGGGAGACCTCATTGCACTCTACAACTTCCTGAAGGGAGGTTGTGGTGCAAAAGGGTCTGGCCTCTTCTCCCAGGCAAATAGTAGGACCCGAGGAAATGGCAAGAAGTTATACCAAAGGAGGTTTAGGTTGGATATTAGGAGAAACTTTTCCTCTCAGAGGGTGGTCAGGCACTGGAATGGCCTGCCCAGGGAGGTGGTGGAGTCGCCATCCCTGGCAGTGTTCAAGAGGCACCTGGATGAGGAGCTACGAGAGATGGTTTAGTAGCTTGTGGCACTGATAGGAATGGGAGGGTGGTTGGACTAGATGATCTTGCAGGTCGTTTCCAACCTTGTGATTCTGTGATTCTGTGATATATATATATATATATATATATATATTTGCTGATAATTTTTCTTCTTTCTGCTCAAATCAGATCTGTCTAGAGATTGACTTGTGCATTATCGGTGGACCAGTTACAATAGACTGGTTTAATAATCAGTGGAGAGATGCAGATGAGTATAGGCCATGAAGTCTTGTCCTAATTAGGTCAAATCACTTTGATGTAAACCTTAACATGTACTTTTATCTCTACTGAATACAAGGAATCTAAGTTTATTAGCTTGGAGATGGATCCCCAAAGCAGAACTATTTAATATTATGTGATGAAATTGCATGACACCTATTATTTTGCTTTGTTTCCAGAAATTTTGTGCTGTTGGACATTTGCACACCTATATTACAGTTACAGTCTCTTCAGTTAAAACTGTGTACTAATTCGTTGGGCTCTGGCTTATATTTGATGTTTTCTTAATTCACTGATGTTACAGAGTGTAACATATTTAACAGCTTATACTCAGTTTACCCAGTTTGAATAGACAGACAGTAAGTGTGGCTATTGTTGATTTTAACAAGATTTTCAGAATGCAAGTGACAAATTATTAATGACAGAATTCTTTTATTCCTGTCAAAATGTAATTGATTTATTTATATTTTCATTGTACTGCATTTCAGTGACTGAAATGTACTTCATAAAAGCTCTTGTGTATGAGGTAAAGCTCACAAGGAAATGTGCGTTTCTATTTACGTGTTATATGAGTGGCATTTTACCAGAACATAATAAGGGATTTTTTTTTTTTGGACTAATGAACTTGCAATCTATACATTTACATATTGAATAAGAAGATTTTTACCCATAACACAAAAATAAATATGTAGGACACTCAGAAAGTAATTCCTCCTGTTTATTCCCATGGATATCATGGCAGCTATAAAGAGCACAATAACATTATTTGATAGAGCAAATTCTTAGCTACAAAACAGTATTTTTTTAACACAGTCACCACCATTAGCTAGGCATTTTTGCCAGTGATGAACAAGAGCCTACATTCAGCATTTGTAAAAATCTGCATGACCATTCAGATTGTGGCTTGCCTTTCACACCACTGTCTCCGCTGCTGAAAAACACTATCCACTGCCACACAGTGCTCACATCCACTATTTGATTTCCATGAATGTTCAGCAACTAATGTCAGTGGGTGCAATTTTTTTCTGCACGGAGGAAATCAATTATACACCGTTGCTTCATATGTACTTCCATGTCTGGTGCCAATTTGTCAGACTGTCCCTCATCAGCCATCTGCCAAATGGCAGCAAAACATAATGGAACGTTTGTGGGAAGATTCAGCCTCTACTGCCATATGCCAACATCTACTTCTGACATTGTGGGCCAACATAATTAAATAGGAGGCATCACTTTCAGAGCAGTCCTTGTATTTCACTCGATGAGTACAAGATGATGTATTCTGGATGGCTAATTTAGAACTCGAATTGGCTGTACTTTGACTGAATAGAGTGAAGCACTAGCACAGCTATAGTACAAGCTAAAGTAGAAGAGTCGTAGCATTATCATTATTGAGGATTGGATTCGATGATTGCTGGAAGCCCCTCCCAACCCCTACATTTCTGTGATTCTGTGATTATTTTTCCAGCTCATGCTAGACCTTTTTCAACAACCAGTCAAATAAAATAAGGCAATGTACATCTGGTTGAAGATGATGATACTGCTATATTTGAAATATCAAAGGGGAAGTTATGAATTGATATGACATTTCACTTGTGTGTTAGGAAGGGGAATTTAATGTTTTTGGTTCTCTTGATGGGTGCATGCCAAATTCATGAAATTGGGAGAATTTCCAAAGTGGTAGAAGCATATCAGCTGAATGAATCTGAAATTATCCTTATAGGAAGAGATCTGGGAACTTAAATAGAGAATAATCACCTTTCCCCAGGAACTGCAAACTCCTCTGTAGCAGGTGTATAATTCTCTATTAAATTCTACAGCCTGGATTAAACCTTGAACAGAAAGGACCTGATTTCTTGTTAGATTTCTTTACTTTGAACATAAATTTTGTTATAACTGTATTTCATCCTACAGAAAATGTAGAAATGGATCTTTTACTTCACTACATCTGCTTCATACTGCATATCTTGACTTTGTAGATATAAAGCTATAAAAGATAGCGAACAAAGGATCATCCTCTGCAAAATCAACATTTATGCTTCTCCTGCCCAAGTCAGTCTTAGAGTCAAATGGTGAAGGGAGTAAATGTCAAGGATGCTGCAATCTTCTCAGAGAGGAAGCAAAGGAATCTCCTCAGCGGGCAATGGGAGCCCCTGTCAGGGAGCACTTGCTGTGTGTCATTAGCCTTCCTCTTGACAGGACAGGCAACAGGGACGGGCATAACAGAAGGACGTGGTGAAGGCAGTTTGCATCAGCAGTTCATGCAGGGTGTTTGATAGAGAGGGTGAGCAGGGCTCTTCTCATCCTGAGTTGTGAAGGGATAGCTCTCTATTCATGCCAACATGGAGACCACTTCGTGTGGCAGACAGGCTGAGGTAGAAATGCAGACAGGTGCCAATATTCTTTCTGGGATGACATGTGCACCCACATGGACCTCCTGAGGAGCTAGAAAGCTGTCCAGGCCTTTGGCGAGCTCTGAAATCTGGAGGTCACCTGAGGGACTGAGTTAGGTGAGGGGTGTTGTGGGTGCAAGTGTGCCCAACTTGATGATCTTTTTGAGCCACTCACCAGGCTATGAGAAGAAGTCGCCAGGCCAAGATGTATCCAGCAGTCTGAGAAAAAGACTGATGCCTGTGGCACAGGCAGACACAGCCCCTTCTTGGGGCCCAGCCAGGGGAGGGAGATAAGCAGGCTTCCAGACTGACAGAAGGTAAACGTGTGGGGTGAGGGAGACTAGAACCTTGTCTCTGCTCAGGGCAAAAAGAGAAGCCCCCTCTTCCTCCTAAACTCCCACTAACGAATAGATTTCAAGATCTGGTGTGGGAGAGAGAAAAAAGTGTCGAAGCTTGGAACCAGAAAGGAATTATCATATTAAAAAGATCCAACTGAGGGCCCAGATCACAATCTGCGCTGCTGAAAATAGGTGAATAGTCTTGGTAGTTAGAGACTCTTCACTGAGAGTCACTGGGGAGCCCATGTACCTCTCAGATAACCTCTCTAGAGAGGTTTGCTGCTTGCCAGGAGCCCATATTTGGAACATCAAGAAGAAGATATTGGGTATGATAAAGCCTGATGACTACTATCTCCTCCTGGTCTTTCATGTTGGGTCACACAAGGCTGCAACCAGGAAATTAAAAATTATCAAAAAAGACTTTGCATCCTTTGGGAAGATATTGAAGGGATTTGGAGCGTAGGTAGTGTTCTCCACAGTCCTCCTGGGTGAAGATTGTCTGGGTAGAAGGAGGAGAATTTATGAGTTAAATGACTGGCTGCATGGGCGGTGTCATGCTGAAGGCTATGGGTTCTGTGATCTAGATATCACCTTTGACAAACCAATAATGATGTGAGACATGATGCAGCTGACCAGGAGAGGTAAGAATACACAAGGCAGCAAGCTGGCTGGGCTCATTATCAGGGCTTTAAACTAGAGCTGCTGGGGGAAGTGGGTTCACTGCTGAGTGACAGAGAAGAGCCAGAGAACACTGTCACTTTTGGAAGCAGGAAGGGAGAACCTTCGATTTGCTCTGGAGGTTTGTGAAAGGGCTCCTCTAGGAAGGCAGTTCATCTGAAAGCCCAGCTGAAGTGCCTGCTTTACCAATGCATGCAGTCTGGGAAATAAGCAGGTAGTGTTGGAAACCATGGTGGTTTGGGTCTACTACAGGCCACCTCACCAAAGAGAGCCTGTCGATGAGACCTTCCTGCTTCAACTGCAAGAAGTATCTCATTCGCAGTCTCTCATGCTGATGGTGGATTTCACCCATCTAGATATCTGCTGGGAAGACAACATAGTGAGCTTCAATTGATCCGAGACACTCCTAGAGTCTATTGATGATAACTGGCTCAGGTATTAAACACATCAACCAGAGATGGAGTGTTGCTGGACCTGGTGCTCAGCAGTGTGGAGGAGACAATTAAAGACATTAAGATCAGAGGCAGCCCAGGCTGCAGTGACTGTGCCCTGGCTGAGTTTGTGATCTGAAGGAATGTGGGTCTGGCAAAAAGTGAAGTCAGGACCCTGAGCTTCAGAAGAGTGAACTTAAGGCTTTTAAAGTAATTGTTGGACTAGATCTCCTGCAGAGATGCCCTTAGAGACAAAGGAGTGCAGCAAAGCTGGCTACTCTTTAAGGATGCCTTTCTGAAAGTGTAAGAGGTCTCCATCCCTCAGAATAAGAAAGCAGACAGGGGAGTCAAGAAAACAGCACAGTTGGTGAGGATCTGCTGGTCAAACTGAGGAAAAAGATGGGCATGTACATGCAGCGTCTGATGCACAGACTCAGATGTGAACGATCCAAATCATTTATTATTCACATCAATTATACACCTTCACAAGTTTTCTTTTCCTAGCTTTCCCATCCACACCAACAGCTTTGCCATCCACCTTTACATGTCAAAAGAGCATTCTACAAATGCTCTTTAACCGTTCATGCGGGCACTTATCCAATCAGAGCCAGGATACAGTCTTTCTTGTTCTAGAGGTGTCCTTGATTCTAATGCCATTTATCTTGCTCCACAGCTGCTGCTCTAAACAGTTTTTCTTGTATTCCCACATGTACAGGCAGTGGAAACAATGACATGTCACCTGAGATGAATACAGGTATGCAGTCTGGACATGCAGAGATAGGATTAGGGAAGCCAATGGAACTTAACTTGATGAGAGATGATAAAAACAAGAAGGGATTCTACAGCTACATAGGGCAGAAAAGACAGACCAAAAAAAGTGTGCTTCCTCTGATAAATGAGAGGCTACAACAGATGTGGAGAAGGCTGAGGTACTCAATGAGTTCTTCATCTCAGACTTCACTGGCAGCCAGGATTCCTGTATTTCTCAGATCTCTGAATCTCACATCCCTGAAACTTTTAGTGGGAAATGGGGGAGAAAACTCCTTGTGGTCCTGGTAGATGAAAAACTTAACATGAGCCAGCAGTGGGTGCTTACAGCCCAGAAGGCCAATGGTATCCTGGGCTGCATCAGAAGAGGGGTGGCAAAAAGTGTGAGAGAGATGATTATTATTGTTCTCTGCTCTGCCCTTGTGAGGTGCCATCTGAAGTGCTGCATCCAGGTTTTGGGCCACCAACATGAAAAAGATCTGGAGCTTTTGCAGAGGTTCCAGAGGAGGGCCACGAAGAGAAGGGTTGGAGCACCTTGCCTATGAAAGCAAGCTGAAGGATCTGGGCTTGTTCAGTCTGGAGAAGAGAAGGCTGTGGGGTGACCTTATTATAGCCTTTCATTATTTAAAAGGAGATTATAAACAGGAGAGAAATCAACTTTTTCGTGGATGGATAGTGATAGGACAAAGGGAAATGATTTTAAATGAAAAGAGGTAGGATTCAGATTAGATGTCGGGGGAAAATTTTCACTCAGAGGTTAGCGAGGCGCTGGATCATGTTGCCCAGACTGGCTGTGAATGCCCCATCCCTGGAGATATTCAAGGCCAGGATGGATGAGGACATGGTAACCTGATCTGGTACCAGATCTAGAGGTTGGCAACAGTGCCTGTGGCTGGGGGGTTGGAATCTGATGATCCTTGAGGTTCCTTCCAACCCGAGACATTCTATGATTCTGTGATTATCTTGTAGGCCTGCCATGCAAATCAGCTTCAAAAAACCCTTAAGAACAATTTTAGTAATAGGGTACTGTTTCAGTCTAAAAGGGTTCTGACCATGTTTATTATTTAAGAAGGCTGGAGAAGGTAGATGATGTAAGTAGGAGAATTTCTAAATAACATGTTAAGCCAGCTGGTTTGAGGCTCAGCGATACATTCTATTTCGGCACCAGACATTATAAAGACATGATTAAAAATAATGACAGCAAACAGATGGTCACTCTTCATGGAGTTATACTGAAGACATTTGTAGATTATTTTTTTGTCTTTGAATATGTTGTAGCAAAATAATATATTTAAAAATCATGCAGTGTCTTAAAAAGTGAAGAAATCTTTATGATGTTCTAGTCAGGTTAATAAGTAAGAATTTTTCACTTAAAAGATGGTGGAAGTGAAACACAAAATATGCCTCCAAATATTTTGGTTATTGGATATAACTAATTTCTGCTTAAAATATGTGTAAAACAAGTGTAATAAAGTGTCTTAATAGCTTTTGGAAAGATTATTTTCCTTCTTCAGGAATATAGTCACATCATTCTGTATGGAAATACACAGATATTTAAAAGCTTTACTCTCTAGAAAAACTTGACCTAAACAGAGAATATTAACATATATTCTTCCAGGTTGAATAACCTTTATAAATATGATTTTGTAAATCATGATTAAACACTGTGGGTGGCAGTATACTCTTCCCTCCTCAAAAAGGGAGAGGAGGGGAAACTCTCCAGTGACAGCAGTAGGACCTGAGGGAATGGCATGGAGTTGCACCAGGGTAAGATCAGGTTGGATATGAGGAAAAGGTTCTTCACCAGAGGATGGTCATGCACTGGAACAAGCTCCCCATGGCAGTGGTCACGGCATCTGGTAAAGCTGCCAGAATTAAACGAGTGTTTAGACAACATTCTCTGACATAAGATTTGATTTTTGAGTGGTCCTCTGTGGAGTCAGATTTAGACTGAACGATCCTTGTTCCTCTCCAACTCAGGATATTCTGTAATTCTGTGATTCATTAATCCTCTGAACGGAGTGTTATTGAGAAAGACCAATGAATAATCACATCATATGCATCAGTCTTTCACATGCCGTGCAAAGGTCTTTTCACTTCTCTATAGTGCATCATTAAGGATTCAAAATAGATTTCTTGGTCAAGTTCAATCATTTTACTTCAGTTTTCTCTGACTGAAAATGCATAATTTGCCTTCTACATTTTTAAAGTTTTAAAATAAATCTGTCTGTATATTTCAGCTGAACATTATCTTTGTTTTTTTAGATTTGCTTATAGCAGATATTGCAGAGAACGGGAGGCAAGAACACAGAATTGAGGAATGGTACCGTGCCTCAGTCTCTGTGAAATCCTACTGAGGCTTGCATGCAACCAAAGAAAACGCGGGCTTTCTCACCTTTGGATATGAGTCACAGACAAAGGATGGCATTGTGTGGCAACACCTGCATTTATTCCATTAGTTCAAGGAACGGAGACCTGCCCCATAGAGCTAGAGATCCCTCTTCTCCTGGTGGTTCCTCTAAGTAGTTTATGCAGTTATCTGTAGCACAAAATAGACCTAATTTTCAGTTTCATCATGCTAAAAAAATTTAATTATAGAAAATCATTATCTTTCATAAACGTTGCTTATACAGTTTTTATGCTATTGAACAATGAAGATATCATAGCTGGAAAGTTAAAGTTGCATGTGAGCAATGTCTTATTTTAGCTTAGTGGTCCAGTTGGACAATGGTATAATCTAATTTTGGAGAAATATTATTTTAAATTTCTGAAACACAAAGGTATGTCCAGAAGAGAATTCATAATAATCATGCATAATAAATGTGATATGGATATACATACGTAAAGACTTAAAGTAGCATTTAATAGATACTAATTCCAATCTAAAGCCCAGGTCCGATAGAAGTCCCACTGTGGATTTTTGTATTTAGGCAGTATGCCTATTCTTTCTGTCTTTTTATTTAACCAAAAGCAATAAGAATTTAATAATAATAAAAAAGAATGAGTGTGTATAAAGACATAAATAACTAATGTGACTTGATCAGCATATAGCAGAGGCTAGTGCTTCTAGACAGTCTTGATATCTTGATTATTGGGCAAAAGCAGAAAAGAGAGAAAGATCATGATATGATGGTTATAACTGGTTAAAATTTTTATAACTACTTTTGCCTGCTGAGAATTTTGTTGCACTTATTACTGCATAGAACCTAAGTACTGCTATACCACTGCGCATGTTGTTTACACTGTGCATTTAACAATAAATAAATAAATAAATAGATAAATAAATAAATTGGAAATATTTAATTCATTTTCTTAAATTGTTACTATTTTTCATGCTCTTCTACTTTGAGCCAAGTTGATTTTTTTTACCATGTCCTCCAGAGCATGGGATAGAGAAGGAAAGGAAAATGGTAGCTAATAAATTTTTGAAGCCTCAAAAAATTACCTGCTGTAAAATAGCTTTCCTATACATAATAATGTCACTGCTTTATGGCCTGATGTTTCCTGACCTTCCATTATGAGAAGCTGAGGCTTCTTTTCAATGGCATGGAGCTCAAGTTTATAGCCTCATGTGATTGTAAGATATTGGCCCTTAAAGTTGTTACTTAGGGGGTAGAGAGTTGCCTGTTCTCACCTTTGATATTAGTTGATGACATAGGAGGAGAAACAAGGGAAACATAATTTTGATACTGTCTGAAAAACATATACTTCAGAAATATATTTAAAAAATAAATATAAAATTTTGACTCTATAAGATGCAACATATCATTGACTACCAAGGTCTGTTCCCTTGTGTTGATTCATTACCATGATTCTGTGTGGGAATACAGTACTAGCTAGAGTGGAAATAATTTGGAAACAATCCTAAAGAATTTGTTCAAATATTCATTGAGCTAATACGGCTTTTAATGAAATAGAGAAGACTTTAACTGGGTAGGTTTGCAAAGTTACACATATTCCCGTATCTAAGGTTACTCACAGATGAGATATTTTTAGTAAATCCAATCAGTGGTGCTCACAAATCAATGAGGTTAAAATGTCACTGTTCATTAGAAAAATATCAGTTTTCTGTTTTTGTGTTGTAAAAAATAATAATAATAATAATAATTTTAAAAAAGAAAAAATATATGTTTGTAGCATTTGTAGGATGCATTTCTGAGTAATCATCTTTTTTTTTTTTTTTTTTTTTCCGAAATATTTTAGTAAAAAAGAGGGAATGTTCAGTTTTGGATGGCTTTTTCTTTGATGCTTTTGAATGTATTTACCACCTGTGGTTATTAACCCTCAGCATTAATGAATTCAGGACTGCAAACACCTGCCACTGCTTCTACTTTAGTCCCTTACCAGACTCAAACTTTACATTGCTGGAAAAGGAATTTCATCTTTCACTGCAGAAATTATGCACGTATTTTGTTTGGTCAGATATATGGGAATCCCATAACCTTATTGGAATTCTACTTGGAGCTTGTAAACCTTGTATTTCTGTTCACCATTTTGGATAAAATGAATAAATATGAATTGAATAGGAAGGAAAGAAGTGTTAGAGACTTTAGCAATTTCTTTTACTGGGTAACTTATTTGCAACTAGAAAATGTGTTTTGTACTCCTGAACCATATTAAGATGCAAGGACTTTACGTTTACCATAACTCCATAAGAATGAGCTGAATGACTTTTGAATACTCTCCACACGTTGGATTTCTAGAGCAAAGGTTTCCAAACTCAGTGACTGGATTGAATCTTTTCATATGGTTATTTAACTTGGAAATCTTTTTCTACTTAGTAAAATCTTGTGTATTATAAAGCTCCTGGAGCTGAACAGGCATTTTGTCTCCAGTAAATCATCATGAAGGATCACTATATTGAGTCTTAGAGATTTAGATACATTAGCATTCCAATAGGATGTTAAAGATCTTTCTTACTGGCAAGAACTGGATGCAACTTGACTTTATAATAGGAACTTTTCTACTTAGGATTTCCAAATGGAGTATCAGTGCTGACATGGGTAGAGAGACATGATAGTGTTTTAAAAACCTCTTACAATAACTAGATTTTCAGTGGCGGTAAGGAACCTGTATTCAAGTTTTTCTTGTAGGAAATCAGAATTACCTACTCTTCTTCTGGAAATACTGTAGAGGAATGAAAATTTTATAAAAGAATCCCTGAATACCTATGTTCAGTTATTTTAAGGAAGGAAATTTTAGCTGAACACAAAAATCAGTCCAGAAATGAGACAGTTGCTTAAAAAAATTCTTTTCCATGATCGCTGAAGACTGCATTGCTTTTTTTTTTCTTTTTTTAAATTTTTTAAATCAAGTATGTTGATCTGGTATGATTAATTCCCTTAGCTTATATGAGTATTTTAGTATTTTCTGTATATCTTCACATTTATATCTTGTTATTATTCAGATGTAGATTTTGATGAATATGAAAAAGGAATCTTAATAAATACACAAAAAATGGATTAGATGGACAGACTATAAGCACAGGAGGAGGGATAACAGCAGGAGCAATAGTAGTTTTCAGATTAAAGCCTACCTGGAGAACAATTTCATGCAGGGAGAAAGAAAAGCAAAAAAAAAAAAAAATCACAGATACACAAGAATGGTGAGGGAGACAGACAGAAAATGTTATAAGACTATACTGATAAGAAATCAAAAACTTGTTTTAAGTGTTCTCCTAGCTCAAAACTACTCTAAAGTCTTTATATAAAGCAAAATACTGTTATATACTGCCCTGTTGTTTTTTTTTTTTTAATGTACTTTTTAAAATTTGCTGTCACAAGGGCAAGAGCAGCTGACTCTCAGAGTCATGGTAAATTGATTTTGTGTTGTACACTTAAAGGAGATTTCTAAAGTTTTGCTTTACTACAGCTTGTTCTGAGAGATTTCCATTTTTATTGATTTTTATTTTTTTAGTTTTCTTTGAGATGCTTGAAGAAGAAATGACATCATTTTCATGAAGCAAAAATTCTTAAGTTGCTCTGAAAGTAATGCTTCCTGCCTATTTCCATGGAAACTACAAAAAAGAGCACAATAGCATATTTTATAGAGCAAATTCTCAGCTATAGAACACTGTTTTTCAACACAGTCCCCAATCATTAGTTATGCATTTTTGCTACTGAAGAGCAAGATCCTGCATTTCACACTCATAAAAATCTGCATGACAGTCCAGAACATGGCTCTTCCTTCACACTGCTGTCACTACTGCTGGAACTCATTACCTGTTTTCTCACTGTGCTCGCATCCACTGTTTGGTCTCCATAAACATTCAGAAAGCTTTGTTAAAAGTCAGTAGGTGCAATTTTTTCCACATGGAGGAATTCAGTGACACAGCTTTATATGCGCTGCCATGTCAGACGCCAGTTTTTCAGACTGACACTCTGCTGCTATCTATCACATAGCAATAAAACATAATGGAACATTGGTGGGAAGGTTCAGCCTCTACTGCCATATCACCAACATCCAACTCTGACATTGTGGTCAACATAATAAAATAGAAGGCATTATTTTCGGAGCAGTCCTCATATATTCCTGACTGTAATCCCTGTGAGCATTTTGATATTGTACACCAAATTTAAAGCAAACTAACCCCGAAATGAATAAATAAATAAAGTGCACCAGAAAAGAAGTACAATAATTATTGTGCGTGTGTGGTTTTCTAGAACTGTAACAGATCTGCTGCTTAAAAGGACATAACCCTTAACATAGGAGGTGAGTGCTGGAGGGCAGAGAGCTAATCATAGGATTAATGTAGATTTCATTTATAATCCATCTCGTGTTTGTATGCTTTTATCCACTGTTAGTTTGGAAACAGGACAAATCCCCTTTTAATTCTCATTATTAATGAAGATTTGCCCAAAGGCTTTACTGCATCTTGTGTGGAAGCCCTGCCCTTGGGAAACTCCTATACATACCATTGCAGTTGGAGAACTTAAAAGGTCTTCCTTCAGGGTCTTGCAGTGCCATGCCAAGTTTAAGCTATGTGCTGAGGGAGCACATTTGTTGATTCATCACATTACAATGCAGTCTGTTCTGCTGTGGATAGGACTATAGCTGACTGTGCTGGACACCGGTCTCATGCTGCCATCCACGATCTATGTCATGAAGTTATGCTGAACTGTACAAAGCTACTGAAAGATGTATAAATCTTGACCAAGCATACATGCGTTCAATCCTATTGGAATGTTTTCCATCCCTAGGCAGGATATCTAGGATAACTCTCAGCTTCTTTCTCCTCATTTTGGGATTTTGTTCATAGCTTGGTAGAGCCTGAACATGGAAGACAAGACAATATGTTTTGTGAATTAAATGAGGAAAGGAGTGAGTTATATATGCTATAATTGCACCAGTATTGACCACTGTAACTTTGTGCTTTCTTGGCCAGAGCGAAACAGCTGAAATATATATACATACATACAAACATATATATATATATATATACATACATAAACATATATATATATATTTTTGTTTCCAAATGATAAACCAAATGAAAACTAAGCTGAGAAGAACACAAAGTCTTTGACCATACTTTCTGGTTGGAAGCATCAAGTTTCAAGTTCAAGCTGCTTCTACACCACTTCTACATTTCTTACTTCTCAGGAAGTACCTTTGAACACTTTTTTTTTTTGTTAATGGATGGTTTTCTAGAGTGTACTTGTTTTCCTCTCTTCACTGAGTGTACAGATACTGAGGTCCTAGCTTGAAAGGCTGTCACCCGATCTAAGGTGCCTTAAATTTTAGTTTTGTGTAAAAAAGACAGCTAATATAAGCAGCACAACCTTTTCTTTCTGTTCTTGATTGACAGTCTCAGCACCTAATTATTTGTCTGAATCTTCTGTCTCTGAATCCTAACCAGTTCATCTTGAAAGCTAGGTTATAATCAAATGCTTTATTATCTTTGTTTCTGTTGATGTTCTATCAGATAATATGCTACTGGGAGCTTGTGCCTGACCAAAGTACAACACTGAAAAACAGACTGTATGCCCTTCCTTCCCTGTGGTTTGAGTAAGCATTGTGGAGTGTGCTGGCTGAGATACAAAAGGAAAGTGGAAGGAAAAGAACCCCAAATATTCATCCAATTAAAACGCAAATTATGAGGGAGAGAAATCTTACAAAGGTTTTGTTGATGAAATTACTTCACTGCATGAAAATGAAAGAATCCCTGGATCCAAGCCCCTTTAATACCCCAAACAAGGCTCCTGCCACCATGAGAAGTCAATTGTCTCCATAGCAACCAAAACAAATGGTGAATATTGCCTTAGCAGTTGCAAAGAATAAGAGGTGCATCTAAAATTAATTTATGTCTTGGGATCAGACACTTGAGATGAGAGAACTGGTCCATAAAGTGCCCCAGAGGAGCTAAAAAGGAAAACAAAATAAGTCCCTTGTTAAATTTTTGAGGGAATTGTACTTGAAATGCATAAATTTGCTTTCTGCCCTTTTTTTCTTCAAAAAGAAAAATATTGTCAACGTCTGTATTTACACAGATGCTCCCTTAGCTCTTCCCTATAAATATAAGTCTTGACAAAGGTTTGGTGATAAGTACCTGAAACAGCAGTTACCTCTTAATCTCTCTTATTGTGCAGAAGGATCTATTCTTTATGCGTTAATTAATTTGAGATGAATGATTTTCATCCTATTTGCATCCTTACCTAAAAATGAAACACTAGAATTTTCTTTTATAGTGTACAAAGAAACAGGGATTAACATGCAGATTTGGAACTATGAGACAAACTCATGATATAGTTGTTAGCAAAATAAGTCAGAATAGTTCCCTAGAACTATATATAGAACATAATAGTTCACAAAAGTTGTGTGATTGATGCATAACAGAGGCAGCTAATCTACATATTTGTCTACTTAAATCCAACATCATGGAATCATGGAATCATAGAATGACCTGGGTTGAAAAGGACCACAATGATCATCTAGTTTCAACCCCCCTGCTATGTGCAGGGTTGCCAGCCACCAGACCGGGCTGCCCAGAGCCACATCCAGCCTGGTCTTGAATGTCTCCAGGGATGGGGCATCCACAACCTCTCTGGGAAACCTGTTCCAGTGCATCACTGCCCTCTGAGTGAAGAACTTCTTTCTAATATCTAACCTAAACCTCCTCTGTCTCGGTTTTAAACTATTCGTCCTTGTCCTATCACTATCCACCCTCATAAACAGCCATTCCTCCTCCTATATATGTGCTCCATTCACCTCAGAATTCTTCTTTTCTGGGCAGGTGCTATAAAAACAATTGTGTTGTATATGTCTGATTGTATGAGCATGTTTTGGTTCATGGTACTAGACCTATGAAATAGTGCTACTATCAGGAATGTCCTAAATCACCAACATTTAGGAAGGACTAACTGAAACAGGATCACCTATATATGCCCTTAGTATAGTATACCCTAACCATCTGTAGTAGACCACAGAGATCCTACTTATAGTATAGTTTAAGCATCTGTAGCTGGCCACAGATTTACCCAAATTACTAGGTAAGGTGAGCCTTTGATGCATTAGGGAATTTCCTGTGTTCTTATACTAAGTGTAAATAATGAACAGATTTTCATAATAGTTCAAACTTGGCACCTCATCCTACAATACTGGGATAGGTAAATTTTCTAGAAGCTTTTTCTCAGATAGACTTACTAGACTGTGTTCTGAATCTTTTGAAAATCTGGACCTTTATCTGATTTTTTTTTTTTTTAAATTATAGATTTTACTTTTTTCTGTACTATGGAAGTGAAATTTAGTTAGAAAGTACTATTTCTTCATTCCCTGATAAGCTCTGAAAATGTGGCTAGTATCAGCAAAGTGATAAAAAAGACTCTGAGCCATTAGTAAGACATGGCAAAAAGAGTCTGAAAAATTGCAGGGGAAGCCTACAATTGCTATTATTTAAATTCAGTAATGCTTTCTATGCATTTCAGCATTTGCTATAAGCTACAATTTTTCTATATTCCAGTACAAAAGAAACACTAGTGGAGAATTTTTATCCATCTACTTTCCACAGCTGATCACATTCTCTCAAATATTAAAGAATAAGAAAGTTAAAGAGGATTTCCTGTCATTTGAATATTATTACCAATTGTTAAATGACAAAAAGACATTGCACTGAGCTTTAAGATGTCCCCAAAGAGAAAAGTCTGCAGTAAGTTTTTTAAGAGAAAAACACCATATTAGAAATATTTTGATATCGTGATCTGCTTAGAAACTTGTTCTTTTTCCTGAATGTTCAGGTGAATTTGAGCTTTGGCTCAGATGATTAATAACACAATACAGTTTCAGTGCCCAGAAATATTTCTTAGCATATGCTTATTCCCATGGGAAAAATCCCATTCCTGTATGGGAATTCTTGTCTTTTTACATTCATTACTGAAGTATAAGGGACCAGTATAAGTATAATGGCTGCCTACATTTTAGATGGCTGCATACAGGTGATCTGAATATTGTTCCTACAGATACTTACTGTGTTTAAAATATTTTATAAGGATGGGATTCACACAACATCTCAAAAGGGAGGAGAAAAATTCTTTAGATTAACTGATATAAAATCCTATTACTGTATATATATATGCCTTATTCCTATTTGTAGACAACCAGAAAGTCTAGAAAACAGTCAAAGCACATGTAGTAAGAAAATATAAAGGAAAATGTTTATATGATACTTTTATTTAGCGATTTTATAGTTCACAATAGTAACTGTAGTATTAATATTATTTAAGTACTTCAGGAAGCATGGATACTTAAATAGTCAGACTTTGAAAAAAACTTTTGGATTTAGAACCTTAAATTTTTTAGAAGTTTTTGGTAAGAAATCATCCCCTGCACGAATAACGTATCTGGTCATTTTTGTTATATTACAGTACTGCTGTTTATTGGGGTCTAATAAATATTGGAAATATTTGAATATAAAATAAACAAACAGTGAAAGGAAAATTCGAAATTGTGAATAAAGGAACTATTCTGAGCGTGGAGTGAGGCTTTGTGTTAAGAAGGGGTTAAAGACTAGAAGATATAACAAAACATAATAAACAGAAGAGGAAAATCAGGGATCTTGCACAGAATTAATGTATTTCATAAAAAGACAAATGAACAAATGGAATAAATTATCAGTAAAGTCAATTGCAATAAAGACTATAAATAAAATATGAAATATAAAGTATAAATGAGGTTGGAAGACTTAGATTTATTTCCTGAGTTAGAGGAATGTGAATGATCATAGAAGAAAAGTGGGAAGGTGAAACTAATATATTAAAAATTAAAGGTTGCAATTGTGTTCAATAAGTTATTCTTCATACTTCATTGAAGTAATCATTAAAGATAATTTATACTATGTAATTAACAAGCAGTAGTCAGTGTTTTTATCTTTATTATTATTTGTAATTTTGGAAAAACAGCTGATAAAATGGAAAATGGTCAAAAAAGGCAGCAGCACAAATGAGTATTATGTACAAGTAAAGCACCTGATACTTTACACGGAGGGGTTAGAATGTAAATATTTAAAGAGAATAGATGAATGTGAGGACTCCTAACGTAAGATAAAACAGGAATAATAAATACTCTCTGAGTTTGAAAGGTCAAAAGTCTCTCAGACACCGATTAAATTTTCATGGTGTTTTCTCTAGAAATATGACTGTGTTCCCCTAACAGAAACATGACTTCAATTAATTTGTGTTCTTAGCAGAGGGAAAGAAATACAGAACAGGATTTTTATTGTTTTTCAATAAAAATTAGTATACTAAAAATCTTCAATATATTATAAACAATTTCTATAACTTAATGACTTCAATTTTTTTTTTTTTTTCCTCAATTCTTCTTGCACATTTGTAGCTCAACCATTAAGAGTGAAAAGTTGTTGTGGAATATCTATAAATGCTCATTAGGTAGCCACATTATTATTATTATATGCATATGTTTTTTTTTTTTTCAGTTAAAGAAAGCAGCTAAATTATTTAAGTATTCATATTCAGCACCTTTTCTAAAAGGAGGAATCAGGGACCTACCCCTGAAATAACCTGGCTTTAGTGGGACTCTAACTGTGTATAAAGATACTTCTGTTCTGAATCCTGGTAGTGTTAGTGCCTTGGGCAATGTGTTACAGAAGACAAAGAATTTCACTTTTGCAGTAGGTGCTACAATACTAAGACATCAAGAACACTAACCTCAGCCAAATCTTTTAATGCTGATGTTCTTTAGCTCAGTGTTTTGACAATGGCTTTCTCAAGGGCATCTCCCTTTTAATGTTAATTTATTTGCAGTCTTTTATCTCCATAGGAAGAATCAATGCTATTTAATACTCAGATCTCCTGGAGGAGAAACAGTAGATGCTGGGTTACTTACAGTCCAAAATGAAATTCAAATCAGCATAGCACTGAAATATACAAAGACTCTGAATGTATTTATACCTCCCTCCAACTTGTAGCCTACAGCACCATGGATACTTTTCCATGATCACCTTTTACTCAAAAGAGAGGCATGTAACAGTCCAATCTCTTGCTTGCTCTCATGTACTCCGGTATTTATCACTCATGCCACCCTTCTAGCCTGACAGAAGAAGCATCAAGGCAGTTGGGAGTATTCTCTCTTATAAATTTGAGTGCCTGCTCAAATAGGCCGCTTAGGCTAACTCACAGAGAAGAGACCTAAATGAGATTTCTTTGCCTTAGCAAATACTTGAAATACTGGAAACACTTGAACTATAAAGGCTTTTCAGACCAGATGTTTCCTAAATTTAAAATAAAAATAAGCAGAACACATTTACATCAAGAAAGATTGTGGTACGAGCAAGACTAGAATGACATTAAAAATTCACAGCCTTTATATTGTGTATTGTAACTCCTCCACGGAGTACACAGAAATTCAACTTTAATAGAATGTAATATTAAAATATTGCCATCATATAAAATTAAAATAGAAAATCATTTAGGAAGTCCAGTAGATGCCACTAAAATTGGAATCTAAAATGAGGCTTAATTGATAATTATGAGTAGTATTTTATTTTACATATATGAAGGCAAAATAGGAAAGGAGAAACTCGATCAGCAGTTCTGTTGCGTACAAGAAAACACAGTTTCACACAGCTAACAATTGGCCATTGAACATAGCAGGCAAATAGAACTGTAAAAGAATATTCATGTTTTTCAAGTTTTTTTTTACTTTACAAATTAGCTGTTTTTTCCTAAATGTATGTTTCACAGACCTCACTTTTCAAATTATGAAAGTCTTACTGCATTCTATATACTAGAACATGTACCTTGGAGAGGCTAGAATTGTTTAAACAGTTTAAATACTTCCTTGATATAACTTCACAGCAAAGTGTGATTCTAAATTTTGAGTTAAATGCCTAAACACAGGCATCTAGTGCCATCTGAGGTATACAAAGGTATACATCTGAGGTGCCATCATAGGTATACAAAACATACGGATATCACATGCAAGTCATTTGCTGTTTCATGGAGTTATTCACAAATGAGGAAGGATACTCCACAAAGCTACACGATGCTGTAAGATTTTGTTTACACAGTCTTGTTGCAGATATCTAAAATACACGAGTTCAGATTTGAACTGTAAATGTCTACAATTAAACTATCTCCATTTGGATGTGGAGTAAAGGTCTCAAAGGCTCCCATGACTGTGTTAATGTGTTCTGCATTGCCTATAATAAGAGTTTTGGCAACTGTCTCTACAGTTGTTTTCTAGTATAAAAAAGGGGAAGGGATATATGCAATTATGGCAAGAGGAAATTCTGATTATTTTAGAGGTCTTAGGATAAGATGAAACAGACTGCTAATTTCCTATTTCCATGCACTGTCTGTAAAAGGAAATCTAGCAGACTAGATGCAAATGCTTACATCTTATCACTTGTTGCTAACACAAAAATCCAACAGAATTTGGTGTAAGGAAAGTCTGTTTGCAGATTCTTGTCTCTGTGTTTATCTCCTTAGAATGGCCATTCTTGATGCAAAACCTTTGTTTTGTTCCTGAACAGGAAACCCATCAAGATCTATATAATCATTATGAATATATTTACATTATTTGAAGGTTGTGTTATAGCAGAATCTATATTCTCTATGCTAATAGCACTCTTGTCATGCTCACTAATCCTTTGTTTCAGTGTCCCAGAATTCTTAACTATGCAAATCAATTCACTGGGGCATTTTAACATGTAAATCACAATCTGCCTCACAAGTGAGGAATTGGTGGATTGAAAATTCCTTGTCTATTGGGAAGTAATGAATGATACTTATTTAACATATACTACTACTCTAGGTATATCTCCCATACTTAGTGGCAAAGATATTCTGAGTCTGATACTGCATTCACAGTTTTAGGAATACAAAAGAGAAGAAGCAAAAATCTGTGATAAATGTATTTATCTTCCTCTTTTGTATATCAAAAGTAGTAATCCTGATAAAATATTCAGTGGTCTAGGATATTGGCTGAGAGTGTAATATTGCTCTTTTACTATGGAGTGAATGTTAACTCCTGTGGGAAAGGATTACTACATATTTGTAACTGGATGCAAGATGTTTCACAGTAGAAAAGAAGGAATATAAAATTTGTCAAGTCAAAAAATAACTGATCACACAAATTAAAATGTGCTATCTATGAAAACAGATGTGTTAAAAGAGTTGGACAAGCTAAAGAGGAAAAAAAAAGGTAGTTGTAGGAATACTTGTAAAGTTTAAACACAGAAATTATTTGTTCTGAACAATATGCATATTATGCATTCTATAAAAGGAATTAGCAAAATTTTATATCACCCAGTTTTTATTTATTTATTTATTTATTTATTTATTTGTATTTATTTAGTGTGAAAATTTGACCAGACTATATGATAAGGTGATGGTTTACAAAAGTCTTAAATGCATCAAAGTAGTATTTGTAGAATGTAGAATTAATGTGCTATTATGGAAAGGACAAATTGCATTCTTTACCATGAAATTAGAGGACTTATTTTGGTTTAGTTTAAACTGAGAAATATGAAATTTAAGCTAAAGAAACATATGATAAAATAGTACCATTCTGCAAAAGTTTTTCTAGCTATGTCCTTTGCAGCGTATTCTATTGATTCCTTCATGCAACTTGTTTTACATTTATGAATGCAAATCATAAGATCATATCATCATAGAATCACAGATGGTTCAGGTTGGGAGGGACCATAAAGATCCTTTACTTTCAACTCCTCTGCCATAGACTGGGATATCTTTCACTAGATCAAGCTGCTGAAAGCTCCGTCCAATCTGGCCTTGAATTTTTGCAGGGATGATGCACCCACAATTTTTCTGGGCAGCCTGTGCCAGTGCCTCACCACTCTCACAGTGAATAATTTCTTCCTTATATTTAATCTAAATCTGCTCTCTTTTAGTTCAAATCTATTACTTCTTGTCCTGTCATTACATGTCCTTGTAAAATGTCTCTCTCATGCTTTCTTTTAGCTTATTCCTTCAGGTACTGATTGTCTGTAATGAGGTCTCCACAGAGCCTTCTCTTCTTCAGGCTGAACAGCTCAGCCTATTCTTATAAGAGTGATGCTCCACTCCTCTTCATGGCCATCCTCTAGATGCACAGGCCCGTGTCCTTATACTCCAGGGCTGACTGTGGTACTCCAGTTGGGATCTCACAAGAGCAGAGTAGAGGATTTAATTTCTACAATCACAGAAATGATTTACTGAATTCTTTACATGTATACACATAGTGAAGACATCTGTGATTCTACTACTTGTCTATTCAGATGTCATCCTTTCCTTAAAGGCAAAAAAAAAAAAAAAAAGAAAAGAAAAAAAAGGTGCAGTGCTGTTTAGGAAATAAGAAAAAAAAATGTTATGTTTGTCAAACCAGAAAAAGGAAAAATATATAACAATTTCTGAGGAACAAAGCAGCTGAGAAGGAAACTAAGTCCAAGCAAAACTAAAATCTTAAAAAACTTTAGTTGTAAGTAAGTACACGTATAAACCCTTTTCCTCTCTCCCTCACCGTGTCCTCCTCCTTGATCATGAAAGTACACTGATATATGAATATAGTCCCCCTTATTTGTTACTGATATGGAAGCAGAAAAACAATATTTGATTTTTCAGGCTCTCCAGGTTAAGAAAACAACCTAAAGTTATGCAGAAATCTTTCAAAAGGTGGGAGTCTGTTCATTGGATTTAGGCATAGAACATAAAGGACTACACCCAAGCTAGTAAACTTAAACTCCCTTTATGAAGAGCAATAGGCTTTTGTAGGGTATGAATCACGTCTTTCTACAAGTGATCAAAGGATTTGTGCCTTCTTTCAAATGCTGATTTTTCTTCTTTGACTAAAAAAGTAATTTCAGATGAGTGATTCAGCTTTAGTAGTCTATACTATAGATGTCTAAAATGGGGTGAAAAGTATATTGCCTCAAATTATTTTAATGAAAATATGAAATTACTCATCTGAAAAATACATGTATAGTGTTTCAACTGCAATATCATCATACAAATGTTATACAAGAATATCACAGTATACATAGCATCTTTCCTTAAAACTAAAACTATAGTGTATTTTAAAAATGCACTTTAAAATAATAAATTACTATATTGTTTGGGTGATTACATTAATCATTTTGTAAAGTCTTCCTTCGTACAAAGACTCTTTTCACATTTGGATGAAGACCAAAGGTAGAATTGACGTGTATGTATACTGCAGTTCTTTTCTGAAATTGGTTGAAGTTGTGCATACAGTTGGCTGAGCATCCCTATATCCCTTTCACTTTAAACATGCTTGACCTCTTACTTCCTCCTTTTTAGGAGGCAAGAGGACAAGCATGTTTAAAGTGAAAGGGATAGGGATGCTCAGCCTAAATAAATAAATAAATAAATAAATAAATAAATAAATAAATAAATAAATTCACCATGTAGCAGCTTTATCTAGACAAATAGGAGCAAATAATCTTCAAAGAACATTTTCTTCTTTGGTATACTGCTGACAATGTTGAGACTTGTCTTCACTAACCACAGGTGCCACAGTTACAAGTTTCTGTAGATCAAGCTACTTTCTGTAACATTCCTTTGTTATCAGTGATGAGAAACAGATTTCTCAAGACAGGATTAACATTAAATATTAATTTTCTGATGAGTGAATCATTCCTGAAAATCACTTGTTTTCTTAGAAAGAAACTCCATTATGCCAGTCTCAGTCTCAATTATAAGGTAAGTCTACACTGCTTAGGAAAACTTAGCCAAGAAATAAAAGTTTGAGCAGCCAGATCACTTTGTTGCTCTTTCACTTCTTGGCTCTATTTTGGACTCTTTCAACTGGTTTTCTTTCTTGAGTGTGGTAGTTATCTTTACATTATTGACAGGAAGCCAAGCAGCATCAATTAGTCACAGGGATCAGATCACAGTTTCTCATTTTGACATTTCTATAAATGTTTGCATTATAGACATCCAAGTTTGTTTAAACAAATCTTATCTGAAGACTTTCATTGTATGTATACTATATTTGATAACTGGATGGAATAATAATTGCTCAGCTTTCCAAAGAAGGAAAAAATAAATCAGTTCACTTAGTCCACTCTGCGGGAGACAAAGAAGTCATAACCTTAATTCTTACACTATAGTTGGCAACACTTACTTTGTAGATGGAGCCCAACTTAAAATACTACATTCATTATGAAATAGACCTTTTCTCTCCTTAGTAATTGCAGGCATGGGGAAATAAGCAAGCAAACAAAAAACAGAAAGCAAAGAAAGATTGTAGTAAAGCAGAATACATTTGCTGGTGTGAAGTGGTGGTTTGTACAATGTGTGACTAGAAAATAATCTGGAAAAATGTTAGAGCACAAATAAATTCACAGTTGTCAAGTTTTGTCTGTTTCTGGCATGACATTTTACCATGTTTTTCACATCCCTGTTTGTGTACAGCTGAAATTAGACAATTGAATGCATAGTGTTTTCAAATAAACCTATTCAAATAAACCTTCAAATAAAAGACTAAATATAATCCTATGGACATATAAACTTTGGCGATACAGTAGTTTGAAATATTTGAGACCTGCTAGCTGCAGGTAATAATCTTAAATATGATGTAATATTTAACATACTATCCAGCTCTTGTGACATATTTTAATTATTTCATTGAGCATTACTCCTTTGATGATCAGTTCTGTTTTTGCTAGAAATTGCTTAAGAAGATAATAAAAATATGTTTTGTCCCCTTTTCCCTAGTATTCACGTCAGAATCATAATATTAGTTTTAGTAAACCACTGTTTTTCTACAGTGATTTCACTTCTCCTGTAAGACAAAGCTCTGCAAGATTTGTCAATCCCTCTAGGAATGATTTTTTTGCCATCCATTAAACTTCTTTAGAGTTAGCTTTGATCAAGATATTCATTTCATGTTAAGCTCATCATGGCTTGTCTGAAAAAGTGTTTATGTACATTTTGAATTTCCATTCAGAATTGTTCACATTCCTAAGTCTCCAAAATGAGAATGAAAAATACAAAAGTAGTGAATTACAGTTCCATAAATTACTAGGTATGTTATAGCTGCCTGCAGTGCAACTAGAGCAAACTGGAAGTGCTATGGCTTTTAAAACTGTTTAAAGGATCATATGTAAGTCAATTGTAGCACATGAAATTAAAAAAAAAATACTTATGGTCTTTAAATATTTTTGATGTTTTTAATAATAAATTTCAGTTTCAGTGATTTGATGGGAGTTGTTTTTGGTTTTTTTTCTGTGTGTGTGGTTTTTTTTTCTTTCTTCTTTTTCTTGTGTTGAAGGTTTAGAAAATATAAGGTCAATAAGGGACTTGTTCTGACTCTACGCGCCTTCATTTCTGCTGATATTAGCAGTACTGAGACTTCTGCCCTTTATAGAAAATAGAGTTGTTTGTTTTTTTTTTTTTTCTAAGATCACAAAATAAAGTGCATACAGTTTTTGAGACTGTGTTTCTCATGTTTACATCTTTTTAAAAGAGTATGCTGCTTACTCTCCAAAAGACATAGGGCACAGAAAATGCCATCACAATAAATATATGTCAGAGTATATTCGCAGCATCTTTCTGAGACACAGTCCAGTTATTTTTATCTTCTCTTCAGATTCATTCTGCTTGTGCATGCTTGTATATACCTGGGAGTTGTTAAGGGGAAGTAGTGTGTACGAAGTGGAGTGTGCTTTTATTGTCATAACTTTGATACCCATTCATCAGCCATAAAGCTCCTATTGCCTCTGTTTTTATTTTCTTGGGCATCTAAAAATCTGTCTACAATGAGAGTATATATATTTACGCATACTTACTTACATATGTATATTTTTGTAAGAGGAATATTTTGCCTGGGCAGGCCAGAGAACACTTGCTTGCTACAAGAAAATATCTCTGTACCTCTTTGCTGCCAGCATGGAATTAGAGTGTATTTTTATAAAAATGAGGTCCTTTCTATTTATATTTCCCAGCTCTCAAATTATTCATTAATAGTATCACCTTATGTAGCTTGGCACAACCATACCTAAACATGTGAGCAAAGTGCTATTGCACCAATAAAAACAGCAAAAGTGTTGTTCATTATACTTTAACAAATGAGGAATTTAAAATCCATCAGATTGTCATGTGTGAGACAATAACGTGATTTACATATTAAAATGCCCCTGTGGGTGGATTACCATAGAAAAGATCATTACGTAGTAGAGCTGTTTTCTCCCTTCATCAAAATCTCTTTTTAAATTATCTTAGAGAAACAAGCGAAGTGAAAACTGTCTTGATTATATATCTCATTTCATTTCTCTTGTCTTTAAAAATCAGAGAAGTTGAAGTTCCCAATAGTAATAATAATAATTAAAACAACAACAACAACAAAAACATCTTAAGAAATGTGAGAAAAAATACATGACAGCCTGAGGAAACGGTTATAAAGAGAGAAGGGAAATGGTGGAGCAGAGGGTGAGAGAGGGATAAACTGAGTCTAACAGTAGGTAAGGTGAGCTTGCATAAGCAGAATAGGCCTTAAGAAATTTGTCAGAAAAAAAAACAAAACAGACATGACTGTTTCAAGACCAAATCCTGATACACAGACAACAAGCAAGAACTGATTTATCCTACAAATATCTTTAATTCTACAAATATACTTTTCTCTGAAAATACATCATCAGCACACTAATAGCATGCTTGCATGGTTGGACAAACGAGGAATATAGCATACACAAGATAATGATAGAAAGAGGAGCCCAGGGTATTACTCCCTCACTCACCTAGGATTTGGTACTTTCTATTTTCATTTTTGCATGGTGGATTAATACTAACACTGAAAGTTGCTGGAATTAGAATTTGCAGGTGGAAACATACTCACATACAAGAATATATGCATGCAAATTTACACCACGGTAAAAAAGTAGGTGTCCTTACATAGAAAATCTCTTATATAGAAACAGAGAACAATTTGAAAATTAGGTTATGAACTTGCCCTCCATGCATTGTTTAGCATTTTGTGGCAAAAATGCACACACTGGTGATTTTTGATTCTCAGCATGAGCAGCAGTATCTTTTCCCCCAAACTCTCTGTATTGCTTTTCCCATGATTTAAGTCTGCTTCCTAAAATGAAACAATGCAATGGGGCTTAATATCAAAGGATCATCTTGAACAGTTCCCTAAACTGTAGCTTGTGGACTGCCTATGATTTGCAAAACTAGTGCTTTATCTATGTAGATTGTGGCTGATTACTTAGTCCAGCCCTTTTATTTTTCTTCTCTCTTTATGAGTCATACTAAAAAAAGATCAATTAAAAAAAAATCTAAGATTTCCTAGCATTTTGTTTTCATGCAAATAATTGCTACATGTAAAATCATTAATTAGAGGTTAGGGTTCAGTGTGAACAGTGCATAGTCTAAGAGAGAGATTCTGTGTTTAAATGTTGCCTGTTAAGAAGTTTCTGGAAGCCTTATCTTCTCAAAATGAAACTGGAGTTGACAAAATGTCTCTGTGAAGACTGTCACAAATTCCTAAAGCCTCAAACTGCTGATTTAGATGTTTTTGTGAGATTGTTTATTCTTGAGGCAAGTTTAATAAAAGAATTCTGTTTTTCTATAATCAATCTTTATGACTGTATATTTGCTCTGATTCAAAGCCTATTAAAGTCAATTAGAGTGACTGTGCAAATGAAGTGATGTAATGATAATGTAAGAGTCATTGTGCTGTGACTTACATTAAGCTTCACGCCAACTTCTTGTAACTCAGATATTTCCATAAAGCTCAGCAGATTTGTATTGACCAAGTGATCATTCAATTAATAAAAATGTCATACTCTATCTGTTGATAAAGCTCCGTGTAAAATGGTTTCTCAGATTTCAGATGTTATTGCATTTCTTGGGGGTTGGAACTACATGATCCTTGGGGTCCCTTCCAACCCGGGTGATTCTGTGATTCTGTGATTCTGTGATTCTTTGTCTCTAAATTTTCTTTTGATTATGGATTGTTAGTAGTGTTGACATTCACTGACGTGCTATATCATAAAAATTATACAGAACATATAGAATGCTTATTAATACTACACTGAAGACATAAATGATGACTAAATCTTAATTTATTGAATTTTTTTTAGCACGTTTAATCTCTTTCTGCCTAATGGATTCTTAGGAGGGAAAGTTGTTTCTTGATTCTCATTTTGAAAAAAAAAGTATGAAATTGACTTAAATTGGCTGTTCCTATGATTTCTTGTTTTGTTTTTGATTTGAAATCTGGTATTTTCTCTTGGGAGAAATCATGATAAATGTGTGGATGGAGAGAGAAGAAAATAGGAGAAAATAAGAAGAAAGCAGATTATGAATATATACCAATTTGCAAAGTCTCTTCTGCTGTTACTGTGCCAGGGTCCATAAGTTTTACAAAATGCTTGCATTTTTTTGTTGACATTTATTTATTTGTCTATTTATTTTTGTCGGTCTGTAGTAGACAAATCTTCTGCAAATGGGTTCAGCATCTATTTTAGCACACAATCTGTAACAAAGTGCACAGGAATAGAAGAATGGCAGTCTAACAGAAGAAAGGTAGACAGTACTAGAAAGAAGATTAGGTTTCAGTTTTTTTTCAGAAGACGTATTGAAAAATAAACTTTCATTTCTTTGTTTCTCTTCCTTGTTCTAAGCGGAACATCTTTATGTCTTTCGTGAATCAGAGATGGGGAAAAAGGAAGACAATGACAGAGTTATTTTGAACTGGTAATATCGATTAAAGTTCCTTCCAAGATAAGAGTAAGGAGTAAGCTGCTAAAAAAATTTATTTTAGAAATGCTCTATTAAACACCTACCAAACTTACCCCTTCAGAGCTATCCATCAGATCAATACTGCAGAAGTGTCAGCGTGCTCAACTGCTCCACTGTAACAGCACTGTGGTCTAATTGCTCTAGTAGTCCTGTAACCTTATGCAGGCGTGTGTGTGTATAGTCAGCTGTCCTAATTAAGTCAGTTCCTCTCATTATGAATCTTTGACCCAATTTCTGTATTTTCTTTCAACAAAAATTTTAGGCCTGTGACTTAATTTTCAGAAGTGGACGTTATTGTCATAATCATGTTTTGCTGAAAAGAATGGAGTTTTTACTGACTCCCATGACAGTAAAGCAAGGCACAAACAATATACTCAAGTAAACTTCAGAACTTTATATGTTCAAGTGTTTCTGCACTACTTTAACTAAGCTGCTTGAGACTTCTATTTTTACTATCTTTAGAAACAAAAACTAAAGAAAAGACGATTTCAACACCAACTTCGGGCAGGCAAATGTTAAATATTTGGTCTGAGCTAGAAGACACACTCTGTAACCAAAACACTTTATTTCCAGAATGTCTTCTCCAAGGTTTAGGTTAGGTATTCTGAATGTTAATGATGAAATTCACCTCTTTAAAAATGCTTGTTCCTTTTCTTTCACTCTAAAATATAATTTAAATTTGATGCTTAATTGCTAGATAGTTGCAACTAGGCAATAAATCTTGATCCTCAGGAAAAAATTTTACTCTTATCCACCATAAAGTATTGCAGAAGCTAAGGTCTCTTTCATAATTTCTCATTTGGGAGATTTTCTCCCAGTGCTATAATTTGTGCAGGAAAAATTTCTTCAAATTTATCAACCAGAGGTAGGATGCTAAGAAGCACCTCACAGCACCTTAGAGTCCTATTACTTTTCAATAGAAATTGTGAGTTTCAGTCTCTTCAGATACTTTTTAAAATAAATTGCATTCAAGGTATTCTCAGGTACCACTGAATGTACTGTAAAAAAATTAAGTGTAACAAGACAGGAAGATGAATATTGCTTTCAGTAATAAACCTGAAATCAAACTAGGTGAGATAGAATATCTTCTATCAGAGTTTGTGCTGTTCTGATGAATGACCATCTTCTGCTTGCTTAGTATTAGTATGACCGGTATGTTGATGCTAAGGGATCTCTCATTCACTCCTCCAGTGAGCAATCTGTCTGAGCATGAGTGATAGGGACACAGTGCACATTATAATACTATTTAAATTTGTCTGTTGTCAAGAAAATAACATGACAACAAGGGCACAAGAAAAGTGGGACAAGCTCCAAAAGTTAAAGCAGATTTTTTAATATATATATATTTTAAATTAAAGCTAATTATTGTATAATGCCAAAGGCGTTCTCTTCAGGAACACGACAAATTATTTTCTCACTCTCTCATTAATTCACTCTTACTTTTGTGATATTTCCACTAACGTCAGTGTAACTCCAGTTTAATGGACTAAAAAAGACACTGACCTATACCACCTCACGAGGAGTTTATTTGCAAATTTCTTCAAAATTTACTATTTACTACTGAAGTACTTGTGGCTGCAATAGTATATGTGGCTGCAATTAGAACATCTTAGAAGGTGACTGTTACCATCAGTCTGCTAGGTAAAGCTTTTATTTTTTATATTTTTATATAAAATATAAAATATTTTTTTATTTTATATGTGGGAGAAGTTAATCACACGTATCACTACCTTCCTATTTCTTCCTTTAGGAGTAGTGGGTCTCCTGCAGGAATAAAGAAGGGAGAAAATATACCTCTAAAAATTCTGATTGATCTTTATCTGTAAGTTGAGTGAAACTATAGCTCTAACGTTCCACTTCTTCAGCATGAAAACCAAGCAGAGTTTACCCTCATAAAATATTGGCCATGTGTGGAAAATATGTAACTATTAAATCAGAATTCTGTAATACCAGAAGAGAGAAGTAGCAAAAAAAAAGGAGAAGAAAATATATATACCTAAAAATATCTCCCTTGAGTTCATATATTTTTAAACATCACACTTAGTAATAAAACAAGGATTTTCATTTTACTTGTCTCCTAATCACCTATCAGAATCACCTCCCAGAGGCTTTTGTGTTGACATTCAAAGACTTCATAGGCTGCTAAAGCTTCATTTAGTTCTATAGAAGGCAGGAATTATGAGCTTTATGAGCCAAGATTTTGCTGGTACCAACTGGGGCTAGCTGTACTGTTGCTATTTGAGATATTTGTAATAAAATTTTACTCACCTGCAGGTACAGTTGAACCACATGTTTCCATACTTCTGTTCTTATTGCTGTGTGTGATCCATAGTGCATCTTCTTTTTGCTTTGTTGTTGGCATGAGTATTGCTTGCCCAAGAAGAATCCTCAATATTTTAGAGCAGAATAATATCTATTCTATCTCAGTATTTCTTTCAAATTGAATTTTGGACTTATGCATGACATTAAAAAAAAATAAAAAATATAAATTTATTTCAGTGAATCAAATAAATAAAATACACTAATTCATATTCAACTCGAATAATAACAAGTGAGAATTTTCCACACCTCAGACTTCTCTTAATTTGTGTTTGAGGGCAGCTTTCACAACAACATTTTAGAAGATACACTGCTGAAATGTCAGAGTAATTTCATTTCACTTGAAGTCTAGAACTACTTTACAAGAAAAAAATGCATAAGTGTTCTTTTTCTTAACGATTTGTCACATTGTAATTAAAATCAAAGTCCTGCTTGGATTTTACAGATTGAACCACTGTTACCATTGAAATCTAGTTTTAATTTACCAAAATTTCTCCCAAACTGTGTTGGGTTGGATGATAGGATGTAGTTTGCGACAGCTCTATTAAATATTTTGTGAAGGTTACAAGAAAATCTATACAGATATGTTATTGCACATTATTTTTACTCTTAGGCTTTCTAGTGATAGATTAAATGACAATGACTTACATGTATAAGCATGTTTTCAACTAGGAAGATTAAAAATGCATTCTGTGAAATGAGCATATGAAATAGCTTGACAAACTGTAGACACGTGGTAAACTCAGTAAATTCTTATAAATACACAGCACTATTTAAAAAAATGCGTAGTGGAGAATAGTGAAGACTGTAGTGTCTAACTGCAAAATGATTACAGGAAATTGGATGCAATTACTCACACTGGAATTTTCTGTTCTTTTGCATCCAGATTCCTATACAATTTTTTGTATAGGAATTGTAGCGTACCCAATATATCCAATATATCTAAAACGTTAATTGATGTGACAAGCATTTGGCACATCTTGTTCTGTTTTCCTTCCTTTAAGAGGGAAATTATCTGAAGATATTTTATGTAGAAAGGTGTATCTACTTGTAAATTTCATGTATGAGGTACCAGGGAAATTTTTGGTTGAAAGTGAGATCAAGCAAACATTGAATGTGAAACAGAAGCTGTTGAATTCGATGTATTGGTCTTAGTCTCTGGGATTTTCTTACACAGTTTGAGAGGCAGCTTCATCCAGAAATACTATCTTCCAGAGTAGAAATGCTGGTCTTTATTTTTATTATTATTATCTGGTGGGGAGGAATGAATTATTTTTAAGTACTTCTGCCTTCTTTATAGTAGTATAATTGTTTCACTGTACAATAATGTAATAAACTTCACTAGTATTTACTACATAGAAATATAAACTATGGATAATCTACTAACAGAGGTTAGTAGAATTTAATAATGATATCAATTCTTCTGAATAACAGAATAACAAGAAAAAACTGTCTACTACTGTATTTTTTTATTTTAATATTCATTTTATTACACCTATCACACATTTAAGAGTTTTTGTGGAGAATTCAATATTCATCTGTTTGGAGATCTACTGCTTTTCTGATGAACTGAAAAGCAACATTATGTTTATAAAATGATTAATAGTAATAATTTCCTTGGTGTATGTGGGCAGCAGATATTTTAATTTCTTTATCTTCAATCCATATTTAAATATTTGTGAATCCAGACTCTTATCAGAAAATATGAGCTTAATTATTACCTTTTCTTCATAACATGGTAATTTGAGAAACCGCTGAGGAAGCACTGGAAAAGAAAATAAGAAAATGGAGAGATGTTTGGGAGAGATATCAGGCAGATCTTGAGAGAAAAAGTCTCAATAAATAGATTTTATAAGATTAAACAGAGAAATGTGAGAAGGCGGCGACTTCATTAATCTTCTGTGTTTTTCTCTCTTTACTGATTGAGCACTAAAACAGAAATAATGCAACTGGTTTGAGATCAGCAATTGTGTTGTGAATGGAAATCTGAGAAAACAGATCAGTGAGCACCAGAGTGTTAAAGGGGAAAAGATACAGATTCTTCCTTAGCTTAGTCTTTCAAACCATTTCAGTCTAGTATGATTGTTCTTGAAGGCATAAGAGAAGAAGGATTTCCAGCCCCATAAATCATATAAGGGTCAGCTATGTTCAATTTAAAAAGGAGGAAAAAAAGAAAACGCTTGCTGTGTTGCAGTATTACCAGTCCATCATTGATTTACTTTGTTCTAGCTCTTAGGATGAGGGCCCACTGGCTTTTTTGAATTTGATCACTTGATGGAATATGCAGTAGAGAGGACACTTTATCTTGCACTTAAAAAAGAAAAAAAAAAGTCGTAACTTTGCACCTAATAAAATAATAAAATTAAACTTAAAAGACAAAATTTACATTTGAAATTCACAAATTTATTCAAAAGTTTGTGCCTTAAATAGCAAATCAAGCTCAAGTAGAAACTAAGGCTGGATATATTCACACTGATACTGTTGCTTAAAACATAGAAATCTATTCCATTATTATATTGTAAAAAGTATTGTTATGTCCTTCAGAACTGATTGGCCCTCTCCTCTCCCTTCTGGCTTACAGTGATTGTGGAAGTCATCCTGACTTTAAGGTTCTTCTTGAGATCTGTCATGGTTGTATAATTTTGTTATCGGTATTCCACATCACAACATCACATAAAGCACGGGTAACTAAAGAGTTAATACTCCAGTTCAGTGGACTGACAACTTTCCAGATACCTGTTCTCAGAAGAGAAGAAGAACTACATATCCCCGGGGACTTCATGGTCAGAGAGGAAGATAAGCCATGGGAGGAACTCATGGAACATCACTCTCTGGCTCTCTCACTCACTGCCTGGCAGTGTGTGGGTGTGCTCCCCAGCCATGCGCCTTCAGTTCAAAGTAGGCTTTTCAGTTTTGGACACTCTCTTATTTTATTTGATTTTATTAGCCTCAATTTCAATTATATTGTATTATATTGTATTATATTGTGTTATCTTACATTCCGTTATCATATTTAGTAAAATTAAGTAAAATTTTCCTCCTTATATCATCGCTACTGTTCTGATTTTGGGCCCAGCTCCCATCTCCCTATCCTTCCCCTTTTCCCTTCCCATTTTTGGGCCAGGGGGCCTACGGGCTTGCTCCCCCCTGTCATGGGCACAGATTGATTTAGATAGCTCTGTGAGAAGATCAAGACTAATCACAAATGCAACTTACTCTCTTCACTACTTCACCATCTACAATACTTGTTCATTAAATATCTGGCCTTAAGACTATGTAAACCTTCTGCAATAGAACTTTTCATTGGATTCTGTACTCTGAACACTGGCATCATGATACTGTTGACACTGTCGAAGGCAAATGTTGGGTAACATGTTTGGAAGATGGTAGTTTACTAGGACACAGTCTGAATCAGTATTACAAAAACAAATGAGAGACATGAGGTGCACTCTCTCTGTAATATTGAACTGGATATTGTAGCTGGAGTGTCCCTGGCATGTTGGTTTTGAACAGCAAACCTTCATCTGTGTTTTATATTTCCCTTTGGTAGATTATAGCCATGTTTCTGAAATGAAGATTCAAGTTTTTGTGCTCATGCTGCAGCCAGTTTCAGTGATATTCAAGACTCTTTGTCCTTACAGATTCAGGTCCTTTTTGGATACATATTGCAAAGTGCCTATCTGACCTCATGGAAGAAAGGCAAAAACCAGAACATATGATATGTAGAAAATGTGTGAGGAAAAAAGTCCAAAAGCCAAGAAAAGAATGAAATTTTATGAGGTGTGAATGAAGGAAATTACCTCTAAAAATTTTTAGAATGATACAGACTTTAAGCAAAAAAATGCAGGTTTTCTCTAATAATCTAAACATGCTGATCTTTAACATGTAGTTATTTCACTGAAGAAATAATTTAATTTGTTACTATATGGAGAAATTTCCTAAAAAGATCTGTAGCGACTAGACCACACTGAACTTAATCACGATCTGAGACTGAACAGAGAACTGCATTCAGCCTGCGGCAGCACTCTGTAACAAACTTAATTCAGAGATTCAGAACTTATGTATTTTTTTTTCTTTTCTTTTTTCTCTTCTTTTTCTTGAGTCTTCTCTGTAGTCACTGGAGTGAATATAAAATGTGTCATTCATTTCAATCTGAGAGATGTAAGAGACCATTGCTGAAGCAACGTTCTGTTTTATCCTTAAATTGAACAACTGCTACAGGTTCTCATCTGGCATGTATACTGTCATTCTTAACTGGATACAGAAGTATTATCATACTCCTTTCACCTTCATATTGATCTTTACAATAGAGTGAAAGTCTTAACCTTTAGAATTTATCACAACCGCTTTTCTTGCCTTATCAATTCTAGAGGGTTGAGCTCTCTCTATCAGCTTTGAGATCTTTACCTGTCTTCTTGCTTTCTCACATTTCAAGAAGTCTGTCTGTTGCAAAACTCTCATTAGAATAGTCTATATGATTATTTTTTGGGCTTCTAATATTTTTGAAAAACAGGTAGATATGCTCTCCAGGAATTAAAATTATGTCTTGAAAGGCAACAGTCCTTCAGAAAACTTCATGTCTCAAGATACACGATTATCTCCAACCCAATCCCTTCCTTCACATCACAATTACTGTTTTTCTACTATATTTGGATTTCGTATTTGATCACACTGTCACCAGAACATTTGATTTTATTTAAATCCAGCAACATAAACTTTGCTAGTCTGGTTTTTGTTCATTTGTTTATGCAGTTGCTGTCATCTACAATTTTATCAGCCATCAAAATCTAATTGCAATGGCAGCGCTTCATGCAGTTATCCAATAACTATGAAATAAATAGACTGAAAATTCAAATCTATTGAAACAAGCAAACAAACAAAAAAACCCAAAAGCAGCCCATAAAGAAACATAAACAGAAAAAGCTAATTAAAGAGTCCCTCTATGATTTTTTATTTTTAATTTTAAATACATGTTTATCTTGGGACATCACTTCTAAGCTCCAGAGGTAGATTACTATACACTGTTCCTGTATTATGAAAAGAAATATGACTGGATGGAGTTAATGAGGAAAATAGTTTAGTAAATGCTCCATCATTTCACCACCAAAATACACTTTGCTTGCTCTTTGGAGAACTCCTACAGTAATACACACACAACAGTTAATAATAGATTATAAAAAGCAGTGCCCTTTATCATCTAAACACCAAATCTTTAGAGGCTTGCAAATAGAACAGTCTGTTCTGTGATTGTAGAAATGTGACGTCAAAGGAGTTGTTCTGCTCCGTGTTTGAAATCTGACCATGTTATTTCATATACTCCACTCCCTACCTCAAAAAAAAAAAAAAAAAATCAGGGCTGTAAATTGTCCACAGACAACAGTTTTACCTTAATGGACACAATATAGCTGTAGCGTATTTAAACTTTTGAAAAAAAGGGTAACGGAGCTCTCAAAATAAGCCCTGGTGTATGAGTGCATATATATAGTCCTGTGATGGGTTGGCATAGCAACTATTTCTTAGAACTCTGTTGCTGCCTAAGTAAACAGCGAAAGCACTGAGCATGTCTCTGCTAAGCTGTGTCCGTCTGTAGTACAAGCATATCAGAGCTGAATGTTTTCCTCCACAGATGGGGATATTTACTGCTGTTCACCTACACTGCTTCTGTTGTTGGTGTTTCTCCTGTAAAACCTTATTTCTCACAGTTGTTAGTGGTGTAATTAAACATTCTAATTCAAGGTAGGTTTTTGTGTTTTTTTTTTGTTGTTTTGTTTTGTTTTGTTTGTTTTTCTTCCCAGTCCTGAGTAGAGCTCAGTATAAGCAGTCTGAGAATAGACTCTTCCTTATGCTCTGGGTTTGTCTAATTTTTTAATAGAATATTTTTCGGAGATCCAACAACAAAAGCTAAATATGAACATAAATTAGTCACGGCAATCACTTAAATGAGCGGTGTACCAGATTGCACATATCATGAAAAGCTACTTCATAAATCAGTCTTTTCATGTTTATTTGTATTTATTCAATAATAACCCTAATATATGTTTATATGGCCGTAGTTTAACCTGCCATCCTTTCTTTACTGAAAAACATGCACTCAGATGTATGCCATCTGATCCTGAAAAACAAATAAAACTTGTAATCCTTTTAATGAAGATTCATTTATGAATACTTTATAATGAGTTTACAAAATGAATCATTTTTAATACAGTGTAACTGAGTTATATGTGGCCTATAATAAGTTCTAGTATCTATCAACATGGCTGTAACTATCAGCAACATACGGTACTAATGTCTACAATACACTGGTAAACTGTTAATAAATACTTCATAGATGCTTATAATTGAATCATTAGTATTTGTTATTGATGGATGCAAACTATCTACTATTCTGTTATTTTGTTTAGAAAAAGATTAACTGCTTTACTTAATAATCTCAAGTAAACTATTTATCCAAATTTAATAAATGAAATAATGTAGCAATTAGTAAACTTTAAGTGCCTTATTCCCAGAGTGGAACCGCATCTCTCTGATGAGATTTCTCTGAACGTTTTGTTTCTCCCATGTGGACTTGACAATTCATGCCATCGTGGCTCAATAACACTCTCTTCTCTCTATCTTCTTCCTTCATTTGTTTATGTCTGGGGAACCTATCATAGGTCCTTTGCTCCTTTTCTTTCTCAGGAAAATGTAATACATGGGAAAAAACACTCGCCCCATCTGAGAGCATGTCTATGTGTATGTGGCTCAGAGGAGGGCAGGGAACCAAAATTTCTCTCCAACTGCTCCAGTCCATTTGGACATAACATAGGATGCAATGCCCACTTGAGTACTTCAATGCATAGTTGGAAGTAACTGTGCCTTTCAACTGTGCATAAGTGCTCTATGGTGAGATTTTGTTCTTACTAGCCTCCTTTCAGTAAACTGCCTTTATAATGAGGGGAAAGAAATAGGAATCTGTTAATAAGCATATCAAATCTCAGGATGTGTGATGAGACAACATTTCTAAGTGCTTACCTATCAGGCTTTTGAATCATAGAATGGCCTGCGCTGAAAAAGACCTCAAAGATCGTCTAGTTTCAGTCCCCTTGCTATGCACAGGGTCATTAAACACTAGACCAGGCTGCTCAGAGCCACATCCAGCCTGACTTTGAGTGCCTCCAGGGATGGGGCATCCTCAACCTCCTTGGGCAACCTGTTGCAGTGTGTCACCACCCTCTAGGTGAAAAACTTCTAATATCTAATCTAAACCTCCCCATTCTCAGTTTAAAACCATTCCCCCTTATCCTATCACTATCCAACCTTGTAAACAGCCACTCCTCTTCCTGTTTTTATGCTCCCTTCAAATACTGCAAGGCCATAGAACTTGTCAACATTGTTTGTGTTGATGCTAAATATTAAATGAACAAAATTATCATGAGTAACACGAGTATCACAAGTAACACAAGTGACATCACTAGTGTGAGGTTCAGTTTCAGGCTAAATTTGGTTTGGTTGCATCAGATGTGCTGAATTCCATTATCTGGTAGCAGCCTATCAATATACCAATCTAGAGACTGGAAAGCAGTTAATCCTGTGCAAAGTAGGTATATATATTTGATCAGACTCGGGACTTCACTGGCTGTATTGACTGTAATTCCATCTCCTTTAATAGGATCTCATGTATCTGACTCACATGTGAACGCTTACGTTTACAGACAATTTTTAGATATCTGAACTTTACTGCTCCTGCCTGATTAAAACACTGTAATGAAGAAATGGTCTATGTGTCCTGCAAAGAAAACATCTCATTACAGAGACAGACTGAGGACTGTTACCAAGCCTACTGGGATTTTGTGTAATTTCATTGCTTTTTGTCTACTATTGTCTGTCATTAGAATAAAAACGTTTAGCAGGCATGCTGTCCTATAGATAAGTTTCTGTTTCATCACAGTTACTGCTGAGTTTTTGCATTCCTTCTGTATGGCTTCAGTGAATATCTGAAAGAATTTATTTTTACTGACCTTGGTTTTATAATTCAATTGACTTATGTGTGATGTTCATCTGGGCAGTTCCAGTATTCTTGGGAAGCAGAGAAATCTTCTCCCATGGCATCTGGCTCTCCTGACAGAGTATGACAAAATGATGGATGCAAACACTTGTGAATCTATGTCTTGTATCATTTGTTCTTATATATGCTGTAGCCCCTACCTTAAAAATGGCATGTAACAGACTGAGCTGATGCTTCTGTCTCTCCGCATTTTCCACTCTAGTATCAGGATAGGGATTTCACGTTCTTGTTAAGTTGCTGTAGATGAGCACTGCAAGGCTGCACTGGATAAGAAATCAGCAGTGTATTTGTCAGTCTCTTTCATGCTTACACTTTGCAGTTTCAGTAGCATACACTAAAGGCTTTTTGTGACTGACAGAATTCTTTAAAAAGTACTCCCAAGTGATTTATGGGTACTTTCTACTGGGATGGTTTTCCTATCTTTGACCATTTTCTTCAAACTTTTTATATGCAAACTCTGTTATAAGACACTGCTTTTCAATTTTGACTTATTTTGATTTAGGTGATGCTAGTAATCCCAGATGTGACAATTTCAGGCTGTCTTTTCTGTAAGAGCTCTGCGCTGTGCCTCATCACATTGGGAATAAAGAAACATAGAGTAGTTTCATCATTCACATTTCTTTTTTGATACATCTACTGGCTGTTTCATTTAATTAATTGTCATATGACATCTTTATTCAGTTGTAACATCAGACACTTGCACATACGGTGGTTTTTTTTTGTGTGTGTGTATTGTTTGTTTATTTCCCATTAATGTATTTTGTAATTACTTGTAGATTTTGAGTAACTAGTATTTCAAATATGGGCATTTTCCACTTTGTGCTTACCTTCTTAGACTTACAATACTGAAAAAAAAGAAGACTGGTGTATGTAATCAGTACAGGGGTGAATGTTGCTGATCATGACTTCATTTTGTACTTAAGCGTATTTTATCTGGCTTCCCTGTTCCTAATCTTTATCCAGTGAATCTTCTTAGACAAGTTTGTATTAACTTCTGTTACACAGAATGTGGTGAGGTAGCCACTTTTTTTTATTTGTAGAACTTGCCAATATCTATCTCTGTATTTTGGAATTTGGCTCTAGATATTCTCCTGTAATTTTTTTTTTTTTTTCTTTTGCCAAGTCAGGTAATTTCATGCCCATAGATATCTCACAGAGAGTCTTTTCTGTATTTTATGTAAATATTATTGATCTTGCCTGAACTAAATTTATGACTAACTTATTTTATCTGAAATTATTATTCTTATATTATACAAGGTGCTTTAAATTCCAGCATTTATATTTTTCTTTCAGTCTGATCCTCAGTTGATAATGCAAATTCCATAATTGGCTTTTAATATAGACTTTCCTAATTGCAATTTTCTTTGTTTACACAACACTGAGGAGATCTTCACATAGTGAACTTGCTGTCTATCTGCCTTTAATTTTCCTGTATTTCCTAAACTTGCTATCTTATCTTTGCAGTTGATTGAAGACTGAAGACCACATTTTGCAAACCATTCTGATTTCCACTGCATTACTGTCAGGGGCGGGGGGGAGAGGAGTAAGGGGGAGGGAAGGGAATGGGGGACAGAAAAGAGGGAGGGAGGGAAGGGAGGGGGGGAACGAAGATTATTTGAATCAATACCTGCCTTCTTTTTGATTTAGTGTACCAGTTTCTCCATCTTGCAACTGTAATATATGTCATCACAGGCAAAGCATTGCCACGAGTGTTGTAAAAAAACAAGTGTTGTAAAAATAATTACTCATCAACTCTTCATCTCCTGTTATTGAGGAAATGCTTATGACATCTATAAATGTATTAAAACTTTTAGAAAGGTCTAGGATTTTCCCCAAAATATGTTACATTCCATGAAAGCCTAAGGCATGCATGCCTCGTCCCCTTCTCATGCCCTTAACCCAAATGTAAGAAATCTGCACTTGAGAGAAGAATCATGGCCCCATCTGTTTTGTCTTTCAGTTTGAACAATCAGAGGAAAGGATGAGGTGGCATAATCTTGGCCTCCAATCTAGCATCAGTCTTACCCTACAAGGTTTTTAAATGGAGCACTTCACAGTTTTTCCTTGTATGGGCAAAAGACTGCATAGTTAGGCAAGGAAATTATTCTCATGCAAAAAGCTCCGTGCTTTTCTTTCTCTTAGTTCATTATTATCATTGTTGTTACTGTTGTTTTTCTATGTGATTTCAGATTTCTGTAGGAACTCATTTTTGGTGCAAGGTGTTTATTGTTAAAGGAGAGAGGAAGAAAGAAAGAAGTGGAGGAGAAAGAGAAAAACAGAGTAGAAAGACAGTGATATTGCATGTTTAATTCTTCCTTAAAACTTAAGCTGTTATTTCCTACCAGTAACCTTATGGAAGAGGAGTTTTTAAGATCCTACTGATTACAGTATACAGCCACTGTATCAGGAAGATACTTACCTTTAAACAAAGGAATATGAATCCAAGATCTGACAAAAAGGAATATGAATCCAAGATCTGAACTGAGTAATTTAATCTACTATAGCTTAATGGTTTTACTACTTGTAGTCCTCATTTATTCAATATGGAAAAAATATCTTGCTGTTTTGCAGAGGTGTTAAAAGCTTTCACTTATGTTTGTAAATGGCATTAATATCCTTATCTGAAAAGCATACAGAAATAATAAAAGTTTCATGTATTTTTACAGCTCAAATTTTTGTCATAAGTTGAAGCATTCTTCGTCCTAGACAATATGATGAAAGATTGAGTATTTTTGTTGAAAAACTAAATGCTGAAAAACTAAATACTAAATACTAAATACTAAACTAAATACTAAAACTAAATACTGAGACCTATCAAGCAGCTGCCCTGCATTCAATGTGACTACATCAATAAAGATTTTAATATGCAGGTTTCTTGCTTGTACGTGGCATATAATGCTGATTGTAGATTATTTTGTGATCATAGAGTCCAACTGTTCTGAAGGAGCTAGTTCCATGTATGAGATTGATATGCTGTACATTAAAACTCTCATAGTTTCCCTTTAATACTAAAAAATAAGAATTACTACTCTCTATCGATATCAACAGTTTGAAGATTCATTTGTTTCCTTTTCACAACATTCAGAACACAGAAATATAGACGAAAGAAAATCTGGAGAAAATTACAATCTAAGAAAATCGCATCTAAAGTTTCTGTACTATTACTTCTGAAAGAATGTATTGATTTCACTGTCTGGGAAACAATGCCAAGGAAGAGCTTTTGTAATGATGTACTTACATTAGAATCTTCTAGTGCGAGTTGCAGCAAGTTCAGAAGAGAAAGTTCAAATTCTATCTCATCTATCCCACTATCCCATCGCTATAGAAAGATTTGGAGTGGAAACAAAACTCCTGCCAGAGTTTAATTCCTGTAGTTTTTTTTTTTTTTTTTTTTTTTTTTGTAGCTGTATTACTAATCATCTGCAAACCTTTCCTATAGCCCAAGAAGCAAGTAAAAGCAGAGTGAAGTGTAAGAGACCTGTTGAATTCTTGATGCCTAAGGTCAGGCAATGTTATGTATACAGCTATGCAATGCAATTCTATTACAGAATAGAGGTGCTGCAGGCAAGTAATAGAAGGGATGGAGGGGAAATGCTATAAGGGTCTTGCCTGAGGTGCTGCAATGGCTTATAGGTTAGGTGTTGATACAGACTGAACATGCCTGGGGCTAGAAAAGAAAAGATAATGTTGAGCTTTACAATGCCTAACTTTTATGCCTCAGACCCTGGACTGCAATCTAGGCCCTTAGTGCATTGTGTATGGAGACAGATACCTGAGGAATATATTCACATGAAGTAAAATAGTGTGTGGATGATATCTAGAGGCAATTCATAAAGAAACATAGAAGAAAAGGATGTTTCTGAATGCCTTCCTATTGCTAAACTGGAGCAGTGTAGGCTATGTTTTTCCCAACTGAAGCCACTCTTGGGCATGAAGTTTATAAAACAAACAAGAATTCTGTATGAACTCTTCAGAGAAATCAGAAATTGCATGGAAGGGCTACCATTTAAAGACACAGATTGTGAAATGCTTAGACTACAAGAAAAATAGTTAAGATTCAGGTATATGATAGTCTCGTGGAACAATCACAAGGAAATTATTGCATGATGTACAAAACTTCTTATAGATTCATGTATTTAAGTAGCAAATATTTTACACATATTTATATTGGAGACACTCCATGGTGAGAGTCCATCAGATTGGTGTGTCATATCCTGCAGAGTGGAATTGTGCAAAAGAGTAAACTCAGTTGCCAGAAACAGTTCTTTTGACATCTTTGGCTGAGCTTGTGATCCTAGCCTTTCAGCAGAGCTGGTTATCTTAAAAGTATGCTGAAAGCTTCTCTTAGTTAAGGGGATAATAGTGATGAGACTGTTCCAAGGATTTTGTACCACACTCTATTGCTTGTTGGAGACATGCCTGAAATGTCTTGGTTCCTCATTGACTACTCCATTAGGCTAATAGGCATTTTCATACTGATTTTGTTGGAAGCTGCTTAGTGCTTTAGGAAAATATACTACCTATGCATTTTTGTTATGTGTTGGGTTAATTGGTATTTTGGGATTCCCACAAATATACAATCTATATACACTTTATGGAGTGTAGATTTACAGTATGAAAGTATACAGATACCCACTACTGGAATATTACCCTCTCTACTCCAAAACTGTTAAACACATTGTTTATAATTTGGCAACATCAGAAATCAAAGTTCATTGGGTAAATGAAAGCAGGCTTTCGTTAAGGCTTTTTTTTTACTCAGTCATAGAATCATAGAATCATAGAATCATAGAATCATAGAATCATAGAATCATGGAGTCATAGAATGGCTTGGGTTGGAAGGGACCCAAGGATCATCAAGTTCCAACCCTCCTGTCACAGGCAGAGCCAGCAACCTCCAGTGAGCAACTGAATAAGATCTTGCTGCATTAACTGCAGAATTCATTATTAAAGTATAAACAGTCTTCAAACACAGTCTTTAACAGCAACAACAACAGTAAGCTTTTGACATTATTGTTTATGTGGAAAGAATTTAATTTTGTGATCATTTTGTTACTAGTCTGTCTCTCCTTTTGTTTAAAATCTGATAGGGCCTTGGGGAATGAGTATCTGTAGCACTGATGGACAGCTGCAAATACTGTTTCTTTGCATGGGGACCTTGGTTTTCTTGGTATTTTTGAAAGATAGACTTTTGATCAGACTAGCAGGGATCTATTGATTTATACTTTTATGCTGAGCTCCAGATAAAGCCAGGCTACATTCTATTGGCACTATTAAAAAAAGTTGTTACATTCTTATGTGGAAATAAATTCTGTGAAGAAAGATATGTTATATTAAAAGAATTTTATATGATGTTACTTCCAAAATACTCAGCATATAGTGTGACAATAACTTACGTAATGCATACAGTCCCAGCAACGGTCCTGCAGTTAGTACATACATTTTTATGTAATTATCTAATACATATTTCTACTCACACACACACATACTGTATTAGGTTATCATTTTTGCCTGTATGTTTGTAAAGGTATGGAATTTGGGGTAGAAAATTCTCTACAAAAGTATCCTGCCTATGTTAGTGTACTTGAAGGTGATTTAGAAGGAACTTTTTTCATTAGTGCACTGATCAGTGGTTTCTAAATTTCCCTTCTATGATAAAACAGTTGATATTCTGCTAATATTTTTGCTCATATTTATGGTGAAATATTGGAATAACTGAAAACATTATCCACCGCAGTGCTACTGTGAGGTATTTATGACATCTGTAGAGGTTATCCTAAAACAAGTTGGCCAGCAGAGATTTGTTTCAGTCACGTTTTAGTTATAACTACGTCTGTAGTATTTCAGCTCAAACTAGCACATTATTTTATGTGAGAATCTGAAAAGTATAAGGACTGCTTACACCTTTCTCACATAAATAAAAGTAGGATCAGTATAAACAACTCTGGAATGATTTTCTTTTTTTTCTTACAGCGTTAAATAACATTTGAAGGGAAATGTTTGGGCATATATTTTGAGTGAAATGAAAAGATCTACAAATGTCTCCTCAAAAGTAAAAATAAGTTGTGTCCTGGAAATTTAGGTTCTTTTAAATTTAGATATTATAGAATCTATTTAACATTTTTTTGCATATTTTCTCATTTTAAAAAAGAAAAATACATTAGAGTGTCTTTCTTCTTTCTAAATCCAGCATATTCACTTGAGCAATATTAATGTGTAGCTTAAGTTATCTCAAAACTTAGGTTTTAGTCTAATGCTTTTTTTGGTTGGTTGGTTTTTCTTTTTTTTTGCCTCAAAAGATTTGCTTAGCTATAATTTGCACTCACAGGTTTCTCCAGAGATATTAAATTGCTGTTGGTAAAAAATAGCTCATTTAGATAGTGCAATGCCTTATTTGCCTTATTCTGATGAAGCCATTCCCTTGCTGAAAGCATCTGGGACAAAATAGAAGACTTAGTCTTCATTCTTTGTTTCTTTTTGGGAAATTTGAAAAGGTCCAGGCTGATAAAGAAGATTTCTTGGAAAAATATTTATGTGCGAAAGATCTTATGTGTGAGAGCCTTTAACTTGTGCATTAATTGTTGGTTGCTGATCATCTCTTGTTTATTTGAACTTGCCTTCTTTTTTTAAAACTGCAATTTTCTAGCATGAAAGGTGGTTTTAGTTTCTTTCTTTCTTTCTTTCTTTCTTTTTTCCACAGTACATTTGCATAAAAATAAATTATCAAGATGCAATGGTGTCATGCTTCATTGATGATTTACTAAAATTTAACTGTACCATAAGCCTGAGATTGATTCTACAAGCTATCTCAGAATAAGCAGTATTTTCAGACATTTTCAAACAGGGAAAAGAGACTTCCATAACTTTAAAAAAGAAAAACAATAAAAAATTTGTTTCAACTTTTCCAGACCTAAAAGATTCTATATTGCATGTACATGACTACATCAAATTTCTCAGCAAGTTTTTTTTGTATTTGCAGCCAAAACCGTATGTCCATATGCAGATATTACTGTGTTAAGTACAGCGTGCTTGGCAGGAATCGGTACAATATACACAACCATCTAGTCAGCTGTAATATCCATTTGCAAATCTGTCTCAGATTTGCACTAAGAGTGCAGGAGCAATACATTTCTTCAGTTAACATAAACAAATCTGTGCCTGATCTGTGCTCCATGTGCTGTTCCTCCTGAGTTGCAAACATGAGTTCTTTTTCTAACTTGGCTTTTGTTTTTGCTGTATGAAGTAAACACTGGTACCTATCTCTCAAATATTATCTCCAAACATTGTCTTAAGTTTTTGTAGTCCTAAATGGTCTTCCTGTATATTTTTCAACATTTTACATATTTTATCCATGTCTAATATCATTAAAGAGAATTCTGTGAGAGAGCTGTCTTCAGATAAGGCTAGTGATTAGGGATAACCACTTATATCTTCAGACTGGTGATCATTTTCTCCAACTTCCTCATCTGAGAAATGACATGAGAAACCTGACCTCCATACATTTCTAAACTGACTTTTTAAGATTTCATTTTGATGTACCAATATCTTGTACTTGAATCTACTCCACCTCTCTGCCAAATGTTTCAGAAAGAGTATTTACAACCCTTAATCCTTTCTTAGATTTGCGTTTGCTTCTGTAATCAAACAAACAAACAAATAAATAAATAAATATTATTTGGAGAATGGGACCTACTTGTTCCACTTTAGTTACCTAACTGGCAACTACATTTTATTAGCTAATGAAGCAGTTTTCTAAAAAGGCATGCTTCACTTTCCTGTAGTCAATAAAAAGCGATGGATGCCTGTGAATGCCTCCAGAGGGAGATCCTGCCTGCTTGTTTCACATGCCTAAGTTTCAAAAAAACATGTCAAAACAAACAGTTTGTTTTCAGCTAATCCTGGCTTCCTGCAATTAAAGAGATGAGCCATACTATCCCCATTTAGTTAGGATACAGTCTCCCGTGTTTGAGTGTATTGACATGTAGGTTTCATTAACACTTATGACTCATTAGCCAGTTTTGTCCAGACTGCTCTTACGATACTAGATGTTTATCTTTATTTCCATTTTTCTGCCAAAGCACCTTTGTACAAGGGAATCTTTTTATAAGGTCTTCCAAAGTATTTATGAAGATTTGCAAATAAATGTCTTTGGCTTTCTTTCCACAGTAGCACTCTTGTACTCATTATAAATGTTCTTTCATGCTTTACCACTCCAAGGATTCCTTGTATCTCTTCCTTGTCTCTTTGGGTTAGCATGATTACAACAGTCTTAACCACATCAAAAGCAAAATTACAGTCTTTTCTGGCATATCATGTTTTTCAGGTTCATTAGTCCCAGAAATGTACGTTTGATTGTTTAATTTGAAATCAGTTACTCTGTAGTTGTTTTTTATTACTTTTCCAAATCTTTTCAGAAGTACGGATAAAATTATTCGGCTTTCTTTTTTTTTTTTTTTTTTTCCAGGGACATCAGAACATCAGATTTGTCAGTCGTAGAAAATTCTATGCAATTGGAATCAAATGACAGAGTAAAGGTAGGCTTCTTAGTAAAAGGAAAGCCAGAAATCTTTTTATATTTATGGTAAAAATTCGTATTTGGATTTGCTAAATTCTTCATTATTTCTCTTCCTATTTTCTTTTTACCTTTTTAAAAGACTCGGTCAGTTATTTTTCTCTATATTCAGATCAAGGCTTATGATTTACCTGGACTTGTGCAAAATATTTGACACTGCCCTGCATTACATCCTTATCTCCAAATTGGAGATACATTAATTTGATGTATGGATCACTCAGTGAATAAGAAACTGGCTGTGTGGTTACACTTAAAGACTTGTAGTCTGTGGCTTGATGCCCAAGTGGAGACCAGTGGTGAGTGGTGTGCCTCAGGGGTCAGTATTGGTATTGCAATTTAACATCCTTGTCTATGGCACAGACAGTGAGACTGAGTGCACTCTCGGCAAGTTCGTGGATCACAGAGTTGCAGCTGACATGCTGAAGGGAAGGGATGAAATCTAGAGGGACCTTGACAGACTTGAGTGGTGGACCCATGAGAAAACATGATTCAACAAGGCCAAGTGTAAAGTCCTGCACCTGGGTTGGGGCAGTCCTAAACATGAATGCAGGCTGGACAATGAGTGGATCAAGAGCAGACCTGTGGGAAAGAACCTGGTGGTACTGGTGACAACAATGAACCATCAATGCGAGCTTGCAGTTCGGAGAGACAATCGTATCCTGGCCTGATCAAAAACAATGTGATCAGCAAGCCAAGGGAGGTGAGTGTCTCCTACTAAGCTCTTGTGAAACACCACCTGGAGTACTGCATTTAGCTCTGGGGCTCCTGGGATAAGAGAAACATGCATCTGTTAGAGTAATTCCAAAGTAGGTTCATAAAGGTTACCAGAAGGCTGAATCACCTCTCTTATAACGATTAGCTGAGAGTTAGGGATTTTTATACTGGAGAAGAGTAGGTTCCAGGAAAACATTATTGCAGCATTTCAATATTTACAGAGGGCCTATGGGAAGAATGAAAAGAGACTTTATCAGTGAGTGTAGTTACAGAAAAAAAGGATAATGATTTTAAACTAAAAAAAGAGTAGATTTAGATATAAGGAAGAAATTCTTCACCATGAGGGTGGTGAGGCACTGGAACGCATTGCCAGAGGAACCGTGGATGCTCCATCCCTGGAATTGTCCAGGTTGGATAGGGCTTTGAGCAACCTGGTGTAGTGGAAGGTGTTCCTGTCCATGGCAGCAGAGTTGTAACTAGAAATCTTTAAGGTTGCTTCTAAACCACACCAGTCTACGAATCTATGATTATATAAATCTATGACCCCTCAACATCCAGTAAATATACTCACCAGGTGGTCAGTCTAGTCACTTTATTATCTCAGAGTATGTAGTTTATTCTTGATTGATCTTTATCTATTTGGAACAGGTTTTCTTTTTTTTTTCTTTTTTTTTTTTTCTTGGAGGATAATCTCAATCTCAAACTTTTGGTCTCTTCTACCTTCAATCAATGCAGTACTGTGTAAATAACTTGCACTGGTTGTATTAAACTGTTTTTAAATCTGAGCACACACAAAGTTTCTTCTTTTACTTACCAGACAAAGTTCACTTTCAGACCATTTAGAATACTTATAATAAATAGTGATAATAATTATCATAATTCTTTATTAAAATAGATAGTTGAAACAATATCATCTTCCATTGCAAATTCAGCTATTTGTTACTGTCCAAAACACTGAGAGTAAGTATGAGCATATGCCCATATAGATGAAAGACCTTTGCTGGCCTTAGTTTTTGAAGATACGTGCATCTCTGAAAGAGAGATGCACGGTGTGAAAGTAGTCCAGACAAAAAGATAGGCAAAGCTGAAAGTAAGGATCAGATGCATTTGAACGAATCCTGAGAATTTGAGAAAAGTTTTGGTTGAAAAAAGCACCAACAAAAGATGAAAGGAAGTGTTCATTGTATTTTTTATTTATTTATTCCTAACTTTCTCATGCAGACAAGAATGTAAAAATAAGCAAGATTACAGTAAAGAAATCTCTGTCTGTTTTCATTTCCTTTTTGAGAGAAAAAAAATACTCACTTCCCCTTATTTAGTAGAAAAAGAAACAGACTTACGTGCATCTACATCTTTCTGATGCCTATGCTGTCTAAAGATAAATGTCAGAAAACAGTCTGAATGAAGTGACTCATGTTCCTTAGGCTTCTATACTTATTTACAGACTAACATTATGAATTCATTATTTATTTCTTACCCCATAACAAAATCAGTGTATCCAAACATTGCTTATTTTTCTGTACTGCTCTAGAAGACTACATCAACCACAAGATTTAGGCACAAGAACATGAATTACATATTTTTTCTCTATACGATACCTTCCTATTATAAACATACCTAAGCATAGCATTTGGCCTCAATTTATTTTTATGTCTCATGCTTATTATTAATAACTATTATAAAATTTTAATAATTTTTTTTCTTCAGATTTTCACATAGGAACACATTATTTCTGTCTTAAAACCTCATAACAAAAAATACTTGCTAAGTAGTTTCTTTAGGTAAAACGACTCTTGCTTCCTTTTCACAAACTCACAGTGGACCTTGCTAGTAAAACTGGGAAGGCATTTATTAAATGTTCGTTAAAAAAGCACTCAAGATGAGTGTATGATTCACTACTGTAAGATACTGTAAGATTCATTCTCTGCTTTGTCAGTCTTCTACATATGGCCTTATATATACTGCATGTATGCTGTTTACTTTTTTTACTCTTACTTTCTTTGAAAGTAAGGCTTTGGAACATTGAAAGCTAATCTAGTTCTTTGCATACTAACAACTTGTCTCTGTGCTAGCCAGTGTTTTCCATGTTTTATTTCAAAACAAAAATGTTTGAACTTGTAAGTTGGAGCTTCATATCTCCATATTCAACCTAAGCAGTCCTAATGAACTAAAATTTAGACACTGTGATGCATAATGTGGCAAAATACTCTTTACAGCTCATCAGGGAATTAGGTGTATAAAAAGGAGAATGTTCAACAAGAAGAACTTCTAGTTGAAATGTGACTTCTCCATAACCTCTACTAACGGTTACATAGTTATAACTGCTAGCACCTTTCTCTTCTCCCTTCCTTCTGCCCACTAACAAAAGATGGGAGCTTTTTCCCATGATTAATTGCATACATGAAGATGTCTGTACTCAACTTTTGCTGGTTCTGTATGTTTATATTAATGAAAGTGTGTTGTGTTTTTGCACAAATCCAACACTACCAGTTTTTATGTATGTTGTGTAACCTACCATGAAAAATAGGTGTATTAATTTTAGTGTATAGAATTTCTGGAAACCAATATTTATAGATGATATTGGTTTAAAAATATAATCTGTAAACTGACTTAACTCGGGCAGATTACTGCATTTCACTTACTATTGGGATTTTTTCTTCTTTTTTCTTGAAATTGTATTTTGTGTGAACACAGATCTATAGAAAATTCAAACTTATTCAGATCTCATTCTTCACAGATCTTTACTTTCTAGCTTCAAAATATGATGTTAGGTACTTTCAGACATCAAGTAGAACTGGCTGGCATTCTTAGGGACATTATTGCTTTTGATGGGAGAATATTGTAGAAAATTGTATGAGATTGATCTGCAGAAGCTTACATTAGCAACAGAAGATTATTCATCACTGCAGAATTTGTTAACAAACTTTCTGCTCGCAGAATTTAAGACATCAATTGTTCTGGCTTGTGAGGGACAGAGCTGGCAATTGCTACACATGCGGTTCCCTACTTGTATCTGCCAGTACACCATAATCTTGATTAGTGATACTGCCTGATATTCTACTCATTCATGTCTCCTGAGTCCAGACGTCCAGCCATGCAGAACTGTGCCATATTTGTAGGTTCAGTGGGGTGTGACAAACAACTCATTTGAGACTAAAAGCAGTATTTGAATTCAGGTCTCCTGAGGTAAAAGGCTGGTTCACTTATAATTTCACTTATAATTTATGTTATCTGGCTCACTCATGACAAAGATGTTCTGCACCAGAAATGCCTTCACAGGTGTTAGTACAAGGCACCATAGTTACAATTAATGCAACAGCATTATTAAATCTGATGTTGACATGTGTGTTAACAACCCTTGGACTGGCATAAGAAAATCACTCAGCTATATTTTAAAGGTTTAATTATATATGTGCATATTTGTGTTTGGTGTCTTTCATACCCACAGTCAATTTTCCTTGCCTAATGCCTTCTGTCACATTGGTATTATAAAGCAGATGTTTATTATAAATTATACTTCTTTAATATATGAGTATGTAAAGATGCAAAGTGAGTTTATGAATTTTCAAGATTGTGTCTAACGAATTAAACTCCATATGAGCATCAATCCTACAGATTCATTTGCTAAAGGATTACCTGAATTGCAACATTGTATAACTGAATACTTAAACTCTGTTATAGAACGAAAGCATTTAGGAATTACTGAAATACTGAAGTGTATCAAGATAAAAGACTCTTAAACTTTCCTATCATACTCAGTTCCTCTCTACATTAATTATCTTACCATCAACTTTCTCTGCTGTTAAAAATCCACCAAAATTTTAAGAAATAGTGCTAAGAAACTGTTCTTTTCAACTGTTTACAAAATGCTACACAGTTCTGTTAGTTTGTAAAGTGAAACAAATGTAACAGAAACAAATCTAAAAAAGAGTGTTTTCTTGTGAATGTCTCTTCCCATAACTGCAAGCAAGATGTACTCTCTCCTCCACTGATGAAGTGAAAATTTTCTGCACAGCTCTTTGTTTTAAAGGTACAATTTCACTCTCAATAGCTTAAATTCTATCTCATTCTGACAAAAAGGAAAAGTTTCACACAGTTGAAATTATATGCCATGATATTTTGAAAATTAAAAAAAATCCCCACAGTTATTGTAATTTAGTGTCAGGAGATAATTTCACCTACAAATCTGTTAATTGCTCTTTGACCCTCTTGTTAAGTTTAGCTATACTTGTAGCACAATGGACTTTAACCCTTTTTCTTTTCTTCAAGATTAGTACTTATAAGTAGTTTAACATATGTAAAAATAGAATGAATTATTTAGCAGGCAAGAGAAGAAAATGGATCCAAAATAGAATAAAATATTCACAGTTAATTGCAGAAAAAAAAAAAAAAAAAAAAAAAAAAAAAAAAAAAGATCTCAGGATGCTTTTTACAAAACCTGTTTCTTTCTTTCTTAGGGAAAGAATAATATTCCTTGGATTCAGATGTTTTGAGACCTACCAGAGCAGTAACAAATGACAGAACAAACTTGCTGTGGTAAGGTGGTGAGCTAGATGACTTTTTCATATCTCTTTCAGTGGAAAGACCCACCACTTTCTCCATTGCATTATATGATGAGGAGATAAAATACTAGAATACTTTTTGAAATACTCTTTTGCTTTTATCTTTTTTACATTTGTGCTTTCTTAGCTATGGAATTTTGAGATGCATTATATATTGTGTACCCTTGAGTTCTGATGTCTTCTCCCACCTTTCCCTTTGGTCCTGTTTCTTTTATGACTGGGAATTTTATGACCAATTGGAGATACCTGCTATGTGTCTGTCTATAACTGAACTTCTACCGCTTCCTCTAGAGAAAGTAACAGACTGACAGTACAATTTATCTCATCCCAATGTAAACATTTCAAATAGGTCAGATGAAATATCTTTAAAATGCCATTTCCTCTCCATTGGCTGTAAAAAGTGACTGTGGTAAATTATGAAATAGTAGGTGTCAACATTTTGGTTATCTAAAAGCAAGTGACATGAATCTCACCTTGTTATCTACTTTCTTATTTAATATTAATTTCCATCAGTGTTGCTGATGCAAGCTCAGTCTCTGCCATAGGGAAAGCTGCTTCTGCCAAGTTTCACTGCGCTTTCCATTGGCCTAATTTTTAAGGAAGCAACTGTATCTCCTAGTCAGTGAAGTGAGGTGAGGGATATCTCTGTTATATTGTGATGAAGTAAGAAGAAAAATACAGCTCTTTTTTAAAATTATTATTTAGTTGTGTGTTGTTGTTGTTGTTGTTGTTGTTTTTAAATAAAACATACACATTTTGAATAAATACTTGGATTAGATTTTATTTGTTTTGATTTTGTCTTCATTTGGAAAGGAGTAACTTCTACATCTTGACAGTGTTTGTACTAAAGGTCATTTAAGAATGGAGGAAAAATATAAGGGGAAGTAAAAGATAAAATTTTTATTAGCTATTATTACTCTTTAAACGAGCTTTCCTGGCAAATCTTTTTCTTTTCAGAGAAAAGGGCTGTAAGTCCACATCTTAGGAGAGATTTTCCTACCTTTTTTAGTCAGTAATACAGCTAGAAGGTTGGATGCCCAGGCAATGTTTTTTCTGACAGCACCTTTCATTGTCTCCATATACCAGACCTCTTTCCAGTTCTAGAAAAGATGATCTTTTGATCTATTATTTAAATTTGTATTTTTAACAAATTTTTTAACATCTTCTCATGTTAAAAAAATGAGAAGATTTTTCTCATCGGGTCAGATAATTTCTATCAGGATTCCTACTGCATGGTAACTGCTTATGAAGCAATACAGTTGGTTATGCCTTCTAGTTTCATTAACAAATGCAAACAGCATTGCTTCATATTGTGATTAAGGTGAGAAACTGATGAAATTTCTAAATGGAACTAGACAGCTGAAACAATAGCTGTCACCTACAACACATTTGAAATAAACGTCAGAGTGGAGAGATTCTTTTGGATACTCTGTTTTTAAGGTTCTGAAACTTCTGACAGAAAAGCAAAAGCTTCTGAGAAAGAAAGAAGCTACAACAAAGAAGAAATGGACCTGCTTTCAGTTAGCTGAGTAATACGAAATAGAGGAAATGCTGAAAGATTTTTGAAGCTAAGCATTACCTAACAAGAGCTTGAAGCAGTCAGCAAGGAAGCTGCTTCATTTGATTCTTGCTGTGTTCAGGGAAAAAGTGTTATATACATTTTATTGTACATAGACAAGATTGAATCAAACATATCTGATACCATCATCAATATATTCCTTTTACTGGTTTTGTCTACTCCCAGAGAGTCTAAACTTTGATTAATTGATCAAATCAAAACAGTCTAATAATACACAGGGGAACAGAATAGTTTGCATTGGCTCAAGTGCACAGTTGAAAACAGTAATTTCCTGTTAAATACTGGTTCTTGCCTCTTTCTTCTCCTATCTCAGCTCTGGGAAGGCCTGTGGGCTCTGCTGTCATTCCTCTGTTGATATACTCACTAGCTGCATCAGTAGCAGTATGTTATTTTCATGTCAAAGTGACCCTCCAGATAGTTTTTGCTTCACCAAACCTGATGGATTATGATTGTTTTTTTTGTTGCTGTTTTTGATTTTTTTCTTTTTCTTTTTCTTTTTTTTTTTTTTTCTCATAGCTGTTGTTTTTCCTAGATTAATCCCGTTTTTCAGTGAAAAACTTTGGGCTTCTTTCTTCATGGCATACCCTGATGAGGGCAATAGCTGCAAACACTTTGAATGTCAAATTCTTCATTACTGAAATACTTGAAAAGCCTCATTAGTAAGAAACAAAACAGAAACACCCACATCCATTTTACTTATCTGTGTCATCAGTGACAGTTAGGGAAGACAAACATGCTTCCCCTCTATTACTGGCATCATTCAAGCTGTAAAGCTTGAAGGAAAGCAAATGCAAATAAATACATGAAACTTACTGAAATATTTAACAATGGCTCTAGACAAGCAGGCAGTGCAGTATGAATCAGTTTGAAATAATACCAGGAAATACTTTACAACATCCTATTTTTTGTATGACATTCAATGCCTCTTGAAATCTGAAATAAGAAAAATAGCCTTCTAAAACAATTTCAGTGGAAGAAGGAAGGAATTGTGTATTTCCTTTTTGACCTAAAACCTAGAAGTAATTTGTCTACCAATGAGTCATGAGGGAGTACACAAGTGAAACCCTCACAGACCATCTATTTGTATTCTGTGTGTACAAGATCTACTCGTATGTGTTATTAATCCAGTTAGTTACTATTTCTATATAAACAAAAACACTATTTCTTTTTAACAGCAAAGCACTGTTTGCAAGCTACTGAGCAAACAATCATCAGCAACATGAAAAAAGGCTACTGGTAAACGTATCAACTGCACAAATATATGTACTACAAGATGAAAGCGCTATGAGTGCAGAACTGTTATCACACTCCCCACAGTCTCATTCTCACTTGTTTCTCTGGTATACATGTGTGGTTGGCTGGCAAGTCACTTGATTACAATGTGGAAAGTGCCTAAGTTCAAAGTTAGACTTGCATCTTTTCCCTTTGGAGATTTTTTTCTTTCCTGACAGTCTTTCTCATTTCCACTTTTTATTTTATTTTATATTGGTGTCTTATTTATTTATTTATTATTTATTTGGAAGAAAGCATTCTGGCTCTTTATTTCAAACAAACTTATTCATTTCAAATATTGCTGCACAATTTTTTTCCTCTAGGGGATTATAAGACAGCTGAAATAACTTGAAAACAAAGCCAAATATTAAGCTGAATTTTTATTGTTGTCTTCTCAACTGAATAGAAATACAAACACACTGTTCACACAGTTTTACTTGAAAGGATTTTGTGGTGAGCATAGAGATACATATGAATAAGCATATAGCACATAATTCTCTGCAGCACATGTTTATTTCACTCCTCAAATGAAGTGCCTATTGCATTGAGATTAATGGTAGTTAATTGTGCTTGTGTGCTGTCAAGTTCTTTTGAGATTTTCTGTCATGATTTTCATGTGCTCCAGCTAGGTTCTCGACTTACTTTACAGTTACCCTGTCATTTGCACCTTATTTTTCCTGCATAGATGCTAGTCAATAAAATCAAATGTGCCTGTAGGGAAATGCACTTCTTCTATCTTTGAAAAATGTTTCATTTTGAGCCTCAGTGCTTGGAATGTGAAATGGTTTCTCTTTATTTTTACACTAATGTTCTAGGTTCCACTGACTTGTTATGTATTCTGTTATCTCTTGTGTTCTACATGTTAGCTGCAGATCAGTTTTCTTCTCACAGCTTCCTTATGTTTCTTTCATCTATTGAGGGTTTTCTATTGCAATGGAGGAATTAGGGGACACTAAATTTTTTTTTTTTTTTTTTTTTTTCACTGAATCTTCTAAGTATGTGTGTTTTAGAACTCTTCAAAGTGATTGTTTTTACTAGAGCAGCAAAGCCTTGATTTGTGAGATATGTTTGAACAGGTGTTTTTTTGTTTGTTTGTTTGTTTTCTTTTGCAATAGCCTGCGCTAGCCTAGCAACCTTAGTCTGATATCTTAGCTGAGATAATCGGGGGAATGATCAGGAAATATTAGGGTTCACCGTGAGAAGAATGAACAGGAAAAAATAGCTTGGGAAATACAGTGTTATGTTAATATGATACACTGGAGGGAAGAGAGGCCATCCAGGGATAACTGGACAGGCTGGAGAAGTGGGCCCATGAAAACCTAATGAGATTCCATAAGGCCAAGTGCAGGGTGCTGCACTTGGGTTGGGGCAATCCCAGGTATTTATGCAAACTAGGGTAAGATCTCCTTGAGAACAGGCCTGTGGAGAGGGACTTGGGGGTCCTGGTGGATGAGAAGCTGGACTCGAGCCAGCAATGTGCATTAGCAGCCCAGAAGGCCAATTACGCTCTGGTTTGCATTAAAAGAGCAGTGCCCAGCAGAGAGAGGGAGGTGACTGTCTCCCTCTACTCAGCTCTTGTGAGGCCCCATCTGGAGTACTGCATCCAGGCCTAAGGCTCCCAGTGCAGGAAGGATGTGGAGCTCTTGGAGCAGGTCCAGAGGAGGGCCACTAAGATGATCAGAGGGCTGGAGCATCTCTCCTATGAGGAAAGGTAGAGTGAACTGGGCTTGTTTAGCTTGGAAAAGAGAAGGGCTCCAGGGAGTCCTCACTGTGGTCTTCCTATATTGGAAAGGAGTTTATAAACAGGAGGAGATGCGACTGTTTATGTGGGTTGATAGGACAAGGGGGAATGGTTTTGAACTGAGACGGAGGAGGTTTAGGTTAGATATTAGGAGGAAGTTTTTTCACACAGATGCACTGGAACAGGTTGCCCAAGGAGGTTGTGGATGCCCCATCCCTGGTGGCAATTCAAGGCCAGGATGGATGTGGCTCTGGGCAGCCTGATCTGGTGGTTGGTGACCCTGCACATGGCAGGGGGGTTGAAACTAGATGATCATTGTGGTCCTTTTCAACCCAGGTCATTCTGTGATTCTGTGATTCTATGATTCTCTGACTCTCACAGCATTTAAGGCCAGGGAGATGTGTGTTTCATCCATAAAAATAAGATGAAAATGCCACAGAATATTTATTTATTTATTTAAGAGAGTGATTAAACTTTTCTCAGGTTACATACTGGATAAAATACAGGAAATAAATGAAAAATTTAAACTACATTTATTTGCAATGATATTTTAGCTTTCACAGGCTCAAATATTTTTAGTATCATAAAATTCTTATTCTTTAGAACCTATGCTGTTGCTGATTCTTCATTTTTGACCTTTTCACAGAATTTACCACCATCAATAATTACTTTTGCATAGAAAAAGCAGCTTTTTTTTTTTTTTTTTTTTTTTTTTTTTTTTTTGTAACCATAAAAAATAATTGCATGAAATTAAGCAATAAATAACAGTGAGCTTTCCTTTAAAATTATCAGAACAGCTCCTGGAAAAACAATATTTTTTTCCCTGAAATCTTTCTTATTTAATAAATTATTATTTATTAATTTTATGTTTTCTAACATTCCAACTAGATTTGATTTGAGTCTTCCAACAAACTCAACTGCTACAGTAGAACACTTGAAAACTCTGATACTTAATCCCTATTCACTCTTAATGACTAGTTTTTGATCTTAATATGTCTTCTACTGAGATAAGAAAGTCCAGTAGTGTCAGTGTATTGTTGGGTTAGGCTGCTAATGAGCTGTGGTATCAGCCATGCAGCTCCTGCTTTATCGTTACTTTTCAATCTTTCCTCTCAGATATGGCTTTTCTTTCAGGTATTGGATCATCCTAGTGCGCCTTGTGCTGGATGTATCAGCTAAGGTACATTGTAGCAGTCACAGAATTCATTTGGCTTGCAGGGTGCCTGCAAGTAGCCTGGTAGTTGGTGGCTCTACTTTGTGGCGAGTTCATATTCTTCACTTTTTAAATTAGTCACTCAGATGGCTCATAGAGAGTCTCAGAATCCTTAACTATTTGTCCTTACAGCATCTCTGAGACTTTGGGAATTGCTTTTGTCACTGTTTTACAGCTAGGGAGCTGAAATGCAGTGCTAACTGGCTTGCTTGAGGTCACATAAGAAATCTGCAGTGCAGAAAGAAACTGGCTAGAGACCTAACTGCTGTGTGATCCTCCCTCTCTCAGATTTAAAGCAAGAATAAGTGAAAACTGAATCTCACAGAGTTTTTCAGGCTCCTGTGGCAGCAAGCTGTGTTTCTAGCTGTTCTATTAGTTAAGGTTTTTCCTTTACACTTAACCTAGATGTTCTCTACTGCAGCATAAGACCATTACTTCTTGTTCTGTCCTCATTGACTAATGAAAATAATTTGTCCCTATCCTCTTTATAGCAACTCTTCATAGCAACTCTTCAGGTATTTTTAGAAAGATCATGTCTCCCTTCAGTCCTCTTTTCCTTAGTCTGAACATAACTCTTTCATTTTTTCTCATAGATCTTATTTTCCAAACTTTTTATCATTTCTGTCACTCTCCTCTGAACTCTTTCTAATTTGTCTGTCTTTTAAAAATATTATGCTGAAAACTGAACACAGTAATGCAACAGAGACCTAATCATTGGAAAACAAAATAATGACCATGGTTGTTCTAGATGTAACATACCTATTAACACTATTTAATAAAATATTTTTCTTTGTGAGGGTGTGCTTCTGTAAAATTATATTTTTGTTTAAAACAAAGCCAACTTTTTCCACGTAGCATTATTCCTGCCGATATGCAGGTATTGTCCAAACCCACTGAGCTTCTATATCTACTTCCTGTATTCTTCTTATTCCTGTCATTTGTTTTCTCTCATTAACATAAATCAGAATAAATCTTGTCACCTATGGTTGGATAGAGTCTGTTTAGATTCACAGAATCACAGAAATACCAAGGTAAGAAAAGACCTACAAGATCATCCAGTCCAACCATCCACCTATCACCAATAGTTCTCACTAGGTTCTACAGGACTAAAGGGCTTATGAAAAAGGATAGAGAACAGTTTCATGGAATTTGTCAAAATACTACTGTTCACAAGCATAATACTCAGTTGTGATCTCTGTTTTCCAACTCTGTTATGTTCTCCTTTCAAATGTTCCTGCCAAAGAACTAGTTTCTCCATGACATTTTAAACAAAACATATGATTCTGAGTAGCTTTTACAAAGATGTATTTGGTCCTTTCCTTCATGGCCATGAGTGTTCGTCTTGCCAAGAGAGGTATGAAGCCAAAGAAACATAAAAATGCTGTTGTTTTAGACTGGAGCATTTTTGGTGGGAAGCTACCATTTGATTATGCCATCCTACAGTAGCCACTGTGGAATTGTCTATTGAATTATTTTCTACCAATTTCTGCAAAATACTTTTGCAGAATGATAGAATCATTAAGGTTGGAAAAGACATCTAAGATCATCTAGTTCAACATTCCATCCACCACCATCATATCCATTAAACCATGTCCATAAATGTCACAAATACTCTTTTCTTGAAAATTTCCTGGGACATTGACTCCACCACTTCCCTGGGCAGCTTGCTTTAATACCTCACCACTCTTTCTGAGAAGACTTTTTTCCTTATGTCCAGCCTGAACCTCCTCTGGCACAACTTGAAGCGATTACCTCTCATCCTATCACTGTTACCTTGCAGAAGAGTCTGGCCCTCACCTCACCACATCTGCTGTTCAGATAGTTGTAGAAAGCTATCAGGTCTCTTCTTAACCTCCTCTACTCCAAACTAAACAATCTCAGCTCCCTCAGTCTCTCCTTATAAGACTTGTGCTCCAGAGCTCTCATCAGCTTTTTGGCCCTTCTTTGGACATGTTCCAGGCTCTCAATGTCTTTCTTGTAAGGAGCTCAAAAACTGTACACTGTACTCAAGGTGCAACCTCATCAGAATTGAATACAGAGGGATGATCATCAACAGTAGATCAAGGTCATGCTGTATTGTAATTATGGCCTTTGATGATCCAAAAATGTTCTAAAAGTCATACTTTTTACTTGTTTTAAATTATTTTGTCCACTCAAATTTTATCATATGTGTAACATGTTTTTTGTGCTCTTAACATTTGGTTAGTCCTCACTTTTTTGAACACTTGTGTTCTTCTATGGTGTTATCCCTATCAACCTCAAAAACTGCTGCATGAATTAACAGTTCCCCCCAGTGACAGCTCGTATACAGTGATTTGCACTTTTCAGCTTGTAGTCAGATTTTCATTATTTGGGTATGCTACTTTATGTATTGAAAACATGAAGGATACAATATTTCAGTTATTAGCCTAAGTATGAATGGGCAGAATGCACAATGCTAAATATATGCAACTTGAGTACTACGTTCATCTATTATATAAAAATCCTTGCTAAGTAGAAGAAAACTAAGCTCCAAGAAGGCTGCTGAAAAGACATAAACCAAATTGTTTGGGTGATGCATTTGCTTCTATTGTTCAACAAAGGCCATAGTCTCAGATAGTTTCTAATCACACCACACTTCAAAATGATACACCATAAGTCAGAGTAAAGGGATAAAACATTTGTTAAGAACTATAAATCAAAACAACTCACCTTACTTCAGTTGAATTAGCATCCTTTTGTTGCAGACTGCTACCTGTGTTGTTGCTAGCTCGGCATCCATCAAAAGAGAGTATAATTCTGTTAATTATGTTCTGGTAATTGCACACTCACCTTTAACATTTCAGAGCAAATAGAGAAGTAATGTTTCTTTTGTCTTAAATTAAAGTTTGTGTTGTCACCATCTCCCAGTCTACAGTAATTACCTTGTGTTTTAGTATTTTGTCCACTGTGCAGGCAATGTAGTTCATTTGTAAAGCTGAATCTGGTGTCAAGGAATAGCAACTAGAGCATTTTCAGAGCTCAAAATGAGGGGGCCACATCAGTCTGCTTCAGATAGCATTTTGAGTGATTTATTGATGTAAGAAAGGAAAACCTGTAAAAGATCAATGGTTCAGGGCCTCCTCACTAGAATCACAAAAGCTTTGCTTTTGGTTGTTTTTATCCTTATCATTGGATTTATTAAAGAGTGTGGTAACCTTCCTTTGCTTGGACTGATTAAGATTGCACAAATCAGTGTATACCAGTTCAAACTGGAGGCAAACAACAAACGTATCCTATCAGAGTCCCTGCGGGATGCAGCACAGCCAGTTTGGAATTTAAAGGGAGGGAGCACAAGGCAAGATTCTGTGTCTGTTTCTCCTTTATAATTTACTATGCAACTTAAACTCTGGACCTGTTTAATGGTGCTAACAGCAGAGTTTCTAGGCCAACAACTAAATCAGCCACAGCACTCTGCATTTGCAGACAAGCCTTATGATTTACAAAATTTAATAAGCTGCCCCCTTATGACTTTTTTCTTTTCAAAGACACAGCTTTTATAATAGTTGCCAAGAAGGTTGTCAGAGGTACAAATACTCATTGTTATAATGAAACTTTGGTGGTTTTTTTTTCTATATTTATTTATTTATTAAATTCATACAGTCTCTGAGTATTGCTAATTCATTAACAATGAATAAATTCTAGAGAAATCTGCTGGCTGGCCATGGTAATACATTAGTGACTTTTCTGGCATTGCTCTATAGCAGCAATATTTCTTGGGAAGCAGTGTGGTGAGCTGCTGGCAGCTGGAAGACAGGCACAGAGAGGGAGGACTTATGCTATGTCATTTGTTGCCTACTTCTATTTCAGTGATGACTGCAAGAAGCCAGAGTTCTCTGCTTCATGCAGTCATGACTTTCAATACTAAGTTCTCCCTATATTTTTAAGATAAGATTTTTTTTTCTAGCCTATCAATTCTTATTCAAAACATCAAATTATATGTCCTTTGATTAAAAAGATTGATGCACATTAAACTCTTTGGGTAACTTTCAGAGCTGATGAATTTTGTTTATTTATGTTAGTTTACCATACTCTCTACTGAGTTTATTTATTACTGACTCTATTGCTGTTTGAAAGAAAGAGGAAATGTAAATTTTTATTTTTCACTAAAATGAAAGGTAATCATAGAAGTGTTTAACAACTACAACATTTGAAGCAGACACAAAAAACTTTAAATTCTTATTTCTCTAAATGTGTCATCAAATTCCATTAGATGTAAACTTAATGTCATTTACAGAAACTCAGTGTCAAGCTTCAGAGCCTTCTTGTTCTTTCTTCATTTATGTTTTTTCTTCTCAGATCTTTCCTAATTTACTATACTGTTTCCGCAAATCAGTCAGTACCTGCAAGTAAAGTTTCCTTGTCAAAAGTAGAACTTCTTAGTGTAATACTTTAGTAAATACTCCATATTAAATATTTACTATGAGCCAAATAGAGTAAAAGTGTTTTGATGCAACTCTTCTTCTTCCCTGTTTGGTTGTAAGGCAATTAACTGCTCTAATAAAACAACATATTCCTTCTTTGATTAAGCAGTTTTGAAAGCAATTCTGTCCAATAAAAATGTGAATATTGGAAAATGAGGAAGACACTATTTTAAATTTAAATTTAAAAATTGAAAGCAAAAAAATACTTTCGTTTGTAGAGAAACTTATTTCTATCTTGACATAACCCATGTGCTCTTTAGCCTACAATTCTGAATTTGTTTCTCCTTTTTTTTTTCAGTGTTTGTACTGCTGAATGTAGTTATCATCTAAGCCTCTTTTGACTGTATATCATGTTCTGGAGAAATGTGAAAAATGTCATGTTCCTCTGACTTTCCTCTAAAATGTACTATAGTGTGATTGTCCACAAGGATTTGAGAAACTATAGCAAAATACAATTTGCTTCTCCAGTAAGACTGAGAGATGATACTGCTTATGGAGTTAACCCAGAATCATTCTCCTTCTATTTCAGAGTAGTCCTCCTGTTGAGGCTATTATTTGTTATCTGCTATTGTTTAAAACTTAATTGCTCTTTCCTTTTAAAACAGTTTTCCTAGACTAAAAATAACTAGTTATTTTAAATCTTTAAATCAGTCTGTTTTCTGCATCGTATTTCCTGTCTTCCATTGTTCCATCTTTGTTCTTTCTCATATCCAGCCCTTCTGTTTTTCTGTATTACAGGATTCACATTCATGTAAATTATCCTTCCTGTTTTTCACTCAACTTAGCCCTGAGGGAATATTACCCTATTACAAATGTATATATTTTACAGAACTGTTCAGGAAAAACGACTTAAGTGTAATGATAAATATGAGAAAACAGATATGTTTTTGTCATATCCTGCCTGCAGTAATTCTTTTCATTGTAGGGAATTTTCATGGATGTATGGCAAACCAAATTGCAATCACTGGCATTTTTTCCACCCCAGTTATGTATTGCAAATGATAAGTGTTGTTATTATTTTTGTTGTGGATAGTATCATTGGGAGAAAAAAAAAAAAAATCATACTTTTCAATGTAATTTGAGTAACGTAGCAAGTCTTATTCTTCTAGCCCAAAAGAATTGCCCTTTTTATTTTGCTGTTTTACTATTTTGCATTGTAGATATACGAGATCTGTGTGGGACAGCTTTTAAGGTCAAGCAGAAAAGAACATCTGTCAACAACCACATGGAAGAGAAGACAGTACTAGCGTAATTTACTGTGCTTTCACTCAGTGAAAAATGTTCTTTGGATGCTATGTCATGACTTGTACTTCAAGTAAAGCTTTCCTCAGGTGGTTTATCTTCACTGTATAGCTTTGCTTCTCTTATACTAATATTTTTCAGCTTTCTCTTTGTTCACGGCTAGAAACATGTCAGAAAAGGCTCATAAGAATTATTTATTCTTACAGTGTACAACGTTCATTTTGATAAGAATGAGCAGTTGCCATTCTGCAGATGGTAGGAGAACCAGTTCCAGTTCTCAGTGAACCCAGAGGTCACTGATGACTTTGCTGGTATGCAACTAGCTGGTGATTAAGTGATGGATCTGACAGACAAAGCTGTGGCGAGGCCTGTGGATTTGACATGAGCTCTTTTCCAGGAGAGAACACTGCAGAGCAGTTATAGCCATGCATCCCTAAGGGGCTTGAATTTTTTTTTTCAGTTCCCTCCTGCCCTCCCCATAGTATGTATTTAACACAAATATATCATGAAAATGTTGCTTCTGTTCAATCTGTTCTGTTCAATCAATTTACTGAAAAAGGAGGAAGCCACTGGAGAATATTAAATCTGTACTGGAGACAAGATAGAAGCTTTTGGATTTTTGAGAAAAAAATGCCTAAATTCTGTTGGAATCATCTCCTTTGAGAGGAAAGATGTACAAGTATGTGATGTAAGAACATAAAATTATTGCTAGGCTATATTTTTGAAAGGAAAAAAATACACTGTAGAGAAAGTAAGCTTTAAACATGATATGAGAACTCCCACAGTAGTGATTACTTATGCATTGTGCAGGGTTCAAAACTCTAACCAGACCTCCTGGCCAGCACAATTAGGAACCCAGGGAATCACTAAAAACCAAAAGTACTGTGAAACTGAGAAATACCATATGATAATGCAGGATCCTTTGGAAAAACAAAGCTTAAAAGGGAAGACCACTCTTCAGGTGAGATTATGCAGTTGAAAAACATAAATTTTCATTCAGTGCCTTATATAATTACTTTTTCCAACTTTATTAGAAGACACAGCTTTTTCCTGTTAGCTTTCATTAAGATTTCTCTTCTCAAATAGAAATTTTATTATTAGATTACAAAATCTGAGTTAAACTCTTTAAATTGCCTTTATAAAAATGAAGGCTTCACCCTAAAGCTAGGGCAGGTCAGGAGAATTGCCTCTGGAGGCCATTTGTCACCTTTAACTATAAAGAAAATTAACCGAGATTGAAGTGTTTACATTCTGTTTATTATGATATGAATCTTGATCCCCATGGCTCTTGCATGCTTGAACTATCACAACAGCATCAATACCCGGTACTTTGCTATAAATAACACATTTTAAATATTTTAGTTTCTCAGAAAGCTGCTTCTGCAGTCTGTTTATACTGCAGCTTGGTATAGCAGTTTGGTTACATTGCTACTGTTTTAACTTATTGAAAAGAATTATGTGATTATATTGTTCCATGCTGCTGCTTGGCTTCTGAAAGAACAGATGGATTTTGGTGCCAAAAGAACCTACTTGCTGCTACAGAAAATTGTGAGATATCACCACAGTTTGTACAAGCCCAAATTCAAATTAATAAATAAAGGAATAGCTAGTGATTTAGAGAAGACTTGTATTATCCAGCAGAGATATGATGTTATATGAGCTGCATGTAAGAAACAGGTCTTTTCTTGAACTGACCATAACAAATATATTTACCTCTGAATAAAAAAGTGTGCTGAGAAAACTTTTTGTTTTCAGAGTGGACTAAAAATTCTGTGCAGAGAAACTTTTAATAAAAACATATATCTTATACAGAAGAATTGAGGAACAAGGCATTGGCTTAGATATAATGATAAATAAAAGGAAGTGAATTTAAGAAATGGTTGCATTTGTCTTTATGTAGCTATTTCTCTGTGCATTACTTGCTGGGCTTAGGGCATCCAGACTTATCTGTCAACTACTACACAAAATTCAAGTCTATCACTAACTCGTTCATAAAACATTGTTAGGCATTTCAAATGAATATAATATTTTCTTTCAAGTTCAGACTGGGCCAAATGGAATTATCATGCTACTACTAGTAATTGCAAGCTGTATTTTTTATGTTGTTCTCACCTGCCATCTCATGATGGATCATGATTTTTTTTTTTTTTTTTTGAAATGGCAAGAAGCTTTCTTAAATCATAGAATTATTGTTTTTTATTTTTTGTTTGTTTGTTTGTTTGTTTTTTAATATATATATATTTCAGGCTCAATGAGTTCCAGAAGTACTTCATGAATGTCTTTGGACTCAGTTATGATATTTAACTGAATTTTGTCCTCCTAGTGACTGTCAGCTTTATCTCTGTCTTCCAAACACAAGGCTGATTGCTACAGCCTGTAAAGCATGGTCTGTTTGTCTAGAGTAACTACACACCTAAGCAGGAAAGGAAGTGTCAAAACATATTTTATCAAATGTGACTTCTTACTGTCAATGTTTCTTGATTAATAGTGAATAAAATCTTAAGTGAAAGCATGTAATTTTACTATTGGATATTGTGGTTAGATGGAATTTTTACTTTGAAAGAGAGAGAATTTCTTGCTTGGACTGTAGTTCAGTGTGCAGAAGAATCAATTCTGGATCTCTGATTTACATCTTTTGTGGGACTTGGTTACTCAATGCCTCCTGTAAAGATTGAGTGAATAATGAAGCATTCAGGAAACCCCATTGCAATAGACTTAATTCTTCTTCTTTTTAGATGTTTAACCAAGATCTCCAAACTACCAGTTCCTTATTTTATGGTTTTCAGGTTGTTTTTGTTTCCCCACAGTGTTTCTGCTGTGAATGAAAGACCTCCTAATGGAATATTCAGTGAAGTTCAGATTTCACTCTGGAGATCACGTGCTCTTCATAAAGAGGATAGGTAAGATGAATCTGTTTCTGCATACATAAAAGTTGAATATGTCACATAAGCATAAATCTGGCATTGCCTACTCTGTGATTTTTAAACATTTTTAAGTCCCAGTTCCTTTCTGAAGTACAGCAGAAAACAAGTAGTTGAACCTCAATATTTGCAATAGAACAAATTACTTTCATTATTTTATTTTATTTTATTTTATTTTATTTTATTTTATTTTATTTTATTTTATTTTATTTTATTTTATTTTATTTTATTTTATTTTATTTTATTTTATTTTTTATTTCCCCACTGTTCAAATTGAGTTTTGTGCTGTTATTTATTTTCCTAGCCATCTACTCAAGTTTGAAAGCACTGGAAAGCATAATTTCTGATTTTTTTTTTTTTTTTTTTTGTATGGTATGCAAGAAGAGTTTTTTAAAGACAGCTTATCTTATATTCATGTCAGCAAAATAGTAGCCAGATTTCAGAAGCTCAGCAGTGGATGTGCTGAGCTTTAGGAAAAAAATCTGTATCTAATGCATCTCTGGACAAAATCTTACAATGAAAGACACCCACTCACTTCAAAAAATTGGCTCATAATATATTACTGTAAGGTCTGGTGTAGTACAGTCTCTGGTTATGAAGTACTAATCTCCAATTATTATATACAAATGTATAATGGACTTGAATTAGTTAGATCAGTGTTAGCTTTTATATATTATTATTGCCATTAACTTCACTATGACGAAGTTACACCTGTCATCTATATATATATATTTTTTAATCATTATTTATTTTTGAATTGAAAGAAACTGCTTCATGTTTGGTGACACAGAAATATTTAGGTAACAGGACACCACTTACATATCATTAGTAAAGGTGGTGAGTAAATTTTCTGCACTTTTGCAGATAGTAGACGCGCATATTCACAACTTGTTCAGACATCTTTCTTGAAGGCAGTTCCTGAAAAAAAAAAGTTGATGCAAAAGATATATTAAAAAAGATCAATGACAAAATGTCACTGAGAATCAAACTCTTGTAAAGATCCTTACAGTAGCAGAATATGAAGGGAAAGAGATGCAGTACCACTGCTTTTATCTCTTTGATCCCATGTTCAAGACTAGCATGGGCCTGCAGCAGTGCTTAAACTGTAACACTGTTACAAGAGCAGCTATTGACTTTGGCTTTATTGAGAATCTAATAGCGTTTATTGGAGTCAGCTCTTACTGATTTTTAACACTGACAAGGTTTCTGTTAGGGTACATTTAGGAATAGTTTCTCAGGAACTTCTCCTAATTCTCAGGAAAAACAATAACAACAATGAAAACCCTAGAATTGTGCAGGTTATATGTAGGAGTTTATAACCGACAAGACAGAGGTAGCCACATTTTTTTCATTTATTCCCACATTGTGGCCAGAAAAAAGTGCAGATGAAAAATTATAATCCATAATGGAATTTTTCTTATTTTTCTAGGACTTACAAATCTGTATTTTTTTATTAAAAAAAAAAAAATCTAGATTTTTATTTTTTTAATTTATTTTTATTTTTTTATTCCTTTTTCTTCCATGAAACGCAGTAAAAGGACAAGAATTTGATTACCAAATACGTAGATAGGTTATTTCAAGAAGCTACTTTGGTCTTCATTTTGTGGTTATGTCTATGATTTTTTTTCTAGATCAGCTTTAAGTCAGAGGTAATACTCATGTGCTTACATGAATCCCTATGCTAAGTTGGGAAAACAAACAAACAAACAAACAGCCAACTCGTGAGCTGCAGAATTTATCCCTTAACTGAAATTAACCTGAAGTTAGCACATCACAGGTAAGTGGTCTTGGCAATATGAAACAAGAAAATGAAATGTGCTGGAGCCAAGTTTTGCCTCATATAGGGCTAGATTCCCAAGTCATGTGGAGAAGCCTAGACATATTTTGGGCTTTTTGCCTAACATTGCCCTCATTTGAAATTAAATCTTCAACTATGAGTTAGTGAGCTGAAAGGAAAGAAAAAAAAAGAAAAAAAAAAAAAGAAAGAGAGACTTTTCTGCCACATTTTTCCATGAAAGTTCTATCATCAGCTTCCTGTTTTGCACATCTCAAGCACCCCTGTTTAAGAAGTGGCACAGTGGAATTAACTCCCTATTCAGAAGTACATCTTTACAAGTTGTAGTTATATACCTAATTACAGAGCATTGGAGGGGAAGCCAATAGACAATTTTTATGTGTAAGTAATGCAACATACAGATTGAACTTCTACATGTGGTAGTTATGACAGACCCTATTAGAAACAAAAGCTCCTCTAAAAAAAGTGCATTTGACTGATTTCCTGCTCAATAGCAGTTACAATTTATTTTTATTTCTTGCACTTCATATTGTTGGATTATAAAATATAGTGAAAAGGATAAATGCTGGTATAGCACAGGCTTGACTGAAACAATGAAAATTTCTGAAATTTTATTACATATTTTAATATTCCCCTCTCTTTACTGAAATTAGCATTGGAAAATGCATTTATTTCATAGATACTGTATGTTTTTTATGCTTTCATATAACAGCAGAAGAAAAAACACATAAGCTTTTGTGTATACACACATCCAGAACCAGATCTGCTCTGTAGTTTATATATGCATACTGTAGAAAACAAACTGAAAATAACCAGTCACTTAAAATGTCATGGTCAGGAGTATGCCTGAATTGTGCTGTCAGTATGGGAAATGAGTTCGAGTAATAGGTGCCATTATTCTACCATGAAACTATTAGTTAAAGTTCATGGTGCTTGACTAGATTATTTAAACCTTTATTAGGAAAAAAAAAAAAGAAAATTTGAATGTTTGAATGTTCTTCTCTTTAATTTGAGCCAAGGCTCAAAGTTTAAACAAAAGCATCTGGAAATAAGTTCCACTGCTGTACACCTGATTCAAGTTTCACAGAACAGAAGGCAAAATTCCCTGTCCATTGTGTTAACAAGTATCATGGGGGTGTCAAGCTTGGCTTAAGGTAGATTGACATGTCATTATTCCTCTCATCCTTGCTTCTTTTTTAATGATCTGCACCTGAGCTCCAGTGTGTATTTTGTGACACTTATTAACAATCTACAGGTTTGAGAAAACGGTTGTTTATCCATCTCTCACTTGTGAAAATGTTAACAAGACAAGACATGAAGCAGTGTCTGGTGCTAGCTGAAGGTCATGGGTAGAGTGAAGAAGCATCTGACATCTGTCTCTCGCAGTGGGCATTGCAGTGCTTTTCACTGAAAGCAGCAGGCTGAGCGATCTCACACCATTAATATCAATGGGACTTGAGCGCATTTGCTACACAGGTTCTAGGAGTGGGAACACGGAGCTATTAGCACGACTCACTTATGTCCTGGATAAGAATGTTGAAATAGTTCCACATGGCAGATGAACAAAAGAAGTTGTTAGGCTTATTCTTGTCCAGGTATATTCAAGTGCTTGCTGGCAACTGCCCCTGCTATTTAAATCAAGACTGAGACTCAAGGATTTACTCAATTTCAATCAACCCAGATTCATCATTTCTTTCTCCTATTTTTCTTCTGTGAATGACTGCTTCAGAACAACTAAATCTCACTGACTGAAACAATTACTTTGATTTGCAGTATTTTCACAATAGTCTAGCATTAGTGACATTTGCATTTTGGAAAATTAGGATACTTTTTCAATTAAAAGTTTTTAGCTTGGGATGGATGTATGTTCTGAGATATAGTTTTAAATAAGTATTCTACTTTCTTGTGTTTATGAGAGTGTGTATGAGTGAATGGCTTTGAACGAAAATACGTATTTGCAGAGGACCTGCCAGACCATGGACTGAACCAATGGTTGAGGTGAGAAGGCATTGCTAACCCAGGAAGCTCAGGTGCAGGAAATGCACCTAAGTGATTGGAAAATGTGGAGCCTGAAACCACCCCTACTCACCCTCATTAAAAGATTAGCAGCCAAGGGAGCAGCATGTCTGGATAGAGTTTCCACTTCTCTTAAGTTGTCTGTTGTCACTGGTTATTGGAAGAAGTGAGCTAAGTTTTCTTTGTTCTTAGCTGTTTTTGCTCTGTTACACTTGTATCCCATTAGAAGGTGCTATCATCACCTTCTTTCAACGTATGGTATTTATCTCTCAGTGTATATTTATGTGAATTGCTTATGGATTAAAATGAAATGCAATCTAAGCTTGTATTTTTCTTTAATGAAATAAGCAGAAAACCATTTTTCAGGGATACAAGCAAAAGTATTATCACACTTTTTCCTGTCTCATTCTCTTCCCCTTCTTATTCTTCCCTACCTCCTTCCCCTTTTCCTCAAGTCTCTTTTTCCTTGCTGTTTCCCTCTTTTCCTCTCTTCTCCCTCACATCCCTCTGCCTTCCCTCCCTCTCTTCTCTCCTTCCTTCCCTTCCCTTCCTCTTTTTTTTTTTTTTTTTGGCTTATGTAGTCACTTTTTATTTTTCTTTGGCTGATAACATTCTTTTTCTTTTGCGAATCAGTTATTTCAACCCATGTTGGACTGGTACAAACAGAAACAACTCCTTCAAAACAAAAATATCCTTCATTTCTTGAACAGCACATGGAATGACACTCCATGAGGCCAAGCACAAAGCGTTGCACTTGAGTCAGGGCAATCCCAAACACGCATAGAGACTGGGAGAAGAGATTGAAAGAAATTGAGAGCATCCAGGTCTGGGACTCCCAGCACAAGAAAAATGTGGAGCAGTAGGAGTGGGTCCAGAGGAGGACCATGATATATTCTTATAAATAGGAGGGAGATGGATTTTTTTAATACAGTCTGATAGTACTGGAACAAGGTGGAATGGATTTAAACTGAAAGGAGGGATGTTTAGGTTGAAGTTCCGTGGAATATTTTACTGAGAGTGTATTGCAGCATTGGAACAGGTTGCTTTGAGAAGCTGTGGATTCCTGATCCTTGGAGGGGTTCAAGGCTGGAATGAATGGAATCTTGGCAGTCTGAGTGGCAACTCTGCCCATGGCAGGTGATTGGAACTAGACGATGGTAAAAAGACATTCACTAATTTAAGTAGCCTTCAGTTCTGATACTAATGAATTGTGATGACTTCGTCTTTTGTAAGTCAGAAAACTGCAAAACAATGTTAAGCTATTCTACCAAAAAAGTAGTTGTTTTCTCAGCAGTTCCCACTGATACAGGTTATGCCAGACTTTGGAATATGACATCCCTTTATTATTTTTTTCTTTCGAATAAAACTGCAAATCATTGTTTTGTTTTGGGGGCTCACTGGTGTTTAAAACAAACTCCTTATGTCTTAGAAGTTACAGCTGTACTCATAAATGCAGTAGTAGGCAATAAATAAGAAAGATTAAGAATTCTGTAGCCAGGTTATAGTGGATCAACAAGAAAAAGAGTCTACTGCATTCTTTTAAGCAAACAAAAAGCATAATTGGAAAAAATCATTTTTATGTTCTCTTACATTAGATGGGACCACGGAGTGAAACATTCACTGATGAATTACTTCTCTAATCTGTAGAGGAAAAACAGCTACTGGCAAATTAAAAAGTCCTGGAACAGAGCCATGAGAACTAAATGGCTAAAAATGAAAACAGGCAAACATTTGAAGAGTATTCTATAGAACAGAGATATTTCAACACCTCCCCCTTTTCCATGGCTAATTCATTGTCATGGAAACTGAATTTATCAAAATGTTCTTGTTCACTCCTAGTGACCCAGTGAGTCGACTTACAGAGCTGGTGAAAGGTAACGCAGGCTGAAGCAATTTTTACAAATGATATGCAGCAGTTCATAAATCGATAAATTTTGAATGGTACCATTGTATTTCCCGGATAGTTTCCCTTAGTCTCAAATGACTCTTTTTGTCTGCAAGCAAGAGGTGTCTGAAACCCTTACTAAATAAGTTGGCATGGGAGAAATGCATGAATTCAGCTCCTTTCTTACCCTCTGCTCTCCTTTAATTTGTTTTTCTTCTTACCCTGTGAGTTTATGCTAAAATCATGTTATTTGTGTCTTTTATTTACTTCATGCATTCTCCACAGTATTTTTCTTTGCTGATCTGTTGCCCAAGGATGCAAAAATCCTTCATCGCCTCATCACAAATGTCTTTCCTTATCTGTTGCTGAAGGTAGGTGTTGACTATCAAGTGTAATACACAATGACTACTGTATGAAGCCAGCTTTGCCAAATCTGAAATAACCCTGGAACCCTAGATGCTTTCATTCTGTCTCAGAACATAGGGTTGCTTGTATTTCTTCCTTGCATAGGAAAATTGTCCGATAATTATTTTGAAGGGTTTTTTTCAGTTTCCATGTCACTGCCAAATTCTGTCAAGGTTGATTTTTACTTTATGTTAGCAATTAGTGACTTGTTGTCATGGAAACCACACTTCACATGATTCTTGAACTTAAATGGCTGAATGTGATCATACAGCAGCCCTTCTTTCTTTAGCCTCAGTAGTTAAAGTCTTGCTTTTGTCTGCGTGCGTCATCCTGATTACAGAATCACATAAAATATCTATAAACACACACACACACACACAAAAAAAAAACAGCAGAAAACTGCATCAATGAAAATTGAGTATTCAATAATTCATTCTTTAATTAAAGCTCTTCCCTTTCCTATTGCTGTAACCTTTCAAGTGTTAAAGCAGACATAAAAGCTAATTATTTGTATGAAATATCTTTTCTAATTACCAGTTTGTGAGACAATAATAAATAAAAAAATGAGGATTTAAAATACATTTGCTTTTCATGTTTAATGCAAAAAATGATAACAAGAACAGTTCTGTTTGGGATAAGTTTGTGCTTAAGGTTATAGATGGTAAGCATTTATGTGCAAAGAAAGAGTTGTAGTCAATTTAGCTTTTTGTGGGTAAACAAATGAAATGACTCACGACATAGAAGTCAAAGAATATGACACAGTATATTGTGAATAATAGGCATGTTTTAATTTAGTCATCCAGTAAGTATTTTTGCCTCTGTGAATCAAAATCCTAAAACTTAAATCCAGAGGCTAAATTTTTCAATAGGAAATACAGTGGAGGATTAGTAAACTGTATTTTTTTATGTGAGTGCTGTCTTGATTTTTTAGAAATATTTTTTCAGATAATGATGCATTATTAGGATCTGTTTCTGTATTATATTGGTATAATGGTAGTCGCAGAGTAAGATAAAGTAGCCTATATATATGTGTGAGTGTGTGTGATGCCTCCTGTTCCAGAATATAATTAATTCTTTGGGTTTGCTTAATCCACCTCTAAATGATCTCATTTCTTCTAGTATGTATGTGTATATACATATTTGCATGTTTATACTTATGTACACTCATACATGTGAGTATATGCCCATATATCTACATATACTTCATTAGAGAAAGAGTTCTGCACGCCAAAGTTATGCAGATGTAACTACTATGCTTTAAATTCACACTTACAATTTAACTGTCTGGATATATTGTTAATGTAGTTGCACATTCATGTTTCTCTCTCTGTCTGACTCTTGAAAAATGTTGAACGACCTGAAATCAATAAGAGTTGGAGGTACTTACACTTCATAGGAGATAATGAGAATAAACTTTGGCCATGTGAAATTATACCTGTCACTCTAAGGACACGTACATACGCAGGGAAGATACATTGGTGAGCAGCCCAAGGGAAAGAGATCTGAGGGTCCTGGTTGATCATAAGTTGAACAAGATCCAGCAGTGTGTCCTGGCACCCAGAAGGGCCAACTGGGGTTGCATCAGCCCCAGCACTGCCAGCAGGTGAGGAAAGGAACCGTCCTTCTCTGCTCTGTGCTGTGCAGCCTCACCTCAAGAACTGTGGGCCTGGTCTGGTACCACAGTATAATAAGAACATAAAACTACTTGAACACATCCAAAAGAAGGCTACAAAGATGGTGAAGAGGCTGGAGGGCAAGATGTATGAGGAGTGGTTCAGGACAGTTGGTGTGCTCAGCCCAGAGCAGAGGAGCTGAGGGGAGGCCTGATGGTGGCTGCAGCTCCTCACAGGGAGCGGAGGGACAGCTCTGAGCTCTGCTCTGCGCGGCCAGCAAGAGGGCACAAGGGAATGGGGCTGTGTCAAGGGAGAGCTGGATGGGGGTTAGGGAAATGTTCTTCACCAGAGGGTGGTGGGCATGGAACAGGCTGCCCTGGACAGTGGTCACAGCACCAAGATGCTGTAGTCCATGTTTAAACAGTGGTCTCAAACAGAGTTTGAATATTGGGTCGTCCTGTGTGGAGCCAGGAGTTGGTTTAAATGATCATTCCAACTCAGGATATTCTATGATTTTATGAATATATGGAAGACAAAGTGATGTCTGCAGACTTTCTTGTTTCAATTCTAATTAAACTTCTCAAAAATCTGTTCTGAATATTAGAACTAAACTGAAATATGGGTTAATGTATCTATCAGAGAGAACTAGAGTTCAAAAGCACAATAAGACAAATCCTTCCCTCAGGTAACAGCTGAATTCAATGTTATTTTCTTCTATCTCTTCCCATTTATTGGAGATTCATTAATTGGACTCATTAACTTTACACAGTAAAGAAGACTGTTTGCTTTCAATGATACAAAAGCAAATATGATGTGATTTTAGTAAGCAGATACTGTTTTCATTAATTGCCTACTAAGAAACAATTTAGAATTATTTTAGAGGAAAATATCCACTTATTTATTCAGTATGCTATATCAACATCAAACATTGGATCTTATCTTTTATGAGAACAAAAATTAGAGGTTATTGGTCAATTTCTCCTTGTATTTTTATACTCGTGGTAGTACTTCTGTGTGAAATAAGTTTATCTGTTTATGAAATTTAATATATTAATTACACATTTTTATTAAGCATCAATACAATAGGTTTTTTTTTTTTTTCCCACTATTTTTCTGTGCTAACTTAAGTTCTAGAAAATCAAAGCAAATATTCAGAAAATCATGGCAATAGGAGGCCAAAATTTGCCTTGTATTTTGATATTCTGAAATCCGATTTATTAGACTAAGAATTTGCATTGCAAGTAATAATGAGTCTAACTTATTATTGTATCAGGTTACTCTTGTTTCCTATTTCTTTCAAATTACCTCAGATTTATATCTTCAGTGATAAATACTCCTAAGTTTCTTAAAAGTACTGTCTAAAAATGCATGTGTAGTATCAATAACTGCATTAGCCATGTAACAGCTACAACAAAAACAAAATCTCTCTTGAACTTTTCCAGTACTGGTGAATGTACTTTTGTCATTTAGAGAGCTGTGTTAAATTAACATTTCTTATCCATTGTACTCTGGATTTGTTGTCATAGATATGTGAAATTTAATCTTTTACTTCATTAAAAATGCAGAGAATTGAAAGGATCAACTTACTAATTCAAGTTTATGACGAAATGAATCATTTGACCTTGCACACATGTTCCCCAGAACTACTGCTATTATTTCAGCAATATTAAAGGATAAATTATGAAAATGAAAATGCAAACTAGTATTCTTCAATATACACAATTAAGCAAACAAATGCTCCTTACAATCAGATGTAAATGTAATTTAAAAATAAGAAGCTATAAACCAGTTGATTTTCTTCATTGTGTGTGATTTCTTCAGAGTATTATTTCAGTCTTGTAATCTGTTTAACATTTTTGTACTTAGAAAGACAATAGAATATGACAGGTTCCTTGACAGTTTGTTAACACAAATTAACCTCATTTATGGGAAAAGTGGCTGTGTGTGAACATGTAGTTTTTCAATGCTTTGTAAGACAGTCTTAAATTACTATTTTTCTGAAAGGTCTGCTTCCTAATGTTTCAGCATTCTGCTGAGTAATAACACAATATAGAATATAAGTCATGGTAAACTTGTGTATGGAAGACCTTATATGCAAAGGAAAACAAGAAAAAGAGATGTACTTAGACACACTTTTTAGAGCTCATCAATATTTCTACCATTGCACCTGTAAAACATTGTTTTACATACAGTTTCACTGGAATAACAAGGATGGGTGTTTAGCCCTTATTTACTCTTTAATTCATTAAGAAATTATTCAAACCAAACTTAATAACTAATATTTCAAGACAGCGATTTATCACACAGAAATAATATTAGCCCAAGGAAAACACATAGGATTATATTTGTTTCTTTATTACTATCTAGTCCGGCAAATGATTGTCATCCAAGAAAAAGTAATGATAGCATTGTAATTCTCTTATAAATCCAATATTTTTCTTATTTTCATGTTGACTGTGGCTTTGAATTCTACTGTAATTAGTTGATACAGAATATGTAAGTTGAGTGAGAATGATGACGAATATTCATTAAATAAAATCAAACTCCAGTGTACTTCACAAATAAATTTACAAAAGAAGGAATCCAGTAGATAGATAGAAGAATAGAAGTACCATCTATCTATCTTTTGGAAATGTTATTATTTCACTTTTCTTCTTAAGACATACTGACTATATTTTCACAGTTCTAAACAACAGCAACATGAGAAGTTATCAAAAAAATGTGTTGCCTCATGAAACTGTAAAGCAGAAAACTGTTTCATTAGTCTTTAAATAAATAATAGTGCTGAAGCTGAAGAAAAAAAATAAAGAATTTTCATTCAGGGATGCAAATGGCTTTTTCTAATCTGAATTCTAGAATGAAAAAGCAATGTATTTAATGAGAAATATTTCCTTTGTGTAGTTAATAAATATGTACATAAACTGACATATTCTTCACCACTCTAAGCCTGGGCTGAAATTTTCACTTGAGGCTACCCTTTCTGAAAGTCTGTGCTATCAGTTGTATTTGTTCTGGCTGACCTATATTTATAATGCTGAAACCTTTAATGTATAATCACATCATCATATTTTCTGTACATGTCACATATTGGAAATAAACTATTTCAGGTGCATTTCAAAGTATTAAAGTATGCTTATGGATTATCTCCTGCACTACTGATATAAATTTAGATCCCTTTGTTGCTGTAGGTCCAATTGTGTGCAGGTTTCAGAGGGAGCCTTTGAAATCTCTAAATATAGCTTAAAAGAGTTTCTCTAAACCTAAAATGTCATGACATTATCATCCAGTATCTTGGGATGCTCCAAAGTTAGAAACTGGGAAACTGATCCTTTCCAGTAGCATAAAGCTCTAATTTCTAGCTTTACAAGTCTTCAAATAAACGGGCTTATCTTCTGACGTTTTAGTTTATTAAAAGAGATTTTAGTCCTGTTCCTCCTGTACACAAGGAAGTAGTTTTCTGGAAAACAAACAAACAAACAACAAAGCAAAACAAAAACGAGTAAACAAAAAAAAATTTTTTTGAAAAGAAAAAGAAGTAATGCCTCTGTGTTACTTTTAATTTAAAATAAATAAATAATCCCTAATGGTTATCTACAAGTGCCATGTAGATCAGATTTTTATAGAAGCTTGGCCTAAATCATAAAAGCTGTACTAATTTATCGCAAAGTTGTACAATTTATTATATAATTCATGGTATATTTATGAATAGTGGACATATGTAGTTTTCAGTGAAAGTAAATCTTGAAGATGAAGATATATATACATACACACAAATATATTCATGAACAGAGAAAGGTTGTTTATTTGTTGCCATCAAGAAGAAAGTTCTTTCAAAGGAAAAAATACACATCTAGTGGGGAAATAATACACACCTAGTGTGTTCTTAGTTTTTCTTTGACCCAGCACTCATCAATGGAGATTGTCTATTCTAACAGTGAGGCCAAATCTGTAGTTAAGTGCAGGTATGAATACGAAAAGAAATTTAAGATCTTTGTTCTTCTACAAAGCATTTTTGGTGAGCTGGATGAGAAATCAGTGTCTGAAGTTGTATGTCATAGTCAGACTATTTTTCCATTTAGGGCCTATTGCGCACTGACTGAAAAATGGTAGAGTGGTTCAGCTCCATTTACTGAATAACCTGGAGGTCCCTAGGGGAAAAGGGGAAAGAACTACTGTGTCTCAGAGACTGTTAGATTTAATCTGAATTCCTGGCATGCAAGAAGCATATTCCTATTACTTGCAAAACTTATCTTAATCTTGGCTTTGACTAGTATGATGGGAATAACAGACATCTCCCCAGAGTAGCATTTTGCAATATAGAAGAAGTAATACGGAGTAATCTGTATGTTTGCATGATAAATTATATAGATGTTTCTGAGCTGGATCAGCAATTCTCCTTGCTATTTTAAACGCAGGTTTATAGAAGATAACTTGTTTTCTTAACATTATGTTCAGGAATTCAGATTTATCTGCCTAAGTATTTTGGAAAGGTCTTGTCTTCAAATGTGAATTTTTGCAGCATGCTGAAAATCGAGTCTTGGGTAATATGGAAAGAATTGATACAACCAAATTCTATAGTTTATATTAAAGCATTCTGTAGAAAATAACTTCAGGAATGTATCCACCAGACTGCATTTTTGTTTGCACCAGTTTTAGTGTTCCCTATATACTCCTTCTCAGAAATATATTTGTAAATACATATAGAATAAACTATACATTAAAGGTGTAGATACATTATTGATTCCTCTAATGTACAATAGTTTCCAGAAATTCTATTCTCTTCTACAGCTGTAGTTGTTTATAGGAAAACAGGACTTTTAAACATCTTATGGCCTAAATGCTCTTTTGAATCATGCCTGAATTACTGACAATAAACATGTTCAGTACCAGCATCGATAACTGAGAAAAGACCAACAGTTACGTGGTGTAAAAACTGAAATAGTGAGAGACTGAAAACTCAAAAAAATAAAAATAAAAATAAAAAAATCTATATAACTAACAAGTGCTTACAAGATTGTGAAGGCATGCCTATTTCAGTGTAACACAGGTATCAGTTGAACTGCTTTATTTTCCTTTTACATTTTATCTTCTTTTTGTCCTTTCTTATTTCATATTTTCTACTCTCTAAATGTGAAGTTCTAAGTCAGTTATTCTTAGTCATCTAGGAGACTCTTAGATAAGAATTAATAAAACTGCATAGATGCTTTTCCTCTAGCTCTTCCTTTTCTCTAACAGATGTTGACCATAATCAGAAGTGAATTTTATCCCTAAAATATCTTTATACAGCAGTTGTGGAGTAACCCTCAGATACTGAGTTCATTATTAACAATTATAAACCGTGCTTTCACATAATCTATCATGGTTTATCACGAAGAGTCCCCATTATTCTCTCTAGCAAATTCAATATCTCTGACAGTGCTGTAGTGGTGGTTATGTGTGTTTGTATGTACTTGGGGCATTGCAACATCCTTCACTGATATTTTCTGTTCCTGGGAGGCCTTATATAGAGAGAAAATTGATCAAATGGTCTCCTACAGGGGTGCTTTTGCTGAAGGCAGGTTATTTAGGGTGGCCAACCAAAAACAAAATCAAGGCAAATAAAATAATAATAAAAAAAATACTGACTGGTAGCTAGAGGCAGAAACAAACAAACAAACAGTCAGTTCACTCTTCTGTTATAGCTGTGCTTCAAGCATCAGTGCTTGTAAGAAGCTTCAAAGTGGCCCTAGGATGAAGCTTTGTAATTGGAGGCATACAAAGCACAGATGTTGCTTTTATTAAATATCAACAGAATTTAACAGTGCCAACAGTCCAGTGCTGAAGAAGGAAGGATGGGTAGGAAATTCCTTCCCTGGGCTAATTTCATGCTTACAGTCTTTCCGACTGACTTATAAGATCTGTCATTATACTCTGCCTCCCTGGCAAAGTCAGGCTATCTAAAATACCTGGATAGCTTTATGCATTTGAGTCATGTATAAATAATCTTTTACTTATGAGATGCTGTAGGCTATGATGCCTGGCTCCCAGCTGCTGCTAATGAAGGCTGCAATTCCCTTGTATTCCCGTATGATATCTGTCAGCACTGCATACACATCTTGGCTTCCTTGGAACATCTCAAAAGTCATTAGACACTGATGTTCAGGCAACTGAATACTTCCCAAAATATTAAGTGGGCTTCGTAAGTGGATGAAAGCATATATCAGAGATGTGGCTGACACTACAGCAAAATGTTCTGTGCTTCTCTCCTCTGAAATTATGAAGGTTTGTAGAAAAGGAAAAAAATTGGGTCAAGTTTCTCTTCTAATTGTCTTTTTTTTTTTAATTAAAAATGAAATCTTAGTTTGATTAAAAAAGAGATATTCCCAGATCATGGTAGTTAGGTATAGCATCGCTTTTTCCAGCTGGAGAATGGATCCTCAATCTACTATCCTTGGGCATATTTACTGCAGCTTTTTAGACTTCTCTGAGCTCTACCCAGAGAGCTGAAACAGAGTTTGAGAATATCTACATTATGAGAACTCAGGTGTCCTTATCTTTCATACCACTGTTCAAAATGGAACAAGCTAGAATCATTTCAAAGTGCCAGCCTAGTTTGTTTAAGTTATTGTACTCTTCCGAATATTTGAATAGTGTTGTATCATGCAGATTTTTGTTTAAGACCACACAGGAAGGAATGTTATATAAAGCTCATTTACTTTGTATAATGTAGCAAATCACGATACCGAATCGACAATTTAGTTATATTTAACTTTATCACTGCACCCAAACAGTCCTTTATTTCTTCACATTGGTCATGTACAAACAGCCTTTGTACTCAGGAATGCGACCCTAAAATGGTTATTCAGAAGTCACTATTCAAAGGCAACTGTGATGCTGAAAGTTGTTCAGTGCTGACAGTACCCTCCATCTCTCCTTCATCTTCCCTCTAACTCTACAGACTGCTAGAGGAAAGGCTAACTATACACATAATCCCAGGAAAGTTGCTTTTCTTTGCAAAGTTTATGCCAAAAGACAGCTGTTTTTGGCAGAAGTTCTTGTTTATGACATCTACAGATCATAAAATGTCTTGCAAAATTAATTACTTTTTTAAATAATTATTTTAAAGCTAAACACCACTGAGAGCCCTAAGATATACAATCTTTTTGTAGCCTGAGTTGGGACATTCATGAATTTCCAATTTAAGACTAAACATATCACCGAAACTGTGAGTGAAGGCAAACATTGTTTTCCTTTTTCTCCCCCCCCCCCTTTTTTGTTAATAACAATAGAGTTTTTTTCTTTGTATATCAAGGTGTGTCTAACTTAAGCTTCAGTAAATGTATTCCTAGTTTTACTTGAACAAATGAAAAACCACTCCATTTGAAGAAACTGATCACCAGGGCTAAGAATGATGCCACATATTCAATTTTCTCCCATGTACCTATTTTACCTGAAACAGAGCAGTAATATATGTAAATACAAACTTAAACTGGGATTATGAGCAACAATTAAAAAAGGAAAGCCTACCTTCATCAATTTGTATGTGTGTATATAGAGTTTCAACACTGTTTTTTAATATTAGTTAATTGAACTATTAATCTAATAGAAGATCTGTACTATGTGATGTCAGCACTATTAAGTTACAGATGTTGCTGAACAGTAAGTGGTAATATTATGCTTTATACTTTTTATTTATTAATTTATGAAGTTTATTTTTGAGTTTAGTACATTTCTCATATTTTGAATTCTAGATCTTCTTTTACTATTCAATTTCTCCCTTCTATTTAAAGAACCACTAATTCACCTCAGTGCAGCAATAATGAATAACTGGGAAGGAGTCTGGAAGGAGAGTGAGGGAAAGAGAGCTATTGAAGTAAATGAAGCATTGCCCATGACTGCTGCACACACCAGTGCTGTTCCTGTACTAACATCATTTTCCCTTTTCTGAGCATCAGAAAGATAACTCATTTCCCAGAGCATTCCGTGCTCAAGGGCAATAGTTACCTTCACCACAGAGAGAATTAGCACTGGCTCGTATAAGTTTGGAAATATGTAGCTATTACTTGCAGCAGAAACTCAGCTCTCTGAATCCCTTAATAAAGAATGACAAAGAGATGAGTTCAGAGATGGTGGCCCAGAGCTGCTCGCTTCACTGCTCTATGCTGCTAATTCACATAAACTCCATGAGGACCATCTTCTCTTTTTTCTTTTTCCTCCTCCTTTCCACCTGACTTTATGATACAATCAAATTAGCATTTATTTACAATAGCATTTATCTCACTTTTTTCACCTATCTCAACATACAGACTGAAAATGTTTACATACATACTGTTGCCTTGCATGATCACTCTTCCTTGTTTTTCTTGGAAGTTTCTAGAATATTTGCCTTTGATTTGTTTTACTGGTCTCAATTCATAATTAAAATTTGTTTCACTTTGAAAGTTTTAGAGATGTATGAAAAAGATGGGTAGATCTGAACTGCTGCAAAAAAAAAAAAAAACAAACATGCATTTATTTACACTTGAATAAGGAAGTATAGATGCTAGTCTATCTAGGAGTACAGATCAGTTGTATCATAAAAATGAGGTAAATGCCTTCATTTTACATACTATCAAAAATATATACTTATTATATACTTATAAAAATATCTTTGAGTGAAAAAAGAGCTCAAAGTAATGTTTGAGAAATACTGAGGATAAGCATCTGCACCGTTTTGAATGCATATCGGCTTGGCATTAGGACTTTTCTTTCTGAAGGATCTTGGAGACTTGTGTTTAAAACACGATTAGAAATGATATAATCACAAGTAACCTGTTGTCTCATACAAATTACATTGAGAGTAGAAAGATTATGAAATATGGGGCTTTTTACAGATCCCACCTGCAAGATCTTGTATCAGAAATAGTGTAGCCAGCAGGATCAGGGGGGTAATCACTCCCCTGTACTCAGCTCTGGTGAGGCTGCATCTCAAGGACTGCGTTCAGTTTGGAGCCCCTCACAACAAGGAAAACATCAAGGCCCTGAAGTGTGTCCAGAGAAAGGCAATGAAGTTGGCGAGAGTTCTGGAGCACATCTTATGAGGAGTGGCTGAGTGCACTGGTCTCAAGGATCTGTGGTTCTTGTAAGATCATACCCCTCCAACTGCACACAGACCTCTAACTCCTCTTTTTTTTTTTTTCTCCCATGTTTCTTGCCTGAGTGTAGAACCTCCCCAACCCCAGCAGATGGGCTCAGTGACTTGCTGATTTCTCAGAAAAAGTATAAAACCCTCCTCCATCTTGCACTCCTGTAAGTATTTCCTTATTTGTCTGCATGTGTGTCACGGAGTTGACTAGATCAATCTAAGTCCGTGACAGGGGCAACAGGCCTCTGCCCTCCCCCACCCACCACAGTGCCACAGAAATGGGAAGGAAGGAAGGGAGGAAAAGAACAGCTGCAGCAATCTATGGAGGAAAACTTATTTACTATAACACTGGAATACAAGATAACACAATATAATACAATTTAATTGAAATTGAGATTAATAAATCAGACAGGATGAGAGAGAGAGTTCCCGGGACCGAGTCAAACCTGAAAAGCTTGGAACGGCTAGGAAAGCACCTCCAGCACCCACTGCCAGGCAGCAAGAGAGCACCCTCCCCACCCGGAAGGGCCAGATCCCGTGACTTCTGTAATGTACAGGGATAGGTACCTGGAATTGGGGCATTAACACTTTAATGCCCCGTACACTACATGATGTTTTGATGTGGAATACTGAAACCCAAAAAACAAAAACATAGAACCATGACAATGTGCTTAACATTGGCTTCTTTCAGCTCAGTACTGCTGATTATAAGGTCTCTCTTGTATACGTGATCATACTTTGTTACCATCTTTATCTACCACATAATCACATGATTATTGGCTAACACCTCCCTCCTCTGTCATTCTTAGTTCAAAAATCTCCTCATGAGGGTGTCAGGCCAGTAGGTGAAGATGCTTCTTGCACACACAGTCAAATAGATTTCACTTCTTCCTAACAAGCTGTGATATGCAAAGAGGATTTAATGTGAGCAAAATCTGAATTTCTGTTGTAAGCTGTCTTATTTTCTGTCTTCCATCCTCACTCTCAGTGCAGTCACACCACACAGTCACACTAAGCATGGTCTCGCACTTTCTTGTAGTATCACTGGTGCTAATCCAGAGGAGAAGCATGGAGTGACGGTCTGGGACCTATACATACCTTGTTAGCCTCTCTACAATGTCCCAGACCCAAGCATCAAGCAAAAAGCAAATTTCCCAGGGTAACAAGCCAGATGAGCAGACAGTGAGTGACTTTTGTTGCCTACAGTAGAAGGTATCCCATTATTCATGCCTTTTTCCTTTTGCTGCTGTGTTATTCAAGTTCAGCTAACTCAGAGACTTGGATGGACACAACATCTTATCTGCTACCAGGTCACTGATGCTATTCACTAGTTGCAGATTTATTGATAGAGCAAGGGTTGTCCATCTGGTTCCAGAAATCATGAGCTTCCAGCATTTGCCATTCTAAGAGTCTTCTATTCCCAACTCAGTAAGCACAGGCTCTGCTTGCTCCGCTTTCAGTACAGATGGGATCTCAGGCTGGCTATTGTGTCCTATAGGTTCTCAGAAAAGATACAGCCAATCTCTTTCTTACCATCACTGTCTCAGTGCAGTCTGTTGATCTTCCACAGCTCCCCTATTTGATGGCACAGACTCTTTCCAGTATTCATGTCCTGCAGGCAAGGAACCCATCATTTCTGGCCCCAGAATCAACTAGAGACCGCAAACGTGTGCAGCCATGGTAGTTACTGCAGTGGATGCTGGGGACTGTAGTATGTCACCACTATTTCTGATGAGATATATGCTGTCCTCAGTAGTTTCCCGTTCCCTCCTGCACAAACTGCTGTCCCTACAAAATACCTGCTAGGCATGGATTTCATGACAGGACGTCCCTAGAACTTGCTGAAATGATGTTGGCATTCTCTAATTAGAAGTCAGTTGGAACAAATGCTCAACATGCACTGTCATGAAGTTTCTGGAGAAATTGCAGAAACTGGATAAATCTTTGAGGAAGGGTTTGAAATTAATATCCTGAACAGCAACAATGGTCATATACTTATAGTTCAAAATTGATTAAAATGCAACATCATGGCGTGAGACTACTTGTGATATCCACCTATGACAGACTAATAGAAATATGAAAGAGAGAAAAATACAGCACTGATCATTAAGAATTTTTACTACTCCAGCAGGGTTAACAGCATTGCTTTAGTATTGCTAATCAAAAGTTGTCGGGAGATGACGTAAAACCATTAATATTTACAATGTTTTTAACTTTTCTTTTGCTTTCAAAATCTGTCTTTTTATTTTCTATCATTTACTGTCTTATCTGATAGCAACCTTCAAGAAATCATTTGTAAGAAATAGGAAGATCTTGAATCTTGTTAAATAATGCTAATTTGGTGTTCTCTCTTACACTAATGCTTTGCCAGCATTTTAATGTTTGTAGAGCAAATGAATAATTTCTAAACAGTGCCAAAGGGGCATTGTGTTAATTCTTTGAGAGAGAAAAGCCTGACAATTTTAGTATGCCTCAAGCATGATTGGTTTATGATAAGGTCTTTGTAGAAGTGCAATAAAGATGATGGCTTAGTTAAAATACTATCAGTATACTTGGTTAGGAAATGAAAACTCCAGTGTTCCATGCATTATATTCAAATGAGCAAATCTTTCTGTTCTCCCTTTAAGATTTTCAATGTGTACATCCCAAATCTTTTATGATTGTTTTCTTCTTAATATTGTGTATAAATGTAGAAATACTGATGGGATTAAGAGTCAGTCCTCCCTGAAAGAGGAGTGGATGAACTAATACTAGGATGAACAAATACCATTGCATTTGTATTTTCAAATTCAAGTGCAAATACAAATGTCCATGCTCATACAGAATGTGCAAAACAATGTTCTGTAAATGTGTTTCTGCTTTGTAAACGGAGTCAATACTATACCAAGTGACATAGATTATTAAATAAATGTCCAGATACAAGTAAATTAAAATACTTTTTGCAGATTTTGTGATCCATCACATGTTCATTGCCTACTAGTTTCAGCAAAATTCGCTTAAAGCATGAGACACTAATAAAAAGCAGGCAGCGGGTAGTTTACTTTCCAGGGTCTGCTTCTGACTGTAATAGTGTATGTAGGTAGTAGGTGCACAGGGAACAAAAGGATTTATTTGAAATAGTGTATGTAGGTAGTAGGTGCACAGGGAACAAAAGGATTTATTTGACTGTCCTGGAAAGATGAGTTCAATTATCTTTTTGTGGATCACTCATCACATGTGTAAAATATGAGTGCAAAGTAATTTGAACAAAGCTGAACAGCATCACACCAGCATCATCATAACTGGAGCTTTAGATAAAGGAGTGTGTTATACATCATCATTTTTTCTTCCCGATAAAACTTAATGGAATGGCATAGCTTTATATCCCTGCTGATAAGGCTTTGTAGGCATTAGGTAAGACAGTGTGCATGTTAAGTGTGCTGACCATTCTAATCTGAGCATTATATATATTTATACATGTAAAATGAATATTAAAAGGATGGACAAGTTTCTCCTCATTTTAAATATTTCTTTTGCAAACAAGAACTTTTTTTTTCAGGTAGTTGGGTACAGGTTTTTAGAAAGAGATGGTACAGTACACAAGCTTTGTGTCAATAGGTGCCATTTTTCTGCAAGGAGGAATTCAGTTGCCCCCCTTTCCTTCATCTGCACTTCCATGTCAGGCTATTTTGTCAGACTGCCCCTCTGCTGCCGTCTGTTGTATGGAAACAAAAATTAATGGAATACAGATGGAAAAATTCAAACTCTTACCATAAAACCAACACCTGCCTCTGAGGTTCTGGTTCATCATAATAAAATAGGAAGAAATACTTTCTGAGTAGCCTTTGTAGATATGTTGTTTTTTTATCTCCAACTCACTTGAACACTGAAAAAAAATTCCTTTTCTGATACATTAACACATTTCTGAGGATTGTTATAAATTTTTTGATGCCTCCCTATAATATTACTTTATGTCAGTTGTCAGTTACAATGTGTTCTATGTGTCAATGACATTTTCCACAGATTATATTCTTTTACAATCATTCATTTGTTGAAGATGTTGAACCTGAGTTTATTTTGCCAACTGTTCCAGAGACGCCTATAAATGTTACCTTCCCAACTTCCACAGTGCCTTACCTTTGACCTTCTGTTTATTGGGAGTATCATAAAGATTCTGCTCCAGATACTGTCAGGTATTGCTTTTCCAGATGACAGTAAGGACAGCATTTTTCTGTGACAAGATATATGTATATATATAAATATTTCTGCTTTTATTCAAGGGCTTTTGTGAGCCAGAATGACAAAATAGAATCTGAATCCACAACTTTTTTTTTTTTTTTTTTTTTTTTTTTTTTTTTTTTTTTTGTAATGTCCCATTAATCTTTGTGAGATGACTACTTGGCAGAATCTGAAGATATACTATGCTAAAACAGAGATGGTAATAATATTAAAATAAAATTTTGCAGCCCTGCCGAAAAAGAACTGAACACATTTTTGGACAGGAAGCTAGACATAAGACAGAAATGTGCCCTCACAGCCCAAAAAGGCAAAACGTTTCCTGGGCTGCATCAAAAGAACCGTGGCCAGTAGGGCAAGGGAGGTGAACCTGCCATCTACTCAGCACTGTTGAGACCTCAGCTGGAGTACAGTATCCATATGTGGAGTCCTCAGTACAGGAGAGACCTGGATGCGTTGGAAAAATGTCCAGAGGAGGGCGTAAGGGATTATTCTTTTCGTAGCTTTGTTTCAGAGCTTGCTGGGGAACACAGATGGACAAGTCCAGACAGATCCTGGTCAAAGTTGAAAAATCCTTTGTATAAAGGACACAGATGGCACAGCCCAGGATACTGCTGGATCTTGGTGGTGACTATCCCCGCTTTATGTAATTCTTGCTCCTTTCCTATCACCTGCTTTCCCTTCCTCATCACTCTAATTCATAATAGTAGCCAGTTTCCCCTTCCCCATCTCCCTGATTGATTGGGATTTGTAATAAGCTGATTGGACCAACATTTGAACCACTGTTTCTTAATCTCATGTCAGGCATACATGTATTAAAAGAACCTCCACTTTCTCTGATAATCAGGCCACAAAAATAACCTAACGGATGGAACACCTCTCCTACAAGGACAGGCTGAAAGTTCTGGGGCTGTTCAGCCTGGAAAAGGGAAGGCACTGAGGTGACCTGAGAGCACCCTTTCAGTATCTAAAGGGGAGCTACCGGAAAGAAGGTAGCAGGCTCTTTAGCAGGGTCTGTGGTGATAGGGCAAGGGGAAATGGTTTCAAGCTTAAAGAGGGTAAATTTAGGTTGGTTATAAGGAAAAATTCTTTTAAAGTAAGAGTGGTGAGGCGCTGGAACAGGTTGCTCAGACAGGTGGTGACAGCTCTGTCCCTGGAGATGCTCAAGAAAAGGCTAGATCAAGGCCTGGGCAACCTGATTTAACTGTTAATGTCCCTGTTCACTGCAGGGGAATTGGACTAGATGATCTATAATGGTTCCTTCCAGCTCTGAGGATTCTATGGTTCAAAATGTATTCAAAATTGAATGCTTTTTAAGAACATATGTGTAAGTATACATGAAGAATGCAAGAACAATTAGGTCCATTTTACGTACACTGAAAGAGATCAGAGGATCAATGGGACTTGCCTAAATTTGTTCATGGTTTTATAAAGATTCAAATTTACTGAATTTTCTGTGAAAAAATGTAACTTACTTCTTATCACTGTTGTAGAATCACTAAGGAACCTCTGAAGATAACATAAGCTACAGCAAGCTGCTAAAGAACTTTAAGATCGTAGTCTGATTTAGGTTGGAAAAGACTTTTGAAAATCAAGTCCAATCATCTATCTATCTATCACTACAGGTCCACTGTTAAACCATGCCCCTAGGGAACAAATTCACACATTTCTTAAATTTCTTAAATGCCTCCAGGGGTGACTCCAACTTCAGTTGGCAGCCTGTTCCAATGCCTAGCCACTCTTTCAGTGAAGAAATTCTTCCTGATATCAAATCTAAACCTCTCCTGGTATAACTTGCCACTGTTTTCTCACATCCTATCACTTGTCACCTGAGAAAAGACAGCAACATCCTCATTGCTGCAACCTCTTTTGAGATCACTGTAGAGAGAGCAGTGAAATCTCACCTCAGCCTCCTTTTCTTCAGACTAAACAGCCCCGGTTCCCTCAGCCACTGCCCATATATCTTGTGTCCCTTCACCAGTATTTTTGATCTTCTCTGCACATGCTTGAGCAACTTTCTGTTTTTTTCTACATGGAATTCAAAGGATTAGATGCCATTCTTAGCAATAAGTTGAGCTATGCCTCCACTTCTTTCTTGTTGTAGCTAGTTAGAGCTAGTTTTAATATTTCTTCTCTGTTTGTCATCTAGGATAGCTCAGTGAGCACAAAGTAACAATCAATTAAAAGTAAGTAGGTATTTCTGACAGCATAAAAGAGTCCCAAAGAGGATGACAGGAAATGGTAAAAGACAATAAATAATTTATAGCTGGAGAAAATTAATCAAGAACTCCCAATTCCCTCTGTCCCCACATGCAGGTGCTCAATTACAGTACCTCTAAGAAGAGGCAGGAGACCAATAACCAAACATCTGTGACATAAATGAATTTAACTATTAGGAAAGAAAGTATTGAAACATATAAACACGTTGAAGTAACCGAACCAAATTACAATACAGTATACATTTTCTTGGTATAATGCCTTTCATTATGTCATTTTCCAGAACTCTTCACATAATTAAATACAAACGCTATGGTGTATAAATTAAATTCAGCAGCAGTAGAGAGATTTTCTAATGGATGTATTCATTCGTAAACTAACACAGAGAAGTAGACAAACAAACAAACAAAAGTAAAGTAGAAAAACAGAGATAGAGTAATCCAGAAAAATTAGTAAATTAGGCCTTAGCACTGGTCCATTAAAATGAATGTCTATTGTTGCATTGGCCTTAATGGAAGCAGTTTAACACCACAATGCAACAAGGAGTTTGCAAAAGGCACAGGAAGCATTGATGGAGAAGTGTAAAGACAAAGAAAGAAAATGGCAGTTACTGGTTAGAAGAGGAAGGAAGAGGAATGAACAGATATATAATGTCCCCAAAGAATTTTGGAAACAGTTGCCTGTCTCATTACTGATTTTCTTCACTTTGATGGCTGCATAATGCAGATGAAATAAGTGAATTGAAATAACAGACCTATCCCAGTTTAAATCACAGAAGGGACACAACAGTGCAGCTCAAAGTGGTTCCTAAATTAACTGCTGATTCATATACATGTAGGAATAGTCCTTTCTATTCTGATTGTACTTTTGCTGTTTTATAAAGCACTAGTGCATGAAGCCACCTGGAATATATCTTGTGACTTTTGAGACTTCCAGGATGAACTCTGCACATTGCTCATCCAGTCTCTTCAGAGTTACATCATAGTGTGGCAGCTACTAGTGCTATTCAAAAACTTTTCTGTTTGACTCCTAACAAACCATTTAGGTAGTACTTTTTTTTACTCACTTATTTTGATTTTTTGTTGATGAATTGACTAATCAATAAAGTAATCATACTTACAGCTTTTATAAATCTTGTCATCATAGAGACCTACATATATTTATGCAACAAATTAAATTAAAACCTGATTTCCTAATACCTTACTCTATTAATAGATGATGGTCTTTGTGATTCTACTTCGATGTGATCTGGGGCGGGTTCTTAAAAAATATTTCTATAAGACTCAGTGATCTGCCATGTTTGCTTTGCACTGGTATTTCTCTGACTAAAATACCTTTTTCCATTTTTCAATTGTATTTATTTACTTATTTATTTATATCAGTAACTATATAGATGTGGAAAATGCACTTTTATTGTGAAATATTCATTTATTTTTTTCCTAAGGATCTCAGAATGTATCATCCTTCTCTTTTCTCATTACATCTTCTAAAACTATTATTTTGCTCTCATGCAAAATGGGACTTCAGTCTTTGCCATTAGAACCTTACCACTACACTGATGTAATCATGAAATTTTTTCTACACAATTCTGTTCATGAATCTCACTAACAGACTCATATAGAAAAAGAATGTGACTTGTAGCTGATCAGGGTACAGGGTCTGATTCCTCATTGTTTGAAACCAATACTCAAAATTAAAAAAATACAGAAATAAGATAAACTACTATTGGAACTATTTTATTACTATTAGGTTATTTTTGAGGTATATGGATAACCATCCAAGATACAATTCAGTAGTACACAGTGTGAGAATCCTTCTTTGTTTTTTAGGCTCAAAGCTTGCTTCCTTAGGTATTTTGTTGAGGAGGCAAGTGATGGGTGTTGGGTGACAATCAACATCGCTGTGTGGACAATTTTACATCTTTGGAGCTGTTTGCCTTCGGAAGATAGTGCTCAGGACTGTTTACTGGCAGAAGATCTAGCCTGTGACCAAATAACTCCTGTTTGCTATGGAAGGCTGGGGGATAATAGCATTGTATCCTGCAAAGGCAAGATACAAGTTGGTGCCTCCCTGCTTCCTCTTATCTGCTGGCAAGGCCAGGAAGATAAGAACAAAGGAGGTTCCTGCTGAGGTCCCAGAGCCAGAAGCTGCCACTGCAAGGAGAACTGACTCAACCACCTTGGGTTTGAGCTGTCACTCAAAGGAGAGCTGACTCGACCACTTTGGATTTGCGCTGTCACTCCAAAGACAGCTGACTCAACCACTTTGAAGCATTGAAAAAGGGCCATCATTGCCATGGCTGTCCGTCGCCGTCGTCATCAACAGAACAACTCTGCCCGACAACCCACCACTACTGAGGATCAAAGACGGAACTATGAACCTCGCTGGATCCATGGTGGTGACTATGTCCCTCTTGCTGCCTATAAAGACTCCTTGCTTCTTCTCTTCTATCTTTTCTATTGTCCTCCTTCCCTTCCCCATTACCCTAATTCATAATAGTGTCCGTCCTCCCCTTCCCCATTTCCCCTGATTAAGATTTGTAATAAACTGGTCGGACCAACATTTGAACCGTTGCTTCTTAATCTCATGCTGGGTATATAGATAATAAAAGAACCTCCTCTCCCTCCTATAAATTGGAGCAAGACACACAGGTCTCCAACACTTAAATGCAAACCCTAGACAATTAATAGCAACATATTTTGTAATGCATTTTTGCTACTTTTGTGACTATTTTCCATAGATATTTTAAAAACATCTTCTTTCCTGTAGCTCTCTTTAAACTGGCTTCATGTTGAAAAGTATGTAATTTAACAACTAACTTTGCATTCCTGAGTTAACAATAAATCAATTTTGCTAATTTCACCATGTGGTAAAAGTAAAAAGCATTTTTTAATTCTTGCCACTTTTTAATTATTTTCACTCTGAATCAGGGAATCAGAGTGGTTGAAGGGATTTCTAGCAGTCATTAGGCCCAATTCCTTTGTCAAAAAGTGCCAACAAGAGCTGGTAGACCAGGACCATGTCCAGGTGGCTTTTAAAGATCTCCAATGAGAGAGACTCCACACCTCTCCTAGCAACTGTGTCAGTGCTTGGTCACTCTCAGAATAAAGCAGTGTTTTCTGGTGTTCAGAAGGAACCTCCTGTTTTACTTTGTTCCCACTGCCTCTCATCCTCTCCTTTGGTACCACTGATTAGAGTCAGGTTCTGTCTTGTTTTCATTCTCCTTTCAGGTATTTGTATACATTGTCCATGAACCTGCCCGTGTTGGAGAATGCAGGCATTAGCTGCTTTTTAGCTTTTTAGAACAAATCTCTGTCTCTGCTCTCAGAGATCTTCGTTGCGAAAGTTTATCACTTTCACAGAATCACAGAATCACAGAATCACAGGTGCTCACTGAAAACTTGACATTGAAAGTCCAGGTGGACTGCCAATATTCTGGGATATTTGTAAATTCTGAGCACTGCTGTCTTGCTTCTGTAAAGAGAAAAAAAAATGATTCCAGTTTCTCTTTGAAACCTGTTTGCAGAGGGAGCTGCTAATTTGAAAGAACTGGTGATTCTTAAACAGGTTCCCAGTCTCTCCTTTGAATCCTTTATGCATTTTTTGAATGCTCATTCTCTCTGAATGTACTGTTCATCATTTCATTCAGCATTTGTATTTATCATATTCTGAGGAAGCCTTCCCCAGAACCAGTGAATACTCAATGTCAGGGAGTGTGGAGAGTCTTGGGAGAAACTTTAGAGAGATGGACATCTTCGGTGTCATGGAACTGTACTCCTGAACACTTGAAGGACAGGACCCTGAAAGCCTAAACAGATATTTGAGACAGAGATGTTGCAGCTCAGGCAGATCTGACGAGGAACAAATGATTTGGGGCCTCACTAAAGCTTAGTGGGCCTTATTCAGTACTATCCCAGAGAGGGAGAAAGTTTCTGAAATTGAGAGAGTCTCTATACAGAAAGAGTGTGTCTCAGAGCTGATAGGGAGAATCTCCAGGTCCAGAAAGAGTTTCCTAGTAGAGAGAAAAGACCTCCAATCTGAGCAGGACTCCCTCTGATCCGAGAGAGACTCCCTGCAATCCAAACTCGACAGTCTCCAATCTCAACAGGACACCCTCCAGTCTGAACAGGAAGCCTTCCAATCCAAAAGAGACGCTCAAATTTGAAAATCTTCAATTTCAACAAGACTCTCTCCAGTCCAAGCGAGATACCTTCCAGTCCGAGCAAGACACCCTCCAGTCTGAATGGGATGTACTCCGAACTGAGCAAGATGCCTTCAAGCATGCAAAATTCAGTCTCCAAATTGAACTAAACAGAATTCACTCTCATCAAGCCATTCTTGAATCTGAACTAAATATCCTCATAATCAAACGAGACAGACTCTGAGCCGAGCTGGAGAATGAGAGCATTGGAACTGACCAACCTGATCAACTACAGGAGGCACCAGAATTTATGTCAATTGTCTCTGTAAGAGGACAGATAATGAAACGAATCTCGACTCAGAACAGAAGAAGGAGGAGGAGGGGAAAGTAGATGAAGCAGTTACTGTAAGAGAAGGAAGGAAAGATGTCCAGAGGAGTGTCTCTGAGATCCAGGGGAAGAGCCTCTGAGGCCAGGGGAGGGGCCCTCAATAAGACTGCAGTCAATAACTCCTAGGAGAGCAACAAGAAGTCCTGAAAGGGAAAGAGGTGAGCAAGTCATTGTTACCATTGTTGATCGATCTCTGAAAATGAATGAAATTCAAAGTCTGAGAAAAGACTCACGCCACCAAAATGAGCCTATTGCTACTTGGTTACTTCGATGCTGGGACAATGGGGCCAACAGTGTGTGGCTAGATAGAAGAGAAGCTCACCAACTGGGTGACATTGCTAGGGACGCAGCCATTGACAGAGGTATTAGTACATGCCAGAATGGGTCCTTCACCCTCTGGAAGTGGATGTTGTTAGCTGTAAAAGAAAGAAACCCCTTCAAAAACAATCTGAAGAATTGAGACTGAGAAGAAGAATTGGATTGATATGGAAAAAAAGCACCCATTATTTGAAAGAATATGCTGTGGTGGAAATGTTACATAACCCCACTTTCATTCCAAATGAGCCAGACCAAGAGCATGATCCTGAGAGAGTCAGTTGTACACCAAATATGTGGCGTATATTCACAAAGACTGCGCCAGAAAAGTATGCCAGTACATTTGTAGCAATGTATGGCAGAAGGGAAGAAGACTCCTTGTAAATGAACTGATGAATAAACTTCCAGACTTTGAGTTACATTTAACCCCTCTATGAGCTTGTGTTCCAGCCATTATAAAAGTAGCTGAAAAGCTTTACAGAATGGAGAGCAATCAAGAAGATGTAATAGATGAACTGTCTACTGTTCTTAATGCTGATGGATCCATGGTGGTACCAGATACCTCCAATGGGGACCAGAATTCCCAAAACAACCTACTGGAGGGGCTGATCAACTTGATTTCCTCCCAGCCTGATCATCCGATATCGCAGCTATCAAAAGACGTCCTTCTGCTTGAGCAAGTGATGACAGTAAGATTACGTTGTGTTTTTCCTTGTGGCGTCACCTACATGACCTGGAGAAGATATGAAGAAGTGGCATAAAAAACCCACTCCTGTGCTTCAAGCATGGGTAAAAGAATTACAAGACAGATCAACCATCAAGGTGAACTTCTCCAAAAAGGTGATAGCTCCAGTTGTGGAACACAGCAATAGCCATAAGAACAACAGAGGTAACAAATAGAAGGGCCCTGCCCACAGCTGGGGGGGAGGAAAGAGATAACAGAGTGTATTGGACTGTGTGGATTAGATGGCCTGGCACATCAGAACCACAGAAATATAAGGTCCTGGTGGACACTGGTGCATGGTGCACACTAATGACCTTGAGACACCAAGAGGCAAAATTAATTTATATTCATGGTTGCTTCCACTATGGTAAGCACATAACGCTTATCATTGTAAGATCATGGCAAGGTGATATAGTCAACCTGCCATGCCTCCCCATATTTATACTTTTCCACTGCCCTTTCCCCCAGAGAGTTTTCATCCTCTTGGTTTATTTAATTGTGGCACATAGGTCACAGTCATGAATAGCCTGTGCAATAGCGTCCATAGTTAAGTCCATCCTTCGGTCCCTCGCCCACTCATATGTTCATCTCTTTCTTGATGGCCTGAAGTCTCTTGGACCCACCGAGCTAGAAATAATTCACTCTTATGTTGCCAGTCCAAATCTACTTGAGCCACCTCAATTCTGGCAGCTCGATCTACCTGATGGTTATTTTGCTGTTCTTCAGTAGCTCAACCCTTGAGCACATGAGCATCTACGTGACGCACCTTTATAACCATATTTGTTGTTCAGGCAGCAATGTCTTTCCATAGTTCAGCAGTCCAAGTAGGTTTACCCCTTCTGTGCCAGTTTTGTTCCCACTGATGTAACTACTCCCATAAGGCATTTGCCTCCACCCATGAGTCAGTATAAAGATAAAGCATTGGCCGGCTCTCCTGTTCAGCAACATCTAAAGGGAAGGATCACCTCTTTTAACCTCCTAGCAAAACTTTGCCTAATTAAGGCAAGAATACAAAATGGAAGAAGGATGAATGCCTCTCTTGCTCAGGTTCTGTGGGTCTCCACTGGATAGAATGTGAGAAATCATGCCAGATTCTGCCAGGATGGGATATGGGGAAAAATAAATGGTATGGAATAGATAATACAATATCCTGTGAATTTAGATAACGGCCACCTCTTTTGAAATTGTGATTCGTAATATCCAATTTGTGCATTTGAAATTATTAAATTGCAGTTTGACTCATCTGCTTTGTAGAATATGTGTTTTTGATCTGATTTAGGAAACAGGTTTTATTCTCAGAGCTTTTCTGCCACTTTTTCAACATTTCTCATCCACTAATAAATTTCAAATCTTGATTTAAATTGCATGATTTAACAATATGAATCCATACTTAAGATTTTTCAATTAACATTCAAGAATTAACACCAATTACAGTTTGTTCCATTTTGAAACTTCTAGGTTTCCCATATTATCAAGTCTAGTTTTAACATCATCATGGAAAGGTTCAAATTTTCTTTCTTTGATGAATAATTTCTGTAATTTTTTTCCCACTCTACAGTCAGATAGGCCATACCATGCTAGCTTCTTTTGTGCTTTCTTTAAGGAGCTTATAAAAGTGTTGTGATAGAACACCAGGCAGCAAAGGCCATAGAGTGGAACTGCTCCATTCTTTCTTTACAGATAGCATACTTAAAGACACAAAAATTAATCTATATCTTTGAATCATTGAATCTGCGTTGTCACAATTATAACAAAAGCACAATCAAATAAAAAACACAATCTAGGAAAAATATTTGTCTTGCTTTTCACAAAACAAGTTTTAAACTGAATAATTTCAATATGTTCTACATCATTCTCATTCATGTCTGATATGGCAAGATTCATTATTTCTCTCAAAAGTTGCTTGGCTTCATTTGTATTTAAAGTGCTCAATTTTTTATGTTTTTATCTGCCTGCTCTACTGTGTTGCTCAGATATTTCTTCCAGTGGAGCTTGCACGGTTGCTTTTGAGAAAAGGCCAAGTCTTCTGGGGCAGGGATCCATCTGGTCCAGAATAAAACTAGCATAACAAAGCGTAAGGGGAACTTCCTCCCTTAGTCCTAGCAACTTCAATTATTTACAAATACAATTATATTCGCATAGTAAGCTATAACAAATGAATAGCATTGTACTTTTTGTTAGAACAGTTCACAATTACCTACAAATCAGTTCATTTTCATTTGCATTACTTCTGATCATTTGTGATCACTGTGTCTTTAGAGCCTAGATTTGTTCTATGATATAAAATACATACATAGATACACATTGCCAAAAAATATTGGAGAATATTTTTTTTTTTGTGAAAGGTAGCTGTTTTTTCTTCCAAGAACCTGCAAATAAAAAAAATTCTGAAAAGATTAAAAAAATATATCCATATTTAAGAGAATTCTACTACATTTTTTTTTTCTTCTGTATAAATCACTTTTTCTGCATGTAGGAACATTTACATTTGTTATCCCAATTTTTTTTAATCGAATGCATCTCCATTGTAGCAATAATCCATATAAGCTATACCAGTGTTATATGTAAATGGCAAGAATCAGTAGAGTGATCTAGTCTTTTCAAAGCTAATAGCTTTTTGAATAACACAATTCTTCTACTTTCCCATTTAAGAAAATTAAATCTGTGTTTAAAAATATCTATTTATGTCTCTCTAAAATGGCATTTTTTTGTATGCATTGTCTTAAGAACAAGCCAGTAATCAAGAAAACTTTGAATGGTATAATCAAGACAACATGTTTTGAATGGAACATCTACATATAGATTTGTACTGCAAGAGTTGGAATAAAGTGCTCTGATGTTTGAACTTTCTCAATGAAAGAAGGGTATTTACTGTCCACTGCACCCCAACAAACCTTCATACGCTTAGTTATCTTCTACTTGCTCCTTTATATGCTGACTTCAGCAGCAGTACCAAGAGTAGCGGAATGGTATTTACAGGCTTCTCATCTGACTACTTCTTCCAGAGCTTATTCCTTCTTACCACCAACTTCAGTGTGCTTTGGCCTCTCTATAAGCAGACAAATAAATTATTCTTTCCCTTAGTAGACTGCAGCTATTCAGAAAGATACATTTCCTACCAAGACAGCATCTTCCTCAGATGTAACATACACAGAGTCATTTTGAAGCACAAAACTCCAGCTATCTTACTAAAACTATGGAGCTGGATTAATTTTTCTTCCTCTGAAGGAAAGACAAATCAGCAGGGAACTCATTATCTTTGAGGGCCCTTTGAGAGTTTTGTTATATTGGATCTCACCTTGCTGATACACTCCATCTCTGTCATCAATATGGTGAAAAGATCAGTAATGCTTCAAACTGTTTTTTATCTCCTCGTGATGTGACTGAAGCTCTCAAAGTCTGTTTTGAGAAGAGAAAAAGCAAAGGACATTTTTTCTGAGGTTTATAAATGATAGATTACAAAATGGTGCAATAGTGGAGTTAAAAAGATTTTTTTTTTTCTTGAAGAATAGATAGACAAAAAATTAAAATTCTCTCCTCAGTACCGTATTCTTATTTGAATGAAAATATGTGCATCTTAAAGTGAGTTAAAAAATGGAGATTTTAGAATCTGAATGCATATCCAACTTTGCAGTTGTTCAAACTATGATGAGACTAATTCAAATCCCCAAAATACGTGTCTGAACTTGGTTTGGGGAAATGCGTCCAGATCAAAATTTGAGTTAAGCTGGTAGAATCCACCTGTATATTGAAATCGCATTATATGAACTATGTAAAGTGCCTGTGAGAGTACAATTCCTGATACTAGTTGTACCGCCCTGTAACAAAATACATTTTATGAAGGCATGTGCACATAGAAAAACTTGACAGGTAGCACTCTAATAGGAGTTTGAACCTGCACAAATTTGCCACCTCTAACTTTCCCACTGTTCGCAAAAACAAACCGACAGACCTGACTGGCTTTTCTTGACAGCTTTAAAGCAGGGCATTGTTTCAGAGTTCATTAGTATGCACATGAAATGGCAAGACATGCTTGATTTCAAGGTTTTTTTTTTATTTCTGCTTTTTTTTTTTTTCTCACTTTTTTTTTTTCTTTTCTTGTCACTGATGGTGCAGAACCTGCTCCTGCTCATCATTCTTTTTTAATCTGGCCCAGTGATGAAACAGACGACTGGGGCAAGCTTGGCAGTTGAAGGATCCAAATGCTAAACTCCAGGATTAATTTCTCTAGCACAGGCATCTGGGAGTCAGATCCTCTCCCCTGGTTTTCCTGGCAGCTTGATTTAACTCCTGGCAACGCAAAAGGCTCATTGTGTTAGACTGTGAGTTCATTTATCCTGGCAGGTAAAAGACTGCCAGATTGCCTTTGTCAAATGAAGGAATTTGTATTTAAATATTAGTATCCTGATTTTTCCAGGTTTGGGAACTCAATTGTTGAAGATCTCTGCATTCAATTATGACGCATTCTTTTGACATCTTCCTCATAAACTGATAATAGATTGAAGTTGTCATTAGTGAATGAAAACAACATAGCCAAGGAAAAAAGTCCAAGAGAAATACTTCAAAAAGGGAAGCACAATGCTAATCCATGAAGAATGACAATGAAAGTAGCTTCACTGATTTATAAATGTAAAATCAGTGTAAATGAGATCAGATCAACATCATTTTGACCTTAGCTCAATGTCTCTAATTATATTTTTTTCCTTGAGAAATTACCTTTTATACTTCAGGACTGAGAAATAATCTGCAACAGAATCACAGAATGCATTCTTCCAGTAAATCTTTTTTACCTATAGCAGTAGTGTTTCATGGGAAGTATACCCTGAATATTAAAGTGATTTCAGCTTTTACACAGAATCACACAGAATCACAGAATCACAAGGTTGGAAACGATACACCATGTATACAGTAGTCGCATTGGCTGCTAGTCATCAGAAGATCTAGAGCAGCATAAACACAAAATGGATCTCCCGTGAAAATATAAGAGAAATGTTGGGTTTGTTATTAGGCGACTAACTGGGGATTCGGGCTGTCACGGTGCAGGCAGCTGGACTGTCTCATGATAAGCACATATGGGAGTTATTCAGCATTGTGGTAGGTGCTTGGAATAGTACGTCCATTGGCCTTGAGGAAGAAATTAAGCGAGGAAGAAGGAACTGAAGGACGAAGATAAGGAACAAGAAGATGGACACCACCTGCAGATGGCCACCATGGAACAATGTAACAATGAAGGGCCAGTGGTAGGATTGGTGCTGGGCAGCCTGGACTGATACCCACCAATAAGATTCTGACAAGTGGACTCCGGAGGGTATATAAGATTCTGTTGGATTTCAATAAATGCCATTTTGCAGCATTCCCCATATTGGTGTCTGTGTTGCAGTGGTCCTAGTGAGGAGAGATTGCGGGTAGAGCAAGGAGAGAACGCAAGCCCCTGCAGTGAGGGATTCTGAAATGGTGGCATGACTGCGGCAGAGAAATTCACTGGCTTTTTAATAATTTGTTTTTATTTTTTATTAAGCAATACAGGCTCAAGGCGCACAACAAACCAGGTGATGTATGCAATTTCACAGCAATTTAATCAGGGATAGAATTAAGGCATAGAATGATACTGAAAATGTAACTACCATGGAAAAATACAATGCAACACTTGTGTGCAATAGAGAGAATGCTCAGTTTCACTGAAACTAGTTCCTCGTATATGAACATATGTAATCTAATATTATATACTTTTGTAATACCACATCAACTACTTGTTAAAACAACAACAACAAAAAAGCTCCAAATACAGCCTGAATCAGAAAAACAGGTGGGTCTGTTCCTGCTATTTGGCTATTCAAACTCATTTTACAACTTATATTTATAAATTTTACTAAATTCAACAAGCCCCATGGCACAGTGGAAAAAACTGAAAGTCAACAGTCAACATTATCAGTGCAGAGAAAGAAGATGATATTAAATGTTGCGTTTATATTAAAGAATTATTCTGCAGTCTCTAGTAGCATTCTTGACCAAAAGGGTACTTGGAGCATTCTGAGATAGAAGAAAAGTTATAAAAGAACTCAGGCAGAGGAAGTAGAAAACTGCAATTTGGGATTTCCTTTCCTTTCCTTTCCTGGGTGGAGTACATTGTGCCTAGAAAGTAGAAATAAATCTTATCTTGAAGGCAACCAACATGTTTATGCTCATTTTTTTCCACGTTTGTACTATATCCACACTTCAGTTAGAACACAGTCAAGGTCAAATAGATTTTATTTAACAGATGATAATACTGTGTATGCAGTTTAAGTAGTGTGTCTAGTTATGTGCTGATCTGAAATGTGATCTGAGAGCTTTTTGACTGCAATCAAGGTTTATTACGATGCCATGATTCATGACCTATAGTTCACTGGCGGGGGCACAGGTCTTGGACTTGTTCTTTAGCAATCAATTACATGCTTTTGATTAGAGAATTTTGGAGTGTGGCTTTGATCAAGGTCTTGTCAAATGAAACAGTCAAGAAATGATGGATCAGCAGAAGGATTAAAATCAGATCTGAAGAAATACAGTGAGGTGTCTCTGAGGATAATCAGACCTTTACTCCAATTAAGAAAAAATCACCAGTATTATATATGTCAAAAGAATCTGAGTAGTCTCTACACAGTATTCATGTCACAACATAAAATTAGAGTTTCCTTGCCCAGGGCAGGGTCCTTTGTAGCAAGTGTTCTGCAAAGTGATATTAAGTCACCTGGCAGCATTTATTACAGCTGTTTCCTCTTCCAAACACTCTTATCACGGTTGAAATCTTGACCTGACTGAAATCAAAGACAATATTCCCACCAACTCCCTAGCTGCAATGATTACATTGTTTTATTTTACAAACATTTCTTTTGATTTGCAATAAATACGAACCTTTGCATATTGAGTTGAATGGGGAAAGGAAACTTCAGTGTTTCCCATTGAAAATTGTATATTTGTGAACTGTTTAGTTTTATGTAATTAATAGTATTACTAATCTATATATAGCCTGCAGTGTACAAAAATGGAGTACATCAGATAAACAGTTTTGACTGGAATGGTACTCCGTGAACTCTAATGATATTTTGTGTTTTCCTTCAAAATTGCTGTAACTTGCACTGAGTTGCTCTTTAGATCATGCAGGCAGTAGCATCAGGGAACTTGAAGAAAATATAAAGTCTAAAGAATTTTTCCTAAAGAAAGGATATTACTCTTAAAGAGATTTCTGTCAAATAAAACAAGAAAAAGCTTTGTCATTTTAAGTACCTTTTTCAGGGTTTGTAGCAGGGGACATGAATTCACTATGAATGGTTTATCATGTCAAGATAGTGAATTATTCTAGATGCTTGAAACACTGAAGTAACTATTTAGCAGTGAGGCTTATAAAAAGAAGGATACAGGTGGTGGTATCACAGAAGAATTCTTTATTTTAGTCATACCATTTTCAAAATAAGAATTTGAAAGTGTGTTCCTCAATCATGTCACTAAGGCATATAATTTCATTGTTTAATTTAGAGTGAGAGATGATATATTGCTTCCAAACAACGTTGATATTGCGCTTTTGTTCATTTATATGGGTACTGCTAATATCGTTGCTTGGCAAACTGCTATTGTGAGAGAGACTCTGTAGATAAATTTAATTTTAAGTAAAACTTACTACCAAAAAAGCTAGCCTATGATTAATCTATGGAAGCCTGTAAAAGCTGTAGGAACTCTTCTTGTGAGACATAAATTACTTCCTTTATCCACATACATAAACAAATTGGCTTGAATAGAACATTTTGAACAATAGAAAAAAAAAGTAATTTTTTTTTCATGAAAAACTGTGAAATTTTATTCCAGACTGACATTTATCTTATTATGTTCATTCCTAACAATTTGAGAACCTCAAAAGGTTTTGAATTAGATGCTTGCAGAAAGGGGATTGTGTCATGCAGGATACAAATCAATAGCTCAATAGGCAAAATAGAAATAATGGATTATATTTACAGAAATATTTGAAGTTATACATAACATCTCTATGCTGTTCAATTAGTTCTTCTAAATTTTATAATATTTACTGAACTACTAAATAGTCTTTCCTTTTCAAAATTTTATCAAAATGAGATCTTTTAATTTTTGATTAATATACTAATATAAACAAGTATACCTCTGGTTTCCATAAACTGGCTGTAAAACCTAAGACATGAAAAAACTGGAAGATTTTTCACTTTTCTTCAGTTTCGTATTCTAGAAATTGAAAGTGCCTTTGGGTGTTGATTTTAACCGAATGTTCTTTGCTATGTTGCACCTGGGAGGGATTGTCAATGAAAATGTTAACTTGTGAAATATTTCTTAGCAAATAATTACAGTGCAGCTCCCTCTATTCCGTGGCTTTTATTTCGTTGACTGTGTCACTTGTTTGTTCAGCTAAATGCTGATAAATGCTATTTTGAGGATTTATACTCTGAAATTTTTTTTTTTTCTCTTAATAGTTTTATTGAAATACAAAATCAACTGTTAAATGTGAAAGTAGAAGCATATATGATATGCATGGTATATTTTGTCCTAAGAAGGAAACATAAGGCCAACAAATCTGACAAACATTCAAGGCAATTTCTTTATCTTTCAAGCTTTGACACTATTTCCACGTAACATTCTTTAGTGTAATTTTGAATTGAAGCATGGGTTGAGCACTTCACAGCAGAGATTGTGTTCTTTTGTATTTTAGACAGAAATTTGATCTGAAGTTATCATTCAATCAAATGTTTATTTACTTAGAATCTTACTGTTCTCATTACTCTATCTAAATATCTAAATATCTACATATGGGAAATAGTGCATATAGCTTAATCAAAAGAAAAATTATCATCAATGCCAAACTCATTTATGTTCAACTATTGCTGTAGCATTCTTTTTAATCTGTGTATGTGTCTTTGTGTTCCTTTTAATGTGCCATTATTAGGGTATTTGGTTTTGAGTTGTGCCATTTTCTGTGGAGTGCAAGTCTGTCTGCATGATGGGGAATTTTATTTCTAAAAAGTATCATAGTCAACATGAAATTTCTCATTTAACAAAAGATGTATAATCACATTAAGAATCAGATTAAATTAATAGTTATTAGGAGCACTGAATATAAGAACACAAATGTGACCTTTGCAACTGACAGAGCCAACTTTGTCCTAATGACACTTTCATGCATGCATCTGTTCAAAAAATCTGTTTTGCCCTCATTCCTGTTGAAAAGTTGTTGCACAAACTGAACCTTCTGAGTTAGAAACCCATTCTTGGTTTCCAAATGAAATATATTCATAGCCATTTGTTCTTGTGCCAAGATCATCCTTTAGTTTAAGTACTTCTTATCTCTCCCTGGTGTTTATCCCTCGTATTTAAAGGGAATGGCCATAGCGTCCTCTGGCTTTCATTTTGTTAAGATAAAAATTTGTATTTGTTTTAGTCTGAATGAATATTTTTTTAATGTGAATGTCAACAATCTTGCACAATAGTGCAAATAGATCTTTACTAATGTACTATACGATGGTGTTCATGATTTCTTTCTTTTCCTGGCCTAATGGATCCAAAGATTGCCTGTTTTGCAAGTACATCACTTCCACAGACCAAAGTCATCTTATGATCAACTGAATGCAGTTTTTTCCCTTTTTTGTTTCCAAATGGATGAACTTCCATTTGATATCAAGATGTATTGTTATTAGTCCCAAATTAAATGGTATTGTACTCTACACTATTCACTTTAATTTCTGTTAGTATAATTTAGTAAATTAAATTCTTTATTGTGGCCTGTGTCTGTCACTTCTCCCTCATTTCCTTTATTTGCTCATTATTTAAAATCATCTATGAAGAATAATATCTGGCTAGTCTATTAGCCCGGCTATCATAATTTTAATGAGCTCATGCTTTTTTTTAATGTCTTATTTTGTCTTTACTTAACTCATGCTTTCCTTCAAATTAACTCCAAATCATTGCATAGCACTAATTATTCAAATAGTTTTTTTTTTTTTCCTCAACCCTAATTGTACTATACAGCTTGAAAACAACAGACATACCTTTCTGAAAGAGTTAAAATTACACAGTGTATCATTTCATCTTTCTGATAGGGATTATCCTGTCTCCTGACTTGAGTGCACTAGAGGGATTTTTTTCAACTTATTTATGGTAATTTACATTTGCAGACCCTGATATCTAAACTAGCTTGTGTCTTTTATTATGCTTAATGCCTCCAACTTTACTGAAAACTGAGGCAAAATATTAATTCAGTTTTGGGGCCATATCTAGATATATTTAATTTCTTTCCTTGATCTATTTTTAATTATGTGGATAAGGAACTTTTCAGTATTTGTTTTAATATCCTTTGCAAGATCTAATTTATCTTGGCTTTTTCAGTTCTCACTTCTCTAAACATATTGACCTGTAACACATAGCTCTCACTTCTGATTAAACCCTTTTCTTTTTCGTGCAGCCTTACTGCTTTTCTCACTTTTGAAGATACTATTCATCCTCTTAGATCTGAGGCTCTTTTCTATAAGTCTCCTCTACTTTGCTGGTAATGAAAATTGAAGAAAATTCCTGTACTTTCGACTAAGTCAGATTCTAAGCCTCTGCCACATTCAATTCCACTCCTGCAAGACTTCTCTTCTGAATTTTAAACCTTAATTATCAAGGTGCTTTTATTTGGTTCCCCTTCATTTCAGCCGAGTCACTCATAACCACTTAATCCAGGGTTACACCACTTACAACCACTTGATAAAGAGTTTTTAATAGTAGTGCCTCATCTGAGTCTCTACTGTCATAGAATTCCTAGCAGTAAATATAATAAATATGAATTCACATGGATTTATCACAAGTAGACAGTCACTCCTTCTATATAGAAGGATAACTTTGAAAAGATGCATTTCTGTTCCAAGACTGACGACTCTATTTCCTGTTTGCAGGAATGGCCTATGGAGGTGGGGAGTGGAGGGAAGAAATCAGAAAATAATAAGTGATAAATTTTGGACATGACACTGCAGCTGAAGGAAAATCATCAAGTAATAGTGGAGGATTACTGCTACTGCACTATCTGCATTATCAAGGCAGACTGCAAATAACTACTGGTAAACCAGCACATAACATGTATTTTATTATGTCTTAAAGTACTAATTAGAAGAAAATAACGTAATTGTATAGACAGTGTTCATGAAAGAAGAGACTAAGTTATTTAACATCTAGGAGTAAATCTTAGCTTGAGTCCTCTAACTCAAAGCTAGCAGAAGAGTAGGGTCACTATGACAGCTGCTTTAATCCAATGCTAATTATTCTATGAAAGGGAGAACAATTCGAATGAAAAAGAGCGGCTTTCATGAAAGAGTCAAAATGTGCAGGAACTGAATTTACAGGATGGATTTTATCTTTTACATATCATGAAAGATCAAAAAATCTACCTCCCCAAAAAACTAACAGCAAACAAACAAAACCAACCTGCTTATATAAAGACTTGTAGCTACTACTTCATCTTCCAATGGCTTTATGAATTAAGACGGGTTCAGAAATGTAACAGCCTGAGGCTGTCCAAAATTGCTGTTTGCACTTCTCGTGTCCTTAAGGGGAAAAAGTCCTGGAATTTTTTCTGATGTTATTTAAGGTTTTTGAGAGAATCATGTTGTCTTTAGGTGACTTTAGCTGTAGGTACTTTAGAATCAGGTTTGTCTCTTCGGTGTAGCTGGAATGAAACTTCTAATAATTGCTCTGCCACATACTTGTTGCATAAAATTGAATGAGCTAATATCTTGCCTCAGATCTGTGGAACAGGATTAATTGTTTCTCTTTCTGCTGGAAAGATGATATTTTGCAGTCCCTTTCTCTTTTTCCTTCCACACTACTCCTTATATTTTTTCCAACAATTTGATGATAATACTGTAATCATTTTGGCACAGGTGTTTTGTTTGTTTGTTTGTTTGTTTTTTCCCCAATATGATTTACATACTACATTTTATATTTTAATAATTGAGCAGAAACTAGGAATATCCTTGTTTTTGTCATATTAACACCTAAATTCTTGATTCACAAAAGCTCAGTGTCTTTAAATATACTGGAGAGCAATTTCTTTTCTTTTTTTATTTTTTTTTTTTTGTCTTCTCTACTGCTACTAGGCTGTAGTCTGGAGCTGAGGACTCTGGCTTTAAGGATTATTAAAGGTTTATTCTTGTGTCAAAATTGGCTGGGAATCCAGTATTTCATGTGAACATTTGAATTGAGAGACTATTTCATGAAAGGCATATAAATAATCTGCTTTTTATAAAGATCTTGTTTTTTTGTTTTGTTTTGTTTTTGCTTTTTTTGTTTCTTTTTCAACTAACTACTTATTAGGTTCTGTGCTTTCTAGCCTTGGTGGAAGAGTTTCACACCAGCCATGACTTAGAGGTCTAACTGGGGAAGGGGCAGGATTGCTACTACATCTCAGACTCAGCATTTTCCTGTTGGCACATCCTTGAGTGCAGGGAGTGGACTAATTTCTCCCTGGACTTCAGATTGCATCCCAACAATTCCCATGCAGCAGATATATATGCTACTGGTGTAGGCTACAGGTATAATAGATGTAACCCAAGAAATATAGAAAGGATGCTCTTAGAGAGGATGCAGAATTGCTACAGAGTTCTGTGAAAGCTGTTTTCAGAAAGGGTGGAGGGACAATCCGTGGTAACTAATGCTGATAGCATAGCTATTATCCCAGTAAAACTCGCTGGGACTTAGAGATTTAGACCGGGGAGAAAAAAAAAGAAAAAAAAAATAGGAAATTCATTCATTGTCTGTTTCATTTCTTCACTGGACCTGTACTTTCACAAAGGATTCTTACTCCTAGGTATGTAAATTATTACATTTCTGAGAATGGCATTTTTAACATGCCTTGAAATGGATGGTTCCCTTCTTAAGACAGGAAAATAATAGACTACATGCACTATATATTTAAATTTTACATCTGAAAGACTGCCATGCTAAAATTTTTATGGCATGTCTTGATCTCTAACCTTATCACAGATAAAATCTCTTTGTACTTAGTCAAATATGTAAACAGCAAGCCAAGGGAAAAAAAAATTCTTATCCTATTATTGGGTACCAGATGCGTGAGAAACTCTTGTCCCCATCTGCCTGCTTCATCTTAGATGTGAGAACATCACATTAATTTAGACTATCATATTAACTACATCTGATTGCTTAGGACATGAGTTACTGGATCTGTGTCTCAGTGCAGGTGGTACACTTTCCAATATGATGAACTACAGCAATCATGACGTACTAGACAATTTATTTATAAGTTACTCTGCAAGCGTGAAATTTAGTTTTTATAGAATATATGTAGATCTTTCAATTATTAAGGAAATTACAGCCACTTTTGTTGTAGTAATTTCTTTTTTATAATAAAATTTTGCTTAAGGAAGAAAAATGACTTGACTGTAATTGATTTCTACTATATTTTATCCTTTTATGCTACACCTGTCATCATATCTGCATGTCTCAGATTTAAGACTACTGAAATGGCTGTAGCTGAAGGTGATATTTGTGATGAGCTGTGGATTGTATCGAAATCTTTTGAACTCATTTAGACTATGACATTCTGTGGCAGATTAATTAAAATAATTCACAGCTTCTTCAGCCTGGGATGGAAAAGGGGAAACAAGTCTCAGATGTGAAATGCACTCATCAGACTCAGTCATTGCTTGATTACTCTTGTATCTATCGCATTTGTTTTGTGATGAGTTAATGTCAGTATTTTGGTCAGGGAAAAATGGCAGATGAATGCTCCTGTGGTAAAAAGGCAAGTCTTTTCCCACTGGCAACACAAATACGCTTTCTGTGCGCCTACAGAAGTGAGGTGAACAATGGAAAACACTTCCCTGTTTTAAACACTCTATCAAAAGCTCTGTGTGATTCACCTCTGTGACCTGTTTGAGCCTCTGTTCAGCAGGGAAGCAAAAAGCTTGAGTTTGACTCTTTCTCTTGGCCCCACACTCTCACTACTTCAGCCCATCTACAAGTCTGGCCATAAACTGCTTGAGGTGATGACAGCCTTTTATTTCTCTGTGTATTTAAAATTCACTGCAGGAGGCAAGAAGTCATTCAGCTGTCTTTCTTCATTTTATTTTGTCCTTCAGAAATTCTTAAATTAAAGAGTTTTTCCCAGTTATCAGTAGTTAGCAATTTTATTTTTTTTTTTAGCTTAGGCTGCCAACAGTTTTGAGTTTTTAAGGAGGTGCATTCTGCTGTGAACAATGAATAATTATAAACTTATCTAATAATGTTGATTTCAACTGAAAGTTTTTCTCTGCACTTAATGGTGTAATATGACTTGGCTGGGACTTCAAATATCTTTGTTCATTTTCTCATTTTTCCACTGAAATACAGCTAGGTTCGGGGCATGTTTTTAATGTGTTTACCATCAATACCTCCTGCTGTTTTTCCAGGGATCTGTGATGACACATGTCTTTATTCGTTAGCTCCTGCCTTGTTCTTCACATTGCCAGAATTTGAATGCGCGTTGCATGCATTGCAGAACCTTGGGTGTGATAATGACCTTTAGGTCTGAGAAGGGTACTGAGATGTCAGTACTGAGATGTGATGCTTTACATTTGCAGACTTTGATTCATGCAAACATTTGTGAAAGTTTCATTTGAGGAAAGAATAAAATAAGAAAAAAAAAAAGATTGCTTTAAAGACACATATAAATTGTCAAGCCTGCCAAGTTGGTGAAACTGGGATATACCTAATTGAACTCTGCAGAGAAAGACACACATTGTGGAGTCCCAATCTGCAGTGCTGTTCTGTGTGCTATTTCCATGAAACATGAAAACCCAAGAGCTGAACATGGTGCTGAAGCTAAAATGAACTTGAAAATATATATTTTTTAATTATTATTATTATTTTTTGCTCTACATTCGAATTCTCCTGCTAATACTAATTCATGTTTTACATATCCATAGTAATCTTAAAATATGAATGAAGTCTAAGCAACTCTTTATGACAGCCTGGCTGCAGAGTGTGAAAAAGGGGTGGGAGGGATAAGACTGCAGCTAAAAAAAGATCGTAAAAGAACACTGTGCTAGAAATTGTAGTATAATTCAGCTGTTCTCAGATACTTGCTACAGATGTTAACCCACATTTATGTTTTCAGAAAAAGAAGCTAACAAGACTTTTGTATTATACAATTACATTACCTGCATTTTGCTTGAGTTTGCTGTTTAAAGTTAGGATGAATCAGGAAAGAAATTTTTCTTTTATACTGTGACAGTACCTACAGTTCCTAGTCAAAATCAAGGCTGCACTGGCTAAATGCAATGTAAATATATAGACAGCTAAAAACATGACACAAAAAGGTGGTGATTTCAATTGGCACACTGGGCTCTAAATTAACATCGTGGATGTGGAGACTCATATTGGTTGTAATAATTAGTAGGTGTTCTCCATTCAACCTGGCAGAAATATACCATTTTATGATCTATAACCCGTGTTTGAGATATTATGGAATCTTCTTATTAGAAGTTCATGACAGAGACAGGTATTTCTTTCTTGTTGCCCTGCTTATTTACAAAAAATCAAGCATTCTTTCACTAGGTGCAGTTAAGCTTCAGTAACAGGTGAATTATTTGTTCACTTTCTTCCAAATATTTCCTTATTCAATCCTGACCCTGAAACTTAATATTTACAGTAGTCATGTCGAGATACTTAGTTTTTTTCCACCTCCAGGTTCGAAGCATTCCATTATGAAGATATCTGGCTTTAGTATTTGTCAGCTATGACATCTTCACTGTACTACAGTGCCAAGAATAGAACATTTGCATGTGCTTTCACTCAGGCAGTGTCACTGCTTTTGGTTCCCTTTTGTTTCAGACAGGCAAAATTAGGTTCAGTGATCAATAAGCAATAGCTGACATTTGCATTTATCCTGCAGCAATGTACTCTGCACTTTCATGCTTATGTAATAGCCATTTTATAACAACTATTTTTCTGCCGTTTAACTCCAGAAGGGTCTTACCTGCTTCTTATCTCTATCCCTAGTGTCACAAAACTGTTCAAGCTATGTAATTAGCTAAGCTATGTTATTAGGTGAACATATTAGTGAAGTTGTGTGTTGCTTTCCCTATGTGTGAAAACATTTCAAAGCTTCAACTCTTAAAATTTTTTAAGCTTCAAAAATGACCTTTTTCTTTTTAATCACATTATGGATATTTTACACACTGAGATATTTTTGTCCCAGAGTGTGACTGGATTGCTCTTTTAGGCCCTGATTCAGCAAAGCAGTGGTACATTTCCTGCTTTAAAAATCAGCAAAGCACTAATGTATTTCCTGCTTTAAAAAAAGATTAAAGATCTTAAAGTAATCCTTGGAAATTTTTCTCCTCCTTATTGAGAATTTTATTTTAAAATTCAAACACAGGCTGTTATTCTTCAAAACATATAATATCTCAAACATAATTAATGAAGGAATATCAAGTTTTTTTTTCTCACACTCTTGCTTTCTGTGGGGAAATTCATGAGGCTGTGATGGTTTATTTATTTGGATGATATTATTTACTTGTAAAAGACCATGAGATCCTTACATCACAAATCATGTTATCTTGTAGGTTCAATACACAAAAACACATGGATGATGCTGAAGAAATAATTAATAGTACTTTCTTGTCCTTGTTAATTACACTATTTCTCCAAAGAACAAAATGAAGATACTGGAAATATAAATCTCAGAGAGGAGTTTAATTGTCTCATGCTTTTGCATGACATGCGTTTTCTCAAGATATTAGTCACTGGAGAAGTTTTGTTCTGCAAAACAGATGTCCTATAGAGTTCATGCCATCCTTGATCTCAGTGCTCTGTATTGAAAAATACATAACAGCGTTTCGGATTAAATTGTTGTATCATGAGTTTTTAAAGTAGCACAATACAGAGGTTGCCAGATCAGCTGTATGACTCCCTGCAGTAAAGATACCATTTCAAGGCAACATTTAATTGATGTGCAGCTGGCATGCAAGTGCAAAAAATGCATGTGGACAGAATTAAGCTTGGAGGGATTGTCCCTTGCTGTTCCCAACTTGCTCTTTCTATCAAAGAGCTACTGCAGGCACTGTCTGGATTTGAATCACTAAACTCCATTTGGATGCTTGTTCTTGCAATGCTAGAGCAGCGTCACTGTCAGACACTGGAACAACATCACAAGAGTTACAGCAGCACAACAGGGATCAAGGGCTTTATAATAAAGAGATTTCATGCCACCAGAGTAGCACTCATGACACAGAAATACTGCTGTATAAAATGGACCAGATTTCAGTGTCCTTTCAGCCAGAAGTATATACACATCAGTAGCACCAGTTCACATTTAACATTGCTGTAAATGAGAAATTTCCAGTTATACTTAAGAAATGAATGCATGGAATGGTAGAAGTCTTCTATTTTATTTTGTTATTTTAGACTATATGCTCCTAGCATAACAGCAAAATGAAAAGCCCTAAGCATTCCGAAGACAAAATAAGAACAGAAAAAATACTGTCACGATCTTTTCCTCTGCAAAGCCACAAATGAGACATTTGGGAATGGAAAACTGTTTTGAGGGAACATTAAATCGGCCAAGAACAAATTGCAACAGAAAATGACATCCTCTTCCGAACATCCATTAGTTTCTGATAATCAGAAATTCTCGGATGCTTGAACATTCCATTAGCATGAAGCAGCGAGTTAATTGTAATAATTATCAGCACTTTTAATTGTTTTGTTATAATGTATTTTGCAGTTTGTTTGACAGTGTGAAATCAATATGCACCTCTAGGAAAAATACCTGGTATAATAAAATTAGATTCCATTACGCCTCCCAACCTTAGGATTAAACTTTGCACATAAATATGTATTTCTGTTTGTGTACATAGAATAATTATACTGAACAAGTAGAGATGCATAAATATATTGGAATTCCTTGATAAAGGTGAATGTGAAATTTTTGAAGGATTGTTTCTGTATTTAAAACCTTCAATTGTCAGACATGAAATCCAAAAATTGCTTTTATCTCTACAATTTTATTGAATATTCTTTCAGATCACAAAGAAGAACTTTATAAAAATGTGACCATAATTTCTAGAATACATTTACTGATGTCACTTTAACAAAACTGTGGTGAGGTAATGAATATTAATAGTAAGAGTGATTTCAGATGGGGATCCCAAAGCACTTGGAGTGCATAAAGAACAAAATGTTGCAACACCCTTGAGAAGATCCTACTTACAGTTTTATACATCAGGTGTAAAAAAAAAAACAGAAAATTTTGCAAAATAATTACCTGAATTTGCATAACATTCTTCAATACAATGAGAACTAAGCCCCAGACATTTGAATTCCCATTCTGTATGTTACCTGTAAAAGCATCTTGCCTCTCTCACGTATAGGGACTGTTACCTATATTTCTTCCATGTCTGTGTTTTTTTTTGTTTGTTTCTGTATTAACTTCTAGACATTACAGTGAAAAATATGGTACTTCAGAGGGATACAGTTTGAACTTATGTATTTTGAAGAAGATGTTAAAAAACTGTAGGTAGTACAGAAAAGAGGCACAAGAATGATTTAAGCATTTTTGAGAGATGTTTTCCAGTGAGATATTCCGTTAGTTTAATCTGTCAAAATGTAGGTTTGCAGGCAGTTTGATTCCAGTTATTAAATATCTTTTTGTGAGAACACCTCATAAATGAAAGGGCTTTCTTATCCTGTAGTGGAAAAGAAAAGAACTGGTAGCAAGAAACCTTAGTAAGAGCAGAGTAAACTGGAAATAGATACTTGTCTATAAGACTGATTTTCATTATTGGTTCACTAGTAGAACAAACTACTGAGGGAAGTGAGAAATTATACATTTCCTTGTTTCTTCCTGATAATTTTCTGGGTCTGTTTTAATCAAATGGAATTTATTGATCTCTGTAAAGGCATAAATGAGACGCAGTGTAATGTTCTAAGTTGTGATGGTTTCTGATATATGAGATGCTGAACAAAACAATCTAATGATTCCTCCTGGTCTTATGCTGTGATACAATTAAAAAGGATTATTACCTACACAGCTTCTGTGAAGCCCCACACTCTGAAGTCTCTTGGCAAGAGATTTCAGTGTCTGCTACTGTCCTGAGAGTGTTAAAAACTTCATTATGGCCTATTTTGTTTACATGTGAAAAAGACAGTTGACTCTGTGATTTCTGCAGAGACTGGAGAAGTCCAGAAGCTGGGTTGGATTCCAGAGGGAGACAGGAAGTAATCTTTCATCCATGCATGAAAACAGGAATCCAGGAAGGCGAGAAGTTGGTGGGGAGAAAAACAAGAGACAGGATGGGAATAGGGAGCCACAAGACTCACCTAAAAAGGTTTGTGACCATTACACTTGGAAATGTGATGAGACTTTGGAACTAATTTCTTACAGTCTAACTTATATGTGAAATCTGAGGCAAATATGAACTTTGTAGGAAGCAGCAATACGAAAAGTTTTCAGCACACTTTTGCACAGTCACCACAGTGAATTAGTACTTACAACATCCTTCACTAAAATCCTGTGCCATAGTTCAGCTTTTAGGGAAACAATTGCCAGGAAGGGACTTGAATATTTGAGTACCGTCTCTCACTGCTGCTCTACTCTTGTGATCTATAAATAAGAAGAACTTTAACCTTTTGTAAGCTCAATGATAAGCTATTTGTTAGAGCAGTGATGTGTCAGGCCCTAGATGATTCAGAAATGACGGCTAAGGAGCAAGCAGACTATACTTCATGTAAAATCCAATTGTATTGCCATCATTATAAGGGAGGCTTGAGAGCTCTGTTGTCTTTTCAGTAGCTGTCATTTCATCTGTCAAGGGCTTCATCTGTATTCAGAGCACATCCTTTTATTTCCTTATAATGACTAATGATGATTCACATTTTTCCTTTCCTCTCTCTTAGTTTCCAACAATGCGTGTTTTTGTACCTGCTGTCTTAAATTCTTTTTGTCACTGTTAAGGCAAAATGCTAAAGCAAGCAGACTTGAATCTTATACATACTCTTCACATTCCTGAGGGTCTGCAATAGCTCCTCAGGATTCTTCAGTTTTTTCATACTGGCCCTCATGATTTCAGCGATTCTACAGTCTTTCAGGTTATAATTACTGTTTTCATTGCTGTAGCTAGACATCTACTTGGAGGCTGCTGGGGAAATGTGCCAGGGAAGAATGAGCTGCACCTCCTCCCTTCCCTGAATCCACATGGACAGATCCTTCTCAACACTTCTGGTCCCAAAGTATTCTGGCTATTCTTTAACCTCGGCCTCTTGCTTTGCTGTAGCTACAGCTGAAGCCAAATCACTGAAGTGATAGTGTACATAATGCCTTTTATTTTTATTAGCTACAAAATTTTTAAATCCTGAAGCTACTTCCAATTTCCTGTTTGTCAGCATTTGATGGAACTTGTGTTTCTTTTTTACTTTTTTTTAGGGGGTGAAGTGGACTGCAGCTTCTGATGGTTATTAGTAATGAACATTTTTTTTCTAGAAAAACAACTGGTACTGTCTGCTTTCTCTGCCTTTGTTACAGAGACTGAATTTAATACTTAATTTTAACTTCACTGCCTATTCTGAAAATATTTAAAACACTCTTTTTTTTTTTTTTTTTTTTTAATTTGCAGGGAGGTGACATCTAGTGTACTCTTATTTTATATTTTTATATTTATATTTGATGCTAATTTTCTTCATTCTGAAGATGTGGCTTTGATTTTTTTTCAAGGTGTAGCTGTTTTCCTCAGACAGGAAAAAGTCACATTAAGATGCTACACCGTTTGGAGAAAATACCAAAAATGCTTACGGAAGGCTGCTCTAAAAGAGAAAAGCTACGTAAGCACATCAGTGATTGTATTCAAAGCCTGGATAATTTTCATGTATACAGTAAGTAGATTAATGAGTATGAATAGAAAACAGAAGGTACATAGTTTGAGGGAAAAGCAGTGTTTTTAATGAATGATTTTTATTCAACTGATTTGTAGAAATGCATTGATTACATATTACTTCAGAATCTAGGTCTGTGCAGGAATAAAGCATGTGCTGCAGGCACCGTGTGATTTCAGAACTGCTGCAGACTTGAAAGGATCTTCAGTGTGCTTTATTATATGCTTAACAAGAACAGACAAGATTCTCCCCATTCCCAAGAAAGAGGCTACTACTTCAAAACCTTTCTCTACAGATACATAAGAGCAGGGCGGAACTTCCCTTGGACTAGACCTGATGAACTAGTGTAACTCACTGAGGAGCAAGAATGAGCACCACAGGAGTATAACAGTCTCTCCAGGTTGCAGTATTTCAATTTATTTTTAGATTTCTTTCGCGCAGCTGGAGCTGACAACTCCAGGAACAGTATTTCTGTCCATGAAAAGTAGAGATAGTTGCATTCACAACCCATTCTCTGAAACACATTAGTAATAAAAAAAAAATAGAGGAATGTATGAAAGATGCTATTTAATAGGTGCATTCATGATGGCCTGTGTACTGGCAGACACAATGTAGAGGAAAATCTCTGAGACAAACTTCATTAACAAGATATAAAGTATTTGAAATGTCACATGGGCAATATTCAAGCCACCATTTCCAAGAATGCCTCAAGTGAGAGGCAAACAAAATGCAGATGTGTCTTTCCAGTTTCTTTTTTTCTGTGTTAAATGTCCCCATGGTATTTTTAAGTGCATTTTCTGCATATTTTTACATTAAAAATATTAGGTTATCACTTCCTTGTGTATGCTTGAAGATGAACAAAGATGAACAAATTAGCTTCACGGGAGACTGAAATCTTTGTACAAACTCTTAATAATTCATCTGGGTGGAAAAAAATCTTATTGTGTGAAAGAATAACTTCTTTAGATTCATAAAAGCAAGAGGCATTTCTAAATCTACTTACTAGGAGATCTTAAACCAAACAAAGGCAGTTGTATTTCAAAAAGATCTCCTGAATTACTTCATCTTAAATGGGAAAGATGCGCTTTCTTTGCTATACCTCAGCAAAGTAATCAGGTGAAGTTTTCCTCATTTTAACCTTTTATATATATACCTTTTTCAACTCTCTTACACCACTTTAATAAGCACACTACCTATACATTAAATAACAAAATCTGAAATCTACCATAATCACCCATATTCACTCACTTGTGACCAAGGCAGTATCAAAGATGTACTAACTCAAAATACAGACTAGCTCTGCTTGGCATGACATTGATCCTGCTCTGGAAAATCTGCTTCAGTACTCTGATATCAAAGAAGGCTTTAAAATTAATGTAACACTTCTTAAAAATATACTTTTCTAGATAGTTTTTACACAAATGCCTAAAATTTTCCTTTCATTTGATCAATTCATCCAACTTTCAACACATTAAAACTTACAGTTTTCTAAGAATTATTGTACAATAATTATGATCTAAAAGCGGTACGTATTTAAATGATTATGAAGATCTTAAAATTTCTCTCGTGTTTTGAATCTTTTCTCTTGGACATCTAAAAAGGAGGATCATGGCTTGAACGAGGAGAAGTGGAATTACATCAACAAAGAAAAATTGCATTATGGTGAACTAATCTCAGTAATTATATTTTTTTATATATTTATATGCACCAATATAAACAATATGTAAATTGCTTACTAAAACATAATCAATTGGCTGTTATTCCTAGCATTTCATATTTGCAGTCAACTACAGCTCTTAAAACACTGCACCCTATTTCATACTCATGCAAAATGGTAAGAACTGTAACATGATGTATTTTTATTTAAAAACATGATGCACATCATTGCTTCTTTTTTTTTTTTTTTTTTCCTAATCAGAGGATGTTCTCTCCTTGATGTGTCTGTGATTTTGATCATCTTTCAGTATTAAAAAAATAGGTAATGTTTTCTACCACTGTAAGTTCTTATCCCAGATTTCTACAAATGAATATGCTAAGTAATAATCATAAGAAGTCTATTTTCTGGACTAACCCATTTCAAAAAATTGGATTTGCATCCAAATGGAACATTTTTAGTAACTCTGATTATTCGTGGCTCTTCTATAAATTAATTCCAATGACAATATTCTCTTGTTGAGTAAGCACAGCAGTCATCCTTGATACTTCATCACAGGAAGCAAGCAAGAAAAATTAAGATTATTCAGAAAACCAGTTGGACAATCAACAACAAACTATGTACATGGTGATCTTAAACAATGCCTGCCAAATAAAGTTTCAGCATCTGTATAAAGGGAGGGAACCTATACACATATAGCACAGTAACCTTTTATCCAAGGTATGCGTAATCACAAGAGGTACCTATACTACCAACTACTTTCTCCTACTTCCAAAGTACTTGTGTAGTAAAACTATTTTCTAATTAAGTGAACTTCGTTCTCAGTTCTCATGACTTAGAGAACAGGGGCTTTTGAGGTCACTTTGTGAAGATCGGTGTGATATCTGACACTTGCTAATATCAGTTTATAGATGTAAATGGTATTAGTATTGTAAAATTGGATAGTTTTAGGAACTGAATTTTTCTGTGGTTTGTGTAATGTTGGTGGAACTGCCGCTATCTTGGACAAATCCTGATGTCTGTAAACAGTTCAAGGTCAATAGAGAATATTACTACCCGCAATTTGTCTCAGCAGAGGTAAGTCAGAAGACTTTGAGCAACAGAATTGTCTAAGGGCCAAAAGCAATAAAGAAATAGAATCATAGAATCAGGGAATGCCTTTTAAAATTTTCTTTAGACTTGTGTCTTTGAAATAGTTAAAGTGCAGACTGAAAAATGAGGTTTTTCTGACACATGTCTGATGATCTGTCATGGTTCTATGTTTTTGTTTTTTGTCTTGTTTTTTTTATGGTTTCAGTATTCCACATCAAAACATCATGTAGTGTACGGGGCATTAAAGAGTCACTGCCCCAATTCCAGGTACCTATCCCTGTACATTACAGACGTCACGGGATCTGGCCCTTCCGGGTGGGGGGGGGCGCTCTCTTGCTGCCTGGCAGTGGGTGCTGGAGGCTGCTTTCCTAGCCGTTCCAAGCTTTTCAGGTTTGACTCGGTCCCGGGAACTCTCTCTCTCATCTTGTCTGATTTATTAATCCCAATTTCAATTAAATTGTATTATATTTTGTTATCTTGTATTCCAATATTATAGTAAAACAAGTTTTCCTCCATAGATTGTTGCCGCTGCTCTTTTCCTCCCTTCCTTCCTTCCCATTTTTGTGGGACTGGGTTGGGGGGGGGAGGGCAGAGGCCTGTTGCCCCTGACATGGACATAGAATGATGTGGTCAACTCCGTGACATGATCTCAGAAAATGGATACTTAACGCAGATGAGCATCCATAGAAACTCAACATTGGCCAATGTAGAGAGAGATGGGACAAAGGGAGAAGTAGGGCAGCAGGTCCATTACATCTCATTTCCATGAAGAAGAATGTACACAGAGCTGTGTTTAGAAAGTGGAAATTTGAAAAAAAAAAAAAAAAAAAAAAAAAAGGACAAAGAAAGCATAAAAGAACAGGAATTCTATGCAATAGAAAGCAAAGACAGCAGTTTGGTGAGAATCTAGCTTGGGAGATATTATCTGGGCTGTATAACAGAAGCCATGCATTAATAATCAATGGTGAGAGATTCAAATGAAATGATCTCTGAGATATTAGTGATATTCTTATAAAATGAAAGAAAGATTTTAGCTAAAATGAACATAAGGAACAATTCATCCCCACAAGCTTCAAAAATTATATTTTATCCAACTTTGAGCATGAAAATTTAAAGAGTGGTTGGATAGAAAACTGCTTCTGTCTTTCACAGAAAGAGCTATGTCTGAAGTAACTTACTAAAGTAAGTAAGAAGGCTAAGTCTGTGAACAGGTTTTTCTGTTGCCCTCTGTGGTCTCTTCAGCTTTACTTAAGTCAGTAGTGAAGTCTACTAGGGTGGTACTACTAATTGGAGAACAGAAAGAAAAGAAAATGCACCTCTTCCCAATAGTTTAATTAACATTTAAAAACAGTTTGGATATGCTTGAACTTTCAGAACAGGCATCAATATGTGGTTGAAATCAGTAAAGACTATTCTTTCTTCAGGATAGGACATTCAAGTTGAAAACACACCTACAGGAAAAGATGACACCACATTCTCCCCACTGGCATACCAATCATATAAATTCCTCCTGATCTTCATTTGATCTTCATTTTCCCCTATATTCAGCACTAGTGAGGCCGCACCTCGAGTACTGTGTCCAGTTTTGGGCCCCTCACTGCAAGAAAGACATTGAGGCCCTGGAACGTGTTCAAAGGAGGGCAACAAAGCTGGTGAGGGGTCTGGAACACAGGCCATATGAGGAGAGGCTGAAGGAGCTGGGAATGTTCAGCCTGGAGAAGAGGAGGCTCAGGGGAGACCTTATTGCTCTCTATAACTTCCTGAAGGGAGGTTGTAGTGAGCTGGGGGTCGGCCTCTTCTCTCGTGTCATTAGTAATAGGACCAGGGGGAATGGTTTCAAGCTACGGCAGGGGAGATTCAGTCTGGACATAAGGAAGTATTACTTTTCAGAAAGGGTGGTCAGGCACTGGAATGGACTGCCTAGGGAGGTGGTGGAGTCACCGAGCCTGGGGGTGTTCAAGGAAAGGCTGGATGTTGTGTTGAGGGACATGGTTTAGTGGGAACTATTGGGAATAGGTGAACGGTTGGACTGGATGATCTCTTAGGTCTTTTCCAACCTTGGTGATTCTATGATTCTATGATAGAAAAGATAGGTATAATTTCAGTATAATTTCAGAGTTTAACTGTTAATGCACATATAAGTAAAGTACCCAGAGATCATTTGGAGCTGAGTAATGCTTACAGAAACTCTTCAGAAATCTCTTCAGCCTGTGAATTTATAGCAATATTGCACATATTTAGGCAGTAAATATTTTTCAGAGGTTTCTTTTCTTTTATTCTTTGGTGGTCAGCATAGTAGAACCCAGAACCATCAGTCACCTTGGAAGCAGTAGGATCTGTTCACTAAGAAGTCAGTTCTACTAATATTCCCACTCTTAAATGTATTTTCTTTCTGATCCTGAAGCTAGGGAGAATCCTTCAGAATGACAGGAATGGCTACTGGATGTAAGTAGCAACTGGTCTCTTTAGAGACAGCAAAGTTGCAGTTAAAAAAAAAAAAAAAAGCATGCAGTTATGATTTTCATGAGTATTCAGAACACAAAACCAGTCATGGTCAAATAAATAAAGAAATAAATGTAATGAAACATAAACAAAGAGAGATATGATCAGAATGTTAAAATTTTTCTTAGGAAAGAATACCAGGAATAGATGGATCATTTTCTCATCCAGTATAA